>NW_020837954.1:5787675-5813085 GCF_003676395.1 Aethalodelphis obliquidens | reverse complement strand
AAAAAAAAAAAAAAAAAAATAGGAGTAAATATAGTAAAAGTTATTTTACTATATTTGCTATGAGTACATTATTTCAAGATTTGTAGATGTGATATTTCTCTTTAGTCCCCAGTATCACATCAAAGTCTTTTCTCAAAAAATTTTATGCTAATCATTTATATCTTACTGTTTTATAGATTAAAATTATGTATATTTAAGGTGTACAACATGGTGTTTTGATATACATGGTGAAATGATTACTACAGTCAAGCTAATTAACATATCCATCTCCTCCCATGGTTACTATTTGTGTGTGTCCCTGTGTGATGAGAGCACTTGAGATCTAGTCTCTTAGTAAATTTCCAGTACATAATGCAGTGTTATTAACTATAATCACCATGTTGGACCTTATATCTCTAGAACTTATTCTTCCTACATAATTGCAACTTTGTACTCCTTTACCAACATCTCATTTCCCTCACCTCCCCGCCCCTTGTAACCACTGTACTACTCTCTGCTTTTATGAATTTGACTTTTGTAGATTCTACATACAAGTGAGATCCTGCAGTATTTTTCTCTCTGTGTCTGGCTTCTATCTTGTTTCTCCTTAGCACTATGGCTCTTTGAAACTATCTTTAGTTGCTTACTTTTGCTTTGCCTGCCTTGTCCTACTGAATGGAAGCTATATTGGGAAAAGGATCTGTCTGACACCCTCAGTACCTCACCCTATGCCTGGCACATGGAGCTCAAAAAAATACCTGCTGATTGAATGAACCAATGCATAACTAAAAGAATGGCAAAGCTTAAAGAAAGATGTGCAAAAGAGAGAACTAGAAAGTGTGTTCTTTGTAGGTTAATCCTTACACAGGCATTAGAGTGGTATAGGCTTCCAACTCAAATATTCAGGTGTATAGAAAATATTCCACCTTTATTGTCAGTCCTGTGCATAGTTATTCTAAAGCACTAGATAAATCCAATTTATCTGTGGTTTGAGTTGATAGAGAAGTAGAAAGATTAAAGGATACTTATAAAATGATACTGACTTTAATTTACATAATTTCCACCCACTAATTTTACATCCATGTATTCTTTTTTGTAACATTTTCCTGCTGTCCAGCTGACTTGGACAGATCATCCACCAATAACAAATTTTTGAGGGTGATACAGCATAATTACATGTTCATAAATTTGTTAAAGAATGTAAACACAGTTGAGTAGCTAACATTCTCTCCATTATCCAGCAATCAATGGTGTGACACTCTCTTGTAAGACCTTAAAACATAAGTAGATTCTAATTTACCCAAGCTATGCTACCACAAAGCTAAAAGAGAATACTTACTGTTATAGTATATACTAGGATTTATTGCTTTCTTAATAGGAGTAAAGTTTACATTCAGTGAAATATGTGTTCCTTTTAATGTTTCTTAGTTTAATATTTAACATTTCTTTAATGTGAACTTAGGGAGAGAAAAAAGAAATCTAAGGGTCAAAATCAGAGCAAGTAGGCAAGATTATTAAAATAATTCTTTACATTTTTCTTTGCACACATTAAATTTAACATGAATCTCAGCAAAGCTTCAAAAAGTGAGTACCTCTTAAGAGACTTTTAGTTACTTTTAAAACCATTCTCTGGGTTTATGTAGCTTCTTTAAAATTAAGGTGGCTTAGGGAAAAACTCCTACCATTCCTGAAAAGAAGCTTTTTAAGTAAAAATCTTTTTTTCTTAATTTTATTCTTCTAGCTATTTCCTTTAATGTACTTACTGATATAATGCAGGATAATGTCGCTCATAAGTTCTGCACATGTAGTTATGGACTGATAATTTCATAGGTTAGAACATTCGGTCAGAACACTCATTTGATTATCATGTCCTCTATCCTATTCTATAATTTTTCATATATCCATATGTCTATCTAAACACAAAAGATAGTGGCTGCTCTCTGCTGAGAGATGAAACGGAAATCTCCATTACAATACATTGTCTCCTGTATGAATGCTCTACATTTTCAGCTGTCTTCACTGTATTAACTGATGTCATCTTGTGGATTTTCAGCCTTGTCTAAACTGCTCTTGCAATGACACTAATAATGAAAAGATACATCATGAGCAGCAGTTATTAATATATAGTACTAATTACATAAAACACTGTTTTGTCTAGTACTACTATATTACATGAAAAACTGCCCTATCATGTTCATTTAATGTCAACATAGTCTGTACATGGAGAAATATATTTTGAAAGGGAAGTTGGTTAACTCTTTTTAACGTCTTATGAAAAGTGGTTTTGAAATTACTATATATCACCAACCAAGCCATTATATAAATTTGCTTTTGTGAATGAAAATCAATCTGAGAAGCAAAAGTTTAATAATACAAAATGAACGAATATGAATTATTCAAAAAAGAGCAGGCATTTAATGTTTTCCTTTAATGAAAATGCTGATAATAAAAGTGGAAATGTCTTACCAATTTGGAGCTTTTTGTACTTCCCACTCATGTAACTATAACAAAACGCTCTGTAATATGAAAAGAACTTGGAAACCACCATATTTGAAATATACTGAATCAATACATGCCTTTGTTGGCTAGAATTTTTCTTGCAAATTCAAGCCTTTTGCAGTCAAGAGATAAGATTAGAAAGGGAGACAATGGAACCAAATTTTACTAATCAATAACTAACAGTAGAACATGAAATGTTTAAAGTTGTGTTAGGGACCCCGGTGAAATGTGTAAAATGGTCATGGCCTTTAAGAAACTGTTCTTTTAGTGAGCTAATCCTCCACTAGCAAGGCTGCAGGGGGGACTGCAAGAAGACACTCCAGTTTTTGGCACCAGAATTCCTTTATGCTGTCTCCCACTTCTCTGTCCCACTAAGTCTCACTGTTGGCTTTCCTGGTTTCTCCACCCTTAAGTTTACCCCTTAGATCTTGGTCCCTGCACACCCATACCCTGTGGTTTGGCCAAGTCATTTCAATTACTTATCCTAGCAGATCTCAGCACCCTGAAGGGCATGATTTCCAGGGTCTACCTGGTGACTTTATGAACCTAATCATAGGCAAGAGGAGAGGTTGTATCCTTCCTCATCCTTTCACTTCTTCCTTATGGGCCCTCTCCAGCCCAAACTGGTTCAGTGGTTCCTCAACTTGGTCCTAGCTGGTCCTTCCTATGATAGAGAGGAGCAGAAAAATGCATGTAGCTCTCAGCATGGTGGAGCCCTCTGTAGAGGGCTGTAGGTGAAATGAAGGGCTGTCTCAGGAGCACTGCCAGAATATGTGGTGGGTAATTGATTAGAGCCTGAGGAATTTTCAGTGACTCAAACGTACTTTGCTGATAGAGAGGAAATGTGTCATAACTGTCTGCAAATGTCATATGAGGCACTGGGCAAAAGTTCTGCAGAAAAAAAGGGGACAACCAACAGGACTTCCGTTTCCATAAAAAAGCTACTTATGATATATGTTTTAGATTAATTGCTGTATTTTTGAGTCTATAGCAAAGGATCAGCATCTATCTCAGGTTGAATTCAGGTAGAAAGAAGAATAAAGCAAATATTGCTTGAGGAACTATGAGCCTAGACAATTTTGTATCTCTAGTTCTTAGCAGTGACCTGGCTTCTGTAGGATATCTATGAAGTTAATAAATGCTACATGAAAAATAAGTGAATGAAGACAAGGCAATCTAAGAAGAAATAATTTCAACAAATAGGGTGTTTGAAGAAAATGTTTTTCAAATAAAAAATAGAGAAATTGCAAAAGAGATAATTTAGATAATAAGAAAATAAAGCAAGAATAAGGTAATATGATCTGTGTACATAGAAATAAATGCAAGTGTAGTTTTAAAATCAAGAAGCAAAATATAGAACTGGCTACAGAAATGAATGTGGCATAATGTTCATTTTCATCCTATGAGCAGATTAACAATAACTTTTATTTATTCTGTGCACTCTGAAAGACTGAGCTCTGAGGAGGTAGATTCAGTAAGGGCAAAGAATCTGTGAGTCACTAAAAAAAAAAGAAAGAAAAATTAAAGAGTAAGATGGATCTTGATTAGCCTGAGAATGTGTGTCTCAGAAGTAGACCACAAAATTCAGGCTCTTTAAAAGTAATAACAGTTATACTGCACACTTACCTCAAAGGCTGCTGCTTATAGTAAAAATTTTTAAATTCAGAGAATATCTCAAAGTAACTAAAAATTATAACTTTATCAGTCTGATAAGTTGTCAGGACTGATTCATTTGCTATTTATTGTATTTGCTCATTTGCTATTCACTGCTATTGGTACTTTTATCATCATAACAGCATTAATTACCAGAGCATTAAAATAAAATGCCATTGTAATTCTATATTCAGGGCATAAATTGCAAAGTGACATCCATGCTTAGCAATTTGTCTACCAAACAGAAGTCCATTTATACTTTCAAGACCTTTCCTATAAATTAATATATTAATTATTTTGTTATCCAATTAATATAGATATTAAAGTATCTTCACACTTTTAAAAAGTTAGAAATTTGCCATTCTATCATCTAATTAGAACCAGAATTCCATCATTAATTGAATTTTGATCTTATAAGTGAGGAGAGAGAAAATAGTTTGTGTTTGGAGAGGAGCATTATCTTTTTCCCACTGGAATACATTTAGTTAATCCTATTCTCTATCTAACCAAGTATATATTATCTTCTCTAGTGGTTTTTTTTCAATATGACTTAGAGGTGTTCCTAAAATTAAGTACTATTATAATTCATCTCTCTGTTATGGCCACCCATTATAAATGTAGAATCTAACACATTCACTATTCCTCCTAAGATGTTCTTTATTTTGGCGTCCATTCCTTTTGCAAACATGACCCATCAGCATATTATTTATCTTTTGTCTGACTCTAATCTTAATGCAGTGATACAGCTTGACTGTCAGATAGTGGGGTATCGCAATAGGACTCACTTATTGCAGCTTTCATTTTGTGAGTGATCCCTTGGGTGCACCATAACCCCTGGACTTGGGAAACCCAAGAGCACTGTGTCAAAGATGCACATCCATTGGGCCAAGAGTCCAGATCCAAAAGAATATGAATAGCAAACTCAGCAACTTCAAACTGATACCCACCCACTATCTAAATGCATTCTATCATGTACACTTTAACCACCTCTTATTTTTCTGTTAGTAATTACCAAACCGTGGAGTATGAAAGAATCACCAAGTTCCACTGCCAGACGTTCTGATACATAGGTCTGTGGGTAAGGTCCAGGAGCTGCATCTTTACCAATGAGTCGTGTAATGCCAACACAGATGATTAATGCTCAGCACATTGAGAAATATCCTGATACTCTAGAAGATAAAGGGTTGTTACTGGAATACATCCATTTTATGAGGATGTGCAAATGAGTCATAATTTGTTCAGAATCTTGTGAGACTAAACTACAGCTTGATCACATTGCTCAAGGATCAGAATAAGCTAGCTAATAGGAAATGCTGCAGAAAGGCATGTGGTCCCACGGTGAGAACCAGAGCCTCTGGACCTGAAGGAAAGAGCAGAATTCAGAAGAATTTTCATAAAGACCATTCCCTTCTCCATATACTAAGGTACTTAGGCCTTTCTGAAATTAGTTTTAAAACACAGGGATGGGCAAAGACTCTCGAGAAGTGACTCTTATTTGTGACTCTAAACTTCTGCAAGTAATTTTGAGGAAACAAAATATGTTTAAAGTTTTTAAGTAATATTAATTGACAAATATTACAGGACTCTATAGAACGTAGTGTGAAGACTTACACCAAGTGTGTGTGAATGCACTCATCAGTCCTGCCACCTCACCTTTGTTTTACAGGTACAAGGACCTAAAAAAGAAGACATCACCACTTCACACTATGAAATGGTCCAATTATACCTTGTTACCTGTATCAAAAATTGACAATTGCAGAGACATAGAAGTATAGGTTTACAGTTCTATGTTGTTAATTGATTTATGTGTGAATATGCTAATACCATCCTGATTTTGTTTCACGATTTCTAATGAGATTGAGCTTGAATACTTACTGTTTATGACCTAAATTATTTTAAAGTAAGTTTGAAAATCTACAGCTACTATTCCACTTCCCCTAAAACATAAACAGTATCTAGCCATAGGCTAAATGTGTATCCTGGCAGAAGTTAAAATAAATTTTCTTATAGTCTAGATAAGTTAAATGAATAAGTATGACTGAGAAGTAAGAAAAAAGCAGTTCAGTATGTACATAATTATTCATTTAATTTCTGGAAGAAGAGAAGTTACTGGCAATTTCTCCTTTTAAGAACTGGATAGATGTGGGCAGCAAATAAGGAATCAACTAGTACATTCCAAAGTGTTTTCCCCAAATAAACTACACATTTTAATGCGTGTGTGTGTGGATACATAGATATATAGATATAACATATTTGCATATGTGTGTGGCTATTTAGATATATACAGTATTACATTATATATAGTCATATTGATCATTATATATTATTTTATAGACTACATAATCTTATATGGACCACTAACAGTTTCTTTCTTAAAATCTTGAGCCAGATTGGCCCCAGTCACCAACCAAGGCATAAAGAAAATAGTAATATGCAAAAAGAATTTTCACTCAAATTATTTTGGAATAAATATTACTAGATATTTTAGAAGCAGTGTTAGGAAGGAAGTAATATTATGATTTGTTTTTCTCTCCCTTTTATGAAGAGATTTGACTTCCTGAAGCCCACTAAGCAGGAAAGAGAAAAAAAGGAATCAATTACTGCCTAAATGTGCTTTTAAAAAGTCTTTAAAAAACTAATTTTGGGGCTTCCCTGGTGGCGCAGTGGTTGAGAGTCTGCCTGCCGATGCAGGGGACACGGGTTCGT
Organism: Aethalodelphis obliquidens; assembly: GCF_003676395.1. NCBI lineage: Eukaryota > Metazoa > Chordata > Mammalia > Artiodactyla > Delphinidae > Aethalodelphis > Aethalodelphis obliquidens. Next base: position 5,806,248 of record NW_020837954.1, on the reverse strand, counting down.
GCCCTGGTCCGGGAGGATCCCACATGCCGTGGAGTGGCTGGGCCCGTGCGCTGTGGCCGTGGCCGCTGAGCCTGCGCGTCCGGAGCCTGTGCTCCGCGGCGGGAGAGGCCACAGCGGTGAGAGGCCACAGCGGTGAGAGGCCCGCGTAACGCAAAAAAAAAACCCCAAAAAACTAATTTTTCCTTTGTGGAATAATCCTTGAATTCAAAAGAACTAAACAATGAAACTGGCAACATAAAGTATAATAATGTTGTTAGTAGCTGAAATTTTTTTTTTAATACTTACCTATTTGGTATATTTACAAGGTTGTATACTTGGATGGCAAAGTAAAATATACTTGAACCCATAAAACCTCACTTTATTTCTTTAAATTTATGCTTCAATCTGCAGTGTGGTGTATAATTTATAAGTGTGTGAGTTAGGTTTGTATGATTTGTGTCTCTGTAGCCAACATTCAACTGCAACTTTTTTTATAATATAAGAGAATCATAATAACTGTGAGAACTTTTACACGTAGAGTGCTGTTCTATGTTTATCAGGCTATACATTTTCCTATCCCCATAGATCCAGTTAATTGACTATGCATGTGATAGCACTGAGTAAATAATTGTTGAATGAAAAAATAAGGGGAAGTTATTATACTTACATAAAGGAGACAAGATTAATATAAATGAAATATTCAAGAATAAAGATGTCAAGAATATTTAATAAAATATACCAATTAGAACCGAATATATATGCGACATTTGGCTAAAGATAATTATCAATATAAAGGATTGTTCCTTGAATTAGGTAGCCAAACTCTCAGAGAGTAGGCCTAGGAAAACTTCATTTGGAAAGTTATTAATTGAGGGACAAGCACAGTTTTTATAGAGAACAATGAGGAAGATGCAAGTAAGGGCCATGGGGGCATGATAACTTGAGGTGACCCACTGCAGACAGAATGATATTAAAAGCTTGGTTGTCAAATGTAGAAATTCAAATATGACAGAGTCTTTGCTGGCAGGAGCAAAATTAAGATCTAGAGTAGGGGCTTCCCTGGTGGCACAGTGGTTGAGAGTCCGCCTGCCGATGCAGGGGACATGGGTTCGTGCCCCGGTCCGGGAAGATCCCATATGCCGCGGAGCAACTGGGCCCGTGAGCCACAACTACTGAGCCTGCGCATCTGGAGCCCGTGCTCCACAACGGAGAGGCCACAATAGTGAGAGGGCCGCGTACTGCAAAAAAAAAAAAAAAAAAAAAAAAAAAGATCTAGAGTAAAGCAAGAAATAAAGGCAGTTGAATAAATGGGAAACAAATTTGGGAAAAGAAAGGGGGAAAAAGATTTTATGCCATTTTGAAATTAAGCAGAAAAATAATTCATCAATTTTGGCTTTTGGAATTGGATGACCCATGGCCCATGACCTGAATTTAAAAGAACGTTACAGGGGTAAAATTACATGGTGTGGTGGATAGGATTAATTGGAACATCCATTTCACATTCCTTCTACTGTATTATATTTTCCAAACTTTCTTGAAATAAGGTCTAGCTGTGATCTGGTTTCAAATAATCAGAGGTACTCACATGAGATTTGAAGGCAGAAGCAAGGTGGAGCTATGCTTCCACTGTATCTTCTGGTTTCTTGGGGGGAGGGTTGTTTGTTTGTTTGTTTTTGACAAGCATGGTCATGATGACATTGGACTTCTCTGTGGCAACATTAGCAGAGGTCTCAGTGTTACGTTATCAGCTTCACAGGTCTTGAGAGCTAAGGTATAGGGCATTCATTTTGGCACATTTTCTCCTATGGTAAGAATATATAATATGGAATTTGAGGGTGAGTCCTCTTATAAAAATTTCCTTATTCTTCTCACAATTTTGACCTTTCCTGCATTAGAGGCCTTAATATCCAAAAAAGCAACGCTTCTATCAGATAACACACTGGTTCCTAGAAGTAGAAGTAGAAGGCCATCTGTGGCTCCTTATGACCTAAAAGTCATGGGGGAAAAAAAGAGTTTTCTCTGTTGAATAGGAAGATTAGTTTTGATTTTTAAGGGGACATAGGGCTACTCTTAAAAAGTTTGTCAGCGAGGATTATGTATGTGTCTGGAATGGAGGGGATATTTTGAGATGTGTCCTTATATTCCCATATCCTGAAGCAAAAAGTTCATGTACAATTCCAGCAATCCAAGCATGACTACCAATGGCTCTGGTCCAACAGGAATGAAGGTTTGCTTTAACTCACCCACCATTTAATGCCAGACAACTGAAGCCAACGAAAGCATGGAATTCAAAGTAGAAAAAAGATGCTATAAACACAAATAGGGTCTTATAACATTTTGGAGAAAAAAAGGCTGCAGTAGTCTCTTGTTCTTTATGTATTTATTTCTGTTTAAACATATTTCCTTTTTTTACTCCATTTCTCTCATTTTGTACTGTATATTTTTCTTTGATAACTTTGTAAGGTATGTAAATGGGAATCACCTCAGAAAGGATTCTATGACTAACAAGAAGTTTGGGTTTCTTCTCCTGGGTACAGTGTAAATATGTTTTTATTTGTATGGAGGAATTGTTGCATTTTATTGGGTGGAAATCAATTGTTGCTCTTGCTCCTGTTGGGAAACATGTATGGGAAGATAGGCGTGAATGGTCAGGGAACAGACAAACAGATGGACAGCAAGAATTATTGTGCATTGCTGCTCAATAACCATTCACCCTCTTTCTAGTATACTTAAACTTCTGAGGTTGAGAAGCCAAAATCTACATTTCTAAGTCTCTTTTGAAGACAGGGCTCAGAATGTGGTTTAGATTTGGACAGTTAGTTAAATTCATGTGGTATTTGGAAAGAGGAATATAGTGGAGATCACAGGTCTACATTTCTGTTGGTCATCACAATCATAAAGGCCCTGGATTCTTCTCAATCAACATTTGCAAGGATCCCAGTGTCTCATAATTAATTTGTGCAATTGAGAGGGCTCAGGACATGCATTTTTGCCTATGCCAATATATAGGTATAATGTGGCTCTGGAGTCAACAGTGCATAATTTTCCAACCTAAGGATTGCAACAGCTAAACTAATACATTCCTGGACCCTATGGTTGCAATGACAGTGCCATAGATTCTTAATTATAACAAAGGTAGAGATTTGCCTGGTGATTTACTTCTATGACACTGGAGTCTGCCCTCCAGGCTTTCCAATAAGTTTGTATGAACTTAATTCCTGTATTAAATCCTCTCCTGCTTAAAATAGACAGAGTAGTTTCAGTTATGTACAATTTAACTCTGACTCAAACAGATGGTATATTGAGAAAGAAGCACAATTGATCAAATTAAACCATTATATGTGATGAAAATCCATTCTCCCTGAACATAACATGAACTGGAGACAGTCATGTATAGGAAGAAGAGATAATTTCAATACAAAGGATATGGACTGATTTATCAAAAACCAAATGTAGTTTATAGGTTTCAATAAGTTTTTGCTTTTTGCTTTTTTATTGTCTTATAGGCATAGCTAGGTAAAATGACTTCACCAACAGAACTAGTTCATTTCTAATCTGAACCTGGGCCATTAGCATTATTTATTAGACCACACATACTTTTTATTTGAATTTCATGTTAGTTTAATAGTCACAGTTGGTTACTTGCCACTTATATGCTTCTTATAAACTATATATTTATCAACAAATTTTGACACCTGAAAAGCAATGATGAATATCCATATGGATGTTTTCACAGTATAGAAATAAAAAGATGTATGTCATACAAATGATAAAATCTAACAGTTTAAGAGAAGATGACCGTATCTGTAAACAGAAAGAAAACTCATAATTAGGTTCAGCTCAGATCAAGCATTAAATATTTATATATTGATTTAATTTTTGTTGTACTATTTTTCAGGTCAGACTGAGATATTTAAAGAGACAGACACAGAGATGCAGTCATAGGTCATGCACATTTCTGAAATAGATTACTGAGGCTTATTACTAAGGTCCAATCTAGGTACAGGTAGGGTAAGTTATCCACAGGTCACTCAGAAGAGCAAATGTCCAATCAACCTAAAAGCTAATTATGTTGTGTAGATTTTGTCTGGATCTCCTGCTTCTGTTTCTTTCATTCTCAAGCATGACAAAAACTTGGAGTTGTGCAATATTCATACACTACTGAGGCACATAGAATCACAGATATTTGAACAATTTGGTTGGATGGAGCATATATTAACTTTATTTAGCTTTGCAAACCTGACCTGTAACAGAATTGGCTTTCAGATTTAAATAGGAATAGAAGTCAACATCCACCTTCAGTTGCAATTCAGAATCTGTTTTCCACGAATTGTGAAGACCCATATTATTGATAATTTTAGCATAGAAATAATTTTGGTCAGTGTAAATTGTGTACATTTAAAGACAGTTCACCCCTGCCCACCATACTGCTCACAAGGCCCAACATGAGGGAGGGGGTGAGCACCCTGCCTCCGCAGTTCTGCTTCCATGGCCCCGCCCAGAAACATACAATCCTAGAAATATACAATCTTCTAAGACTGACTCAGTAAGAAATCAAAAATCTTAATAGACTGATTACTAGTAAGGAGGTTGAAACAGTAATTTAAAAATCCCAACAAACAAAAGTTCAGGACCAAATGTCTTCACTGGTTAATTCTACCAAACATTCAAAGAATACCAGTCCTTCTTAAACTCTTCCAAAAAGAAGAAGAGAAGGGAACTCTTTCAGACTCATTTTATGAGTTCAGCGTTATGCTGATACCAAAACTAGACAAAGACACCACAAAAAAAGAGAAAATTATAGGCCAATGTCTCTGATGAAATAGATGCAGAAATCCTCAACAAAATATTAGCAGACAGAATGTGACAATACATTAAAAGGCTCGTATACCACAATCAAGTGGGATTTATTTCAGGGGTGAAGGATAGTTCAACATCTGCAAATCAATTGCAATACACCACATTAAAAAGTTGAAGAATAAAAATCATATTATCACCTCAATAGATACAGAAAAAAGCATTTGACAAAACATATCCATTTGTGATAAAAAAAAACTCTCAACAAAATGGGTATGGAGGGAACGTACCTCAACATATAAAGGCCATGTATGACAAGTCCATAGTTAATATTATACTCAGTAGTGAAAAGTTGAAAGCTTTTCCCTCAAGATTAGGAACAAGGCAAAGATGCCCCCTCTGCCACTATTTTAGCATAGTATTGGAAGTCCTAACCAGAGCAATTAGCCTGGAAACAAAAAATAAAAGGCATTCACATGGGACAGAAAGAAGTAAAACTATAACTATGCCATTGACATGAATTTATATATAGATAACCCTAAAGGCTCCACCAAAAAGCTGTTAGAACTAATAAATGAATGCAGTAAAGTTGCAGGGTACAAAATCAATATACAAAAATCTGTAGCATTTCTATACACTAACAGTGAACTATCAGAAAGAGAAATTAAGAAAGCAATCCCATTTAAAATTGCATCAAAAAGAATAAAATACCTAGGAATAAATTTCACCAAGAAGGATAAAGACTTGTACACTAAAAACTATAAGACATTGATGAAAGAAATTGAAGAAGACACACAACCATGGAAAGATATTCCATGCTCATGGATTGGAAGTATTAATATAAAAATGTCCATGTTACCCAAGGCATCTATATGCAATCTCTATCAAAATTCCAGGACATTTTCCTCAGAAATAGAACAAAAAATCCTAAAACCTGTGTGGAACCATAAAAGATCCCCAAAAGCCAAAGCAATACTGAGAAAGAAAAACAAAGCTGGAGGCACCATGTTGCCTGATTTCAAACTATATTACAGAGCTATAGTAATCAAAACAGTATGGTATTGGAATAAAAACAGACATATAGATCAATGGAACAGAATAGAGAGCCCAGAAATAAACCCAAGTATATATGGTCAATTAATTTATGACAAAGTAGGCAAGGATATACACTGAGCAAAAGACAGTCTATTCAATAGACGGTGTTGGGAAAACTGGACAGCCACATGCAAAGAATAAAACTGGACCACTATCTTAAACAATACATAAAAATTAACTCAAAATGCATTAAAGACTTGAATGTAAGACCTTAAACCACAAAACTCCCAGAAGAAAAGACAGTAAACTCCTTGATATTGCTCTTGGTAATGACAAAGTAAAAAGACAACATACTGAGTAGGAAAAGAAATTTGCAAGTCATGTCCAATCAAGGATTAATAACCAAAATGTATAAAGAACTCACCCAACTCAACATCAAAAAAAAAACAACCAATTTTAAAAATGGACAGAGGATCGGAATAAACATTTTTTCAAAGAAGACATACAGATGGCCAACAGACACATTTAAAGATTCTCAAGATCGCTAATCATCAGGGAAATACAAATCAAAACCACAGTGTGATATCACCTCACACCTGCCCAGAACAGCTATTATCAAAAATATAAGAAATAACAAGTGTTGACTAGGATGTAGAGAAAAGAGAACCCTATTTTTAGTTTTTTAAGGAACTTCCATACTGTTCTCCATAGTGGCTGTATCAGTTTACATTCCCACCAACAGTGCAAGAGGATTCCCTTTTCTCCACACCCTCTCCAGCATTTATTGTTTCTAGATTTTTTGATGATGGCCATTCTGACCGCTGTGGTTTTGGTTTGCATTTCTCTAATGATTAGTGATGTTGAGCATCTTTTCATGTGTTTGTTGGCAATCTGTATGTCTACCATATGGCCCAGCAATCCCACTACTGGGCATATATCCTGATAAACCATAATTCAAAAAGATACATGTACCACAGTGTTCATTGTAGCACTATTTATAATAGCCAGGACATGGAAGCAACCTAAGTGTCCATCAACAGATGAATGGATAAAGAAGATGTGGTACATATATACAACACAATATTACTCAGCCATAAAAAGGAATGAAATTGCATTATTTGTAGTGAGGTGGATGGACCTAGAGTCTGTCATACAGAGTGTAGTAAGTCAGAAAGAGAAAAACAAATACCGTATGCTAACACGTATATATGGAATCTAAAAAAAATGGTACTGATGAACTTAGTGCCAGGGCAGGAATAAAGATGCAGACATAGAGAACGGACTTGAGGACATGCGGAGGAGGGGGAAGCTGGGATGAAGTGAGAAAGCAGCATTGACATATATACACTACCAAATGTAAAATGGATGGCTAGTGGGAAGCTGCTGCATAGCACAGGGACATCAACTCGGTGCTTTGTGACAACCTAGAGGGGTGGGAGGGAGGCTCAAGAGGGAAGGGATATGGAGATATATGTATACATATAGCTGATTAACTTTGTTGTACAGCAGAAACTAACACAACAACGTAAAGCAATTATACTCCAATAAAGATGTGAGAAAAAAAAAAAGAGAGAACACTAGTGTACTGTTGCTTGGAATGTAAATTGGTTCCATCACTATGGAAAACAGTATGGAGGTTTCTCAAAACAATTAAAAATAGAGCTACCATGTGATCCAGTAATTTCACTTCTTGGTATTTATCAGAAGTAAGTGAAAACACTAACTTGGAAATATATATGCACCCTATGTTGATTGCAGCATTATTTACCATAGCCAAGATATGGAAGCAACCTAAGTGCCCATCTGGAATACTATTCAGCCATAAAACAGAATGAACTCCTGCCATTTGTGATAACATGGATAGATCTTTAGGGTACTATGCTAAGAGAAATAAGTTAAACTAAGAAAGACAAATACCGTGTGATTTCAGTTATATGTGGAATCTGATAAACAAAACTAACTAAACCAGACTAAACTCACTGATACAGAGAATAGATTGGTGGTTGCTGAAGAGGTGGGTGATTGGGGGGTGGGTGAAATAGGTGAAGGGAATTAAGAGGTACAAACTTACAGCTATAAAATAAAGCATGGGGATGTAATGTACAGCATGGTAACTATAGTCAATAATATTGTATTGCAAATTTGAAAGTTACTAAGAAAATAAATCTTAAAAGTTCTCATTCACAAGAAAAAAATTGTAACTCTGTGTGGTGACAGATGGTAACTAGACTTATTGTGGTGATCATTTCACAACGTATACAAATGTTGAATCATTATGTTGTACATCTGAAACTACTATAATGTTGTGTGCCAATCAAACTTCAATAAAGAAAGAAAACAAATGTTTTCTAAACAGCTGATTTGCTGGGTTTCAAAAAGTTTATTAAAAAAATTCAAACTTCCAAGAAAAAAAGTCATTTCTAGTATGTTATTTACTTACTATTTTGATATTTTTACAGCCCCCCAAACCTCAAAATCCATTGAATCTTAACCAAATAATACTGAAAATATTAGTATAAAAGACCAGCAAAATGGTAACAGGAAAAAAAAAAAAAACAGTTCACCAACATCATAACTGCAGAACATCTATATTTTCCATCTTTCCCATATAAGATCTAATGTGAAGTGTCCACTATAGTTATTTAGAGTTGCAAATAATGATTTATTATATCTTTATATATGAATTTATATATTCACCCTTAGTTTATGTAAGGCTGACCTTCTTTCCCTGTCCTGGGGAGGACAGGCTCATACGTATGTTTGGGAAACAGCAGTTTTTTAAATATTTAATTATAGGTACAAATCTGTCCTCTGAGCCAGGCATAACACTTGTGAAAGATTAAAGTGTTGATACATTATTTATCAAGCTGATATCTTCTTTTGTTACGTATTGTTGGAAGTACAGCATAAGAAAAATGCTATAATTTCAAAAAAGGGTGAAAATCAATCAGAATATTTATTAAAAATAGAAGAATAAAATATTTTTATCTAAACAAGTCAAAAAGTTTCCCCCAAAAAAGCTAGCCCACAGATAGAAAATAATTAGCTGTTGAATTAATGAAAAGTGGATCATTAGAAGACAATTTATACATGATGGATTCAGGGACCTTCCCTTTACCCAAAGCTTTGTTTCCTTTTTAGAGGATTTTGGCAGCTTGTAGGATAGAAGTAAATTTTATGATAAAAATTACTTCTAAATATATTGGAGCAAACAGTACTCACTGTGACTTCATGTTTTCTCATCCCTCTGTGTCCACAGACAGCAGGAAACCCTCTTGTTGACTAAGGCAGTGTTTGATAATAACCTTTCTCTCCTTGTTATTTTACTTGGAGTGTTCATCATTTGAGAGATGTAATGTGTTGGGAATCTCCTACAGTCTACTTCAATTGCCAGGCATCATACCTTCCATATTCTCTCTGCACGCCCTTTTTTGAAATCCAACTTTCCAGCTGAGTAGATTGAGGCACATACTATTTTCTGAGTATCCCATGAATTTCATGTATGGAATTGGCAACAAAATGTGTGCTGACCTATCTACCCTCCCCCCGATCCCCTGCATATAGTCATACAGAATGAGAAAAAACATTTTACACTTGATGTTTTCCTCCTTTATCCATAGTGCCTCCAAACACTTAGAAAATTAAATAACATATTCAAAAGAGAAAACAAAATTGAAACTAGAAGACAAAAGTAAGTCACATAAACTTCCAGGAAGAGCAGTAGCTTTTTATATAAGATTTTAAATAAGACTAGGAGTAAGTAAATAGAGAAATGCCTTGGAGGCATTTAAATTTTGGCACTAAATGTGGTGTAATTGTCTGAATAATTATGTGACAATTCAGTTTTTGGCTAGCTGGTCAAAAGAATAATGCTGTTGAAAGAGACATATCTAGACTCTCTTAGGGTAACAAAGCATAATTTTGAACTAGATCCTGAAGTCAAGATATTGCTAACATAAGGCACTCCTAAATTTTCAACACACAACTATTTGTTCATACAGCTTGTGGGAAAAAGACAAGATTTGTTCCTGAGTTTTTACTCCATTGCACATAAACACACAAACATGCATAAACAAACACATATACACACTCACACATATGTACATATTAACACACACACCTAGATACACACATAAATATGCATATATTTGACCACACGTAAATATGTACACAGTACACTCACCCATCTATACACACACACACACACACATACACAAGTATACACAGACTTGCTCTCTCTCAGAAGAACATATGGCAGGATATCAGCCTGGCCCTAGGTTTATACCTTTTATGAAACATTTATTCCTCTCCTCCTTCCACCCTCTCTAGATTTTACATAGCACTAAGATCAAGAATCAGCAAACCTCAGCCTATGAGTGGAATATGGTCTGCCACCTGTTGTAATATGGTCTGAGAGCTAAGAGTGGTGTGTACATTTTTAAATCATTTGAAAAAATTTTAACATGATATGTTAAAATTGTATGAAATTCATATTTTAGTGTCCATAAATAGTTTTCTTGGAACACAGCCATACTCATTTATCTCAGATTATCTAAGGCTGTTTGGGCTACAACAGGAGAGCTGAGTAGTTGCTACAGAGACCACATGTGGCTCTCTCATCGCTTCACACTGCTACTCAGGACACTACCAATCACAGTGATGCAGTTATAAATCCACAGTGTTTCAAGTGCCACAAATGTCTCCATCCTATGACCTTTTACTATTTTTTAAAATTACCAGTATATATGCATTATGTTGAAACAGAAGAAGAAAGGTGGACTTCTTATGTTGTATTTTTAAGACATACTAGAGTATGGGTTATTTTGTTATTGAATTAGATCAATAAATAACAAATTAATAAGGCATCAACATCATACTGGAAGTTCTAGCAAGAATAAAATGCAAGAAAAGAAATAAAAGACATGCAAACCGGAAAGGAAGGAATAAAATGGTCCTTATTTGCAGATGATATGATTGTCTATATAGAAAATCTCATAGAAGCTACAAAACTATATGATAAATGAATTTAGCAAGGTTGCAGAATAAAGACCAACATGAAAGGTCAATTTTACTCTTATATGCTAGAAGGGAACAATTAGAATCTGAAATTTAAAAACCAAAAACCCTTAAAATAGCACCCACCCAAAAAATACTTGGGTATACACCTACTATACAGAAAACTATAAAACACTGATTAAAAAAAACATAGAATATCTAAACAAATGGAGAGATATTGCACATGCACAGATTGGAAGGCTCAATATTGTTAAGATGGCAGTTCTCCCCAATTTTGTCTATTGATTCGATGTAATCCCCAGTCAAAATCCGAGCAAGCTTTTTTGCTGACATCAATAAGCTGATTCTAAAATTCATAGTAAAAAGCAAAGAACTAAAACAACCAAGACAATTCTGAAAAAGAACAAAATTGGAATATTCACATTACCTGATTTCAAGACTTATTAAAAGGCTACACTAATGTAAACGGTGTGGTACTGGCAAAAGGATAGACACATAAATCAACGGAACAGAATAAAGAGCCCACAAAAATATAGTCAATTGATTTTTGGCAAAGGGTAAAATGTAATTCGGTGGTTAAAGATAGTTTTTCAACAAATGTTGCAGGGAAAATTGGATGTGAATATGCAAAAACAATGAACATAGACACATATTTAACAACTTAAATAAAAGTTGAATCAAAATAGATCATAGACCTAACTTAAAATGTAAAAATTTTAAATTTCTAGAAGAAGATATAGGAGAAAATCTGCGTGACCTTGAGTTTGGCAATAGAGTTTTAGATACAATACCTAAAGTACAATTCATGAAAGAAAAATAATTGATTGAATTGAAAAACTCTTGGACTTTATCAAGCTTAAATATTTTTGCTCTGTGAAAGACAGATGAAAAAAATGAAAAGACAGATCATGGACTGACAGAAAATATTTGCAAATGATATACTTGATGAATGACTTTCATCAAGAATACATAAAAACTTTTAAATTTCAATAATAAAACATTTAAAAAATTTAATAATAAAAACTAATTTTAAAATGCCAAGTTATATGAACACTTTACTGAAAATAATATAAGGATGGCAAATAAGCATATGAAAAGATTCTCAACATCATCTGTCATTATACACATGCAAATCAAAACCACAGTGAGATTCCACTACACACCTATTAGAATCGCTAAAATCCGAAAAATTGACAGTAACAAATGCTGACTAGGATGTGGAGCAATAGAAACTCTCATTCATTTCTAGTGAGGAAGGAAAACAGTACAGTCACTTTAGAAGGCAATTTGGCAGTTTCTTATAAATTAAACATAGACTTCCTACACAACCCAGAAATTGCACTCCTAAATATTTACCAAGTGTTTTGTATGTTTAGATCCACACAAACACTTCTTTTGTGAATGTATATTGCTTCCATGTCTTAGCAGTGGTAAAGTTTTATTGTGTTATATATATATATATATATATATATATATATATATTTAGGTCAGGGACAAAATGTAATTTTTCTGAATGAGAAGAACCACCCTCAACTACTGTTACTGAATACTGAATGAGTTTGGAATTAGCTATTGCTGGAGATTTGGTAATGTTTATTACAGAATTCAACTTAAAATTACAAGGCCAACAGTGTTTTTACATGAGAAACATATAGTATGGTAAAATTAATTCAAGGACAACTAACATTATTTGGATTACAGGTAAATCAAGCTGCTTTATACACTTCTTGCAATAACAAAAGTTAAAACAAGGTGTGAGATTATCCATTTCCAAAAAATATTTTAGTGGTTCTATTTTATTTTTTTTTATATTTTTATTTTTTGTGGTACGCGGGCCCCTCACCGCCGTGGCCTCTCCCGTTGCGGAGCACAGGCTCTGGACGTGCAGGCTCAGCGGCCATGGCTCACGGCCCAGCCTTTCCGCGGCACGTGGGATCCTCCCGGACCAGGGCACGAACCCACGTCCCCTGCATCGGCAGGCGGACTCTCAACCACTGCGCCACCAGGGAAGCCCTAGTGGTCCTATTTTATGAATGCAACTGTAGTTTCAGTAGCATTTTTCAGACCTCAATTCACGTGCCACATCTGTCATTGGACATTTAGGTTGCTTCCATGTCCTGGCTATTGTAAGTAGTGCTGCAATGAACATTGGGGCACATGTGTCCTTTTGAATTATGTTTTTTTCAGGGTATATGCCCAGTAGTAGGATTGCTGGGTCATATGGTAGTTCTATTTTTAGTTTTTTTAACCTCCATACTGTTCTCCACAGTGGCTGTATCAAATTACATTTCCACCAATAGTGAAAGAGGGTTCCCTTTTCTCCACACCCTCTTCAGCATTTATTGTTTGTAGATTTTTTGATGACTGTCATTTTGACCAGTGTGAGGTGATACCTCATTGTAATTTTGATTTGCATTTCTCTAATAATTAGTGATGTTGACCATCCCTTCATGTGCCCCTTGGCCTTATGTATTTCCTCTTTGGAGAAATGTCTATTTAGGTCTTCTGCCCATTTTTTGATTGGATTGTTTGTTTTTTTGTTATTGAGCTCCATGAACGGTTTGTATATTTTGGAGATTAATCCTTTGTCTATTGCTTTGTTTGCAAATATTTTCTCCCATTATGAGGGTTATCTTTTTGTCTTCTTTATGGTTTCCTTTGCTGTGTAAAAGCTTTTAAGTTTAATTAGGTCCCATCTGTTTATTTTTGTTTTTATTTTCATTACTCTAGGCGGTGGGTCAAAAAAGATCTTGCTGTGGTTTATGTCAGAGTGTTTTTCCTATGTTTTCCTTTAAGAGTTTTATAGTATCCTGTCTTACCTTTAGGTCTTTAATCCATTTTGAGTTTATTTTTGTGTATGGTGTTAGGGAGTGTTCAAATTTCATTCTTTTACATGTAGCTGTCCAGTTTTCCCAGCACCACTTATTGAAGAGACTGTCTTTTCTCCATTGTATGTTCTTGCCTCCTTTGTCATGAATTAGGTGACCATAGTGCGTGCGTTTATCTCTAGGCTTTCTATCCTGTACCATTGATCTATATTTCAGTTTTTGTGCCAGTACCATACTGTCTTGATTACTGTAGCTTTGTAATATAGTTTGAAGTCAGGAAGCCTGAGTCTTCCAGCTCCGTTTTTCTTTCTCAAGATTGCTTTGGCTATTCAGGGTCTTTGGTGTTTCCATACAAATTGTAAATTTTTTTTTTTTTCTGATTCTGTGAAGAATGCCATTGGTAATTTGATAGTGATTGCATTGAATCTGTAGATTGCTTTGGGTGGTATAGTCCTTTTCACAATATTGATTCTTCTAATCCAAGAACATGGTATATTTCTCCATCTGTTTGTGTAATCTTTGATTTCTTTCATCAGTGTTTTATAGTTTTCTGAGTACAGGTCTTTTGCCCCTTAGGTAGGTTTATTCCTAGGTATCTTATTCTTTTTGTTGCGATGGTAAATGGGATTGTTTCCTTAATTTCTCTGGGTGATATTTTTTAAGACGACACATGTAAAATCTCCTCAAAGATCAGCTTTAACAGATGAATATTTGCAATTGATATTGGTGATAGGGAATACTAACTGAACTGAAAATCAAGCAAAATAATATCCTAAATTGAATTCCATTCTTCTCATTAGTAGACCTGAATTACAAAAAGTACTCAATCATTATTACTATATTTTTATTTATATTTTAATATTTGCCAATAAAAGTGTGGAAGTTTGTTTTCTCTTGTTTATGAGTACCTACATAATAGTACCTACATTTTGCCTCTTGGCTCACAAAGCCAAGATATTTACTATCTGTCCTTTTACATAAAAAGTTTGCCAACCTGTGCCCTAGAGTATTTGACACCTTTGCCCTCCTGACTAGAACTGTTACTACTCTCTAGGGACCAGAAAAGAATATAATTCTCTTCTCTGGTTGGGAGTTAAGGGGGTATGGAATGGGTTTCTTTTCTCAGTGGCATATATTCTGATATCAAAGTTGAAATTTGGAATATATTTTTCCATAAAATAACTGGAATTAGTTTGTATGAAATAGGTTTATTACTGTCATTCCAGCCCATTAAACAGTAAATGTGCTTTGGTGGACCTGAGTACCTAAACAGCATTTTAAGTAGATTTCCCAAGAAAATGAATACTGGATTCCTTACAAATGACTAGTAACCACACTTTCATAACAGAGCTCTACTGCAATTCAAAAACTACCTATAATTTTTTAAGTTTCCTTTAAATAAGACGGCATCATGGATAGTTTACACTAGTCCTCATCCAGTTTCTAATTCCAGTGCAGTCTTCTAACTTCCCTGGCTTTTACTGTCAAAAAGCAACTTTTTCACATTAGTGACTGGATGGTCACATCAGCAAACAACACTGTTAAATATAAATCAGTTAATGTTGATAAAATGCACTAAAAATTATAAGCATGATATTAGGTCATTTATATTATCATATCTAAGTAGAATTGAACTGCTGGGGTGAAATGATGCCACTCTTCATTCAGGTAGCCAGATTGACTTCCAGGCAGGAAACCACCTCACTCCCTTAAGGTGGATAATTACACACTGGAACCCACATGAGTCTCATTAATGAGCAGGTCAAGGTAATAAACAGAGCCAGCAACATTCTTATTAGGCTAATACAACTGCACTTGGGATAAAAAATAATGCCACATTGAGTAAACCTGATAATCAAGAGTCTTGAGTTAAGCAAAAGTGTTAGGCTGGGAATGTGAAAGAAAAATATAAAACCAACGACAGAAAAATAAGCATACATGTAATAAAAATTACTTATTTATTCATCTATCCATCCACAAATCTAATTATTTTATAAAAGTTTTTCTTATTTCCTGTAGATACACGTCAACATACATTTTTAAAATTTATTTTACATTTTATAGTCATTTGTTCATTTGACAAATATTTATTGTTTTTACTAGATTCTAGGCAAGTTGTTGAGACATATAACCATATCATCAATATACAATTGGGAAACAGGTAATAAATGTCTAATTATGGAAATATATGAATGGAGGGTAATTAATTTCTTATATTGAAGAGCTTTTACACTTTAAGATTATTTTACCTACATTACATCATTTGTGACCTATAACAACCCTCTTAGATAAGGAAGAATTATTTACTTTAAATTTGAGAAAATTGATACTCTTAAGTTAAATGACTTGTGAAATGTTCTACAGTAAACTCAAATCTTCTGATTCAAGGTCCAGAACTTTTTTCACTATATAAAATCTTTTTTTTTATCATTTTTATTGGAGTATAATTGCTTTACAATGGTGTGTTAGTTTCTGCTTTATAACAAAGTGAATCAGTTGTACTATATCAAATGTTTTTTATTCTTTTTGATAATATTGATTTTGAATAGACTGCTGTCTCTTCAACCTCAACACTTGAATAACAACTTTATCAAATTTTTTCCTCACTATTTGAAGAACCATAGTTTCCTTGTTTTTAGTACCTCTACAGCATCTTTGAAGTCCTCGTCATTCACCTTCTCCTCAAATCAAATGTAGCAAATGCTACTGCCTTTATTATGATCTTACATTCAATACCTTCTTCTCTGTCCCTTTGGTGAATTGCTCCTCTACATTTTCAATTATTAACTTTACTACCGTGTTGGAACCCTCTCTTTCACTACAACTCAGCCTAAATGATTTTGGACATTTTGTGGGAAAAAAGTATTAATAAAACTACAATTTCTAATATTCAATAAGTGTGTAGTATGTGCTAGGAATTGTGTTAATCACTTCTCGTATATTATCACTTGTAATCCTCAATAAACCCCTTTAAGGCAGATATTCTCACTCTTAAAATAAAGAGGTGGCCCCAAAATACTGTGGTTAATAACATGAGCTCCATAGCCAGACTATCAGGCTATGAACCCTACTTACCTCACCCTTTACCTTCTATGAAAATCCTGGTTTTAATCCTTTTGGACTTTGCCAGCTCTTCTTCTGAAAGAGGACAGGTGTGTGTGTTTGTATGTGTGTGTATCTTTTTATGTGCATGTGCAAACATATGAGTATATGTGTGTGTTCATGTGTATTTAAATGTATGTGTTTGTGTGTGTTTGTATGTGTGTACTTGTGAGTGGATGTATATGTTTTATGTGCATGCATGTGTTTTTGTGTGATTGAGTGAGCACTCAGGAGGAACTAATGTCACCCTTCTTCCACAAAGCACATGTATAGATGGTGAGTTGTGTGCTGTTAATTTGGAGATGCCCATGCATTAGCTGTATCTTGGCTTCAGAATTTAGTTCAAAGTACATCATACAAATGCACCATAAATTTGAAATGGGTGAGGAAAAAGTGGAGCTACCAGCTTCCAGTATTTCTGCCTCTAAACTGTTGGTTTCCATGTATACCATGATATTTAGTTGTTTATAAAGATTCTTGTTATTTTATAATTTTATTGCCTTGGATAATTTTTTATTTTCTTGTGTTTAGGTATGTAATAATTTTATTTGCAGGAAGCTTTTTCTCTATATATATATTTTATTGTTCTATATTTATATCAATTATTTTCCTTTTTTTTTTTTTTTTTTTTTTGTGGTACGCGAGCCTCTCACTGTTGTGGCCTCTCCTGTTGCGGAGCACAGGCTCCAGACACGCAGGCTCAGCGGCCATGGCTCACGAGCCTAGCCTCTTCACGGCATGTGGGATCCTCCCGGACCGGGGCACGAACCCGTGTCGCCTGCATCGGCAGACGGACTCTCAACCACTGCGCTACCAGGGAAGCCCTATTTTCCTTTTTGAATAGCTATGGCTCAGTATGTTTTGGTTGTTGTTAAGTAAATTCCTATTTTTAAAAGGAATAACAATAACCATAATGTTTTTCCATTAAGTATAATGTTAGCTCCAGGTTTTAAATATGTACTTTGTCATGCTAAGAGAGGAATACTCCAAACATAGTTTTTAGTGTTTTAATCAAGAATAGATGCAGAATTTTAGCATTTCTTATCATCTATTGAGATAATTATATAATTTTTTACCATCTTTCCTACTAATGTGATGAATTATATTAATAACCTCTCCTGTGCTATACCAGAATTTCTTGGCTGCACTAAATCCTACTCAGTCATAATGGAAACATATGGTTTAATTTAACCTATTTTACTCTTTGAAGTGAGCTAAAGTGTTATTTATAATTTTAATATCTCTATTTACAGGTGAAGTTACCTGTGGCTTTCTTTGGATTGGTCTTTTTATGTGATTTAATATTTTTATTTCTAAATGTGATCAAGATAAGATATATATCCTTTCTATGTACTAGCATCATTTTCTGTTTACAGAAATAATGTCCTTAATAAAAGGATATTTTTCCTTTGGAAAATTAAATAACAATTCTTCAGTAAATCTATTTGGGTCAGGACTAAAGCAGAAGCATCTAGCGCAGTTTCTCAAATGTTGTCCTAAGGGGCACCTTCTTCAAAATCATATTAGGAGGTTCTTAAGTATGTCCAACTCAGTCTTACTAACAGGGCCACTTCATGAGTGGGCTTTAGGCACTTTTTCCTTCGTGGGCACTTTTCTCCGTAGGAAATATTAAAATTTATATTTCACTTATGTGTTAGTCTAAATACAAGTATATTAATATTATTATATTAATATTATATATCTTAATATATAATTATATTAATATTGTATATTTTAATATATAAAATATTATATTTTTATATAATTTATATATTTTAAACTTTTTCTTTGACCTAATAGTTCATAACTTTTTCTT
>NW_020837954.1:5393823-5787575 GCF_003676395.1 Aethalodelphis obliquidens | reverse complement strand
TTTTTGTGGTACGCGGGCCTCTCACTGCTGTGGCCTCTCCCGTTGCGGAGCACAGGCTCCAGACGCGCAGGCTCAGCGGCCATGGCTCACGGGCCCAGCCGCTCCACGGCATGTCGGATCTTCCCGGACCGGGGCACGAACCCGTGTCCCCTGCATCAGCAGGCGGACTCTTAACCACTGCTCCACCCTCTTCTGATTTTTTTAAAAAAAACTTTCATAGGCCCCTAAGAGTGTGTGGGCCCTAGGCCCTGTGCCTCTTGAGGCTAATAGGTACATGAGCCCCACATACTGGATAGAGTCTTCAGGTGTAGGAGCCAGAAATGTGCATTTGAACAAGCAGTTTCTGGGGTTCAAGTGCAAAATGATGTAGTGACCAATCTAAACTTTTTCACTAACTGTCAACTAGTAGCAGCTATTTCTATCAGTTAATAATAGATAACTAACAGGGCTAGTCTCTTAACCTCTTCAGATGTTAATGGTTTTGTCTGTAATGTCTCTATATTCCTCTTGCTACAAATTTTTATGAGGAGGTACTTCATTGAGAACTGATGACTTTCTCATCTCCTTATGTATTCTTTAATTCAACATCCAGGTAAATGGATGCATCAGAAACTGTGCCAAGCAGCGTATGAGGCACTAGGAATACGAGTCACTGAATAAGATGTATTTGGTCCCTAACCCCTTTGGACTTATAGTATAGTGGGGGAAAAAAGACATACACTAAATAAATACAACTGTGGATGTTAAAATAAGAAAGTATGGGATGATAAGAAGAAGACTTAATCTAGTCTGGAAAACCAGTGTCTGCTTGACAATGAGTGGAACTTGGCAGGTCAGGGATGATGTTGAGGTTACAGATGGAGAAAACACTATACTTGAATACATTAAGGCAATGGAATATGATGCATTTGAAGATTTAAAAGACAAGTAGGATGGCTGGAACAGAAAGGTAAAGAGGAAGAATAGCATTTCATGTGCATTGAGAAGTTCCATTGTTTGTTTTATTTCATTCCAAAAAGAATCCAAGATGACTGGTTTAATCTGTTCTTATTGTGCCCAATCCGTTTATTTAGGCAGTATTCACTCAGAGCATATCATGTGACACATACTGCTACAATAAGCGTTCTAATGGGCCTTACAACCTTTGGGTGAGACAGACATTAAACAACTAATTAGGCAAATAATTATGTAATTAAGCTTTTACTAAGTGCTGTAGAAGAAAATCACAGCCTGTTATAAGGACATATAAGAAGAAAAACTGACTGAGTCGACTTGAACGCTGAAACCTGGAAGGTGAATAGAAATCTGTCTGGATTTCTAGAGAAATGTGAAAAAGGCCTTCTAAGAGAGAGAATAACATGGGGTAAGAACATGAAATAGAAAGAGCTTAGCAAGCTCTGGTTGTATTTTGTAAATTTTTAACAGTTTCGTCTTTTCATATTCATATGTAGCTAAGTCATGTTATACTGTGGAAATAACATTTGATCAATAATCATAGAACTAGTCTTGATAATGCAAACAACTAGCTATTCAATTAATTAAACTCTCTTCATGTGTAAACTGTATATTGGACTAGATATTTCAAAGACTATTATATCAATAAATTAACTGTTGTAAAGCATTTTCTATGTGCCAAACACTATATTAAATTATTTCATTTATTCCTACAGTAACCTAATGAAACAGGCATCTTTTTCTGTGTGTATTTTTATGAGTGTCTGCTTTAATTCTTTTGTGTATGTATGTACCCAGGAGTGGAATTGCTGAATCATGTGATAATTCTATTTTTTTATATTTTGAGAAACTATCATACTGTTTTCCATCTAAGCTGTACTTTTTTTACATTCCCACCAGCATTGCATAAGCGGTCCATTTTCTCCACATCCTTGCCAACACTGGATATTTTCTTTGTTTTGGTAATAGCTATTCTGTTGGGTGTAAAGTGGTATCTTATTGTGGTTTTGATTTGCATTTCCCTAGTGATTAGTGGTGTCCTTTAGCGATATAGACATTCCTTAGAAATAGTCTGGTTTCTTTCCATAATGTTTTGGTTTATTTTCCACTATTTGCTTTTATTTTTCTTGTTTGCTGCTCTCTATAATGTTTCTACTTATATTTACAACTATATAAACTGACATACTGATTTTGGATTAAAGATCTCAAAAATTATATTTCTGTTTCCTTCTAGTAGTTTTTTGTTTTTCCTTTTATGTCTTTTGTTACTGTTATTTGGAATATATAGTTCAATATTGCTAGGTTTTTTAATTTGTACCTCTATTATATAGTCAACTTTTGATTTCTTTTAATGTTCAAAACAATGAAATCTACCATACCATACAGCATTATATATAACTCCTTCTCTCCATTTTTTTTTTTTTTTTTTTTTTTTTTTTTCCTTACGCGGGCCTCTCACTGCTGTGGCCTCTCCCATTGCGGAGCACAGGCTCCCGACGCGCAGGCTCAGTGGCCATGGCTCATGGGCCCAGCCGCTCCACGGCACGTGGGATCCTCCCGGACCGGGGCATGAACCCGTGTCCCCTGCATCGGCAAGCGGACTCCTAACCACTGCGCCACCAGGGAAGCCCTCTCCATTATTTTTTATAGGTAAAATAGATGATCCTAAAATATTTCTCCCATTTGATTTTAATAGTATCCCTTAAAGGCAAAAGATTGCTGGAATTTGTTTGCAATTCAGCCAATTATTTTTCTCTTCCAAGAGAACTGTCTCTTTATATTTAGTGGAATAGATACATTTATGTCACTTCCGTCATAGCTATTGTTTTATATTGTTATCCCTCTTTATTTCATTTTTTCCTACCATTTTTCAAGTTCTCCTACTATTTATATATTTAGGACAGCAGTTCCAAATATTTTAGAGTTTATTTCTATTAACTTAAAAAACTTTGAACTCTGTCCCCAGAAAGATAAGGAATCGAGCATCTTGAATCTATCATATTCACCTCAAAACCCATTTTGAGCTTTTTATATTTATATAATATTTAAACACCTAAAACTTAGTCTAAATTAAAATTAATTTTACTTTATTGCATTAATCTTTCTTTTATTAATGTTATAATTCCTTTATCTCTTGTAGATGTCTCATTTATTTTAAGAATTCCATTGTCTCTCTACTGATCTTTAATCTGTGAGACTTTAATGTTAAATTGTCAAATTAATTTTTATTCTAAATTCAATATGAAAAACGGTATTCCTGGGTACTGTTTTGTGGTCGATAGTCCCACTTCTCTTAACGTTAAGATTTTCTCTTATCATATTCTTTTATTCAAAGTTAATGAGTATCAAAAACATGATTTATCTTTTCTATCTGTTAAATGATTTCACTTTTTTTTGCAATTTATAAAGATTACTACTATTGTTTTTAAACCTAACAACTTGCCAGATAGTTGTCTACAGCAGGGGTCCACAAAACATAGCCTGAGCCCAAATCTAAAGTCAAAATTAAGTTTAAACAACTAAGCCATACAACCAATAACCAATGGGATCTGGAACAAAATGTGGCATCTGTTTTTTGGGAGGCAAAATTTGTGATCATTTTTCACAATCATAAACCAGAAAACAAAAATTGTGAGTCTCATTTTGGATTGAGGTATAATTAGGCTGGATCCCCAATCAAATGTCATATTTGAAGGGAATGAAATGGCTAGTAGAAGTGATTTGTTTATCTTTGAATTAGCCTCCTTTTAATGAGTTTAATGAAGACTGCAAATATTCATGCATATAGTGTTTATTATATATGTATATAAAAATAATCAAAGTGATTATTTCAGCATGTGTGTGTTCATGAAACAAGTCATCCAGGATCTTAAGAAACAACAGACACGTTGTTTATTTTTCCAAGAAAGGAGAAATGAATGTAAATTATTAAAAATATGAAATGTTTAACTACTCTAATATTTATGTATTGTCTTTTATTATCACTTCTGTAAATAAACAGTGTGAATGGTAATGGTTATAAATAAAGTACAATCATGACTACTGAAAGTTTTGTTCTGCCCCGTGGAATTTGAGGGTGTTTGAAAGAAGTAAAAACAAATCTGCATTATGATGCTATGTGTCCATAGGTAGAAACTCAACAGAATAATCTTTATCCACCTGCCACAATATATGACTATACATATACTCCTATATGTATGAATGTGGAGTATATGATTTGAATATAAAATACTTGCTTAGTATTTATAAAAATTTCTTTAAAAACTTTTAGTAAATAAAAAGTAGATATTACATAAATTAATACTAATCAGAGCCATTATTAAGCTATACACTTTTAGTCCCTTACTCTGTTTTTTTCACAAGAAAATATACATAAGTTGTCAAAACTACTCTTTAAAAAATTGTTTTGGTTCTTTCTTTTTTCATTTATTTTTGTCAGTTGTGCGAAATTCTGATCTTATAGTCTATTTCCTGTTGCTATTAATGTAAGTGCTTTTGTGGTCAAATTTCCTTTGTTCTGCCATAATACGATGAGCACATTTTATTTAGCACTTAATTCCACCTTGGTATAACTCTTTATCTTGGCCATTTTTTTCTTGCAAACTATGATCTTCTTGAGGGTAGGAACAGTGCCTAGAATGGCATCTGGTATTAAGAAGAATCACAATAAATATTTCTTTAATTAGGAATTAATCAAATATTTTATTAACTTCCCTCTTGATTATAACAAGCATGGTTAACAAATATCAAGTGGCTAGAATGTATCAGACACATTGAGTAACACATTGACAACAATACTGTGAGGTAGGTACCACTACTACAAATGTACAAATAAGAAAAGTAGTGCAGATAAGAAAAGGCTTAACAGTCAGTAAGTGGCAGAACCAAGAAATGATGCTACATAGACTTATCCTCCTTAATCACTGCCCTGGGCTTATACATTAGAACACCTTCTCACATAGGCCTTATCTACACAGACAAGGTGAAATGATGAGTGGAGGTTACTCTGAATCATTTCATTAAAACACTTTCATCCTGGAGAAAGGGAACATTCCAACTCCCTTGATATATGACTTTATTTAAATGTACCATACTGGAGCCCTATTCATGTCTACAAAATAGCAATAATCAGAGTGTCCTTCAATGTTACAAGAGTGATGGTCAGAGAAAGAAATGGACCTTAGGAACATTTAAGTATTAGGAAATATAATACCTGAAATAAAATCTCCTAAAAATAGCTATGTCATCAATTACTATGCTACTGTGTGCTTAGCACAATATCCCAAAGAACACTGTCAGTTTTTGTAACCTCACCTTTGAGGGTCATAAGAAAAATAAAACATATTTGTTATAATATCAATGTAAAAATAATCAAAGTTCCTAGAAATTATCCAGTTGGAAAAATAAAGAACGATTTGTTTTTGTCACAGCAAGAGTACACTGAATTATATTTTAATTTCTCAGTGAAATATAAATGACTCCAGGCATTAGTCCAAATAAACTTTATAATAATTGCAATGCTCATACTTACTGGTAAATACAAGAGTAAGTTCATAAAAATCAGTTCTTCTTTGTGACTTATCTAAGATTAAAATTATTCCATCATTGATATCTAATGTACATACACCAGCTTATTTGGCATTTTCTCTCATGTAACCTTCAGAAATTTGTAAGGGTACCTTCCACAGAACATGTCACAATTATAAAAGCATCTCCACACACTTTCTTTGGAGACATATATTTCTGTCAGTATGAGACCTAAATATTCCTCCTCTGAATATTTATTACTATATCCATTTCAACCAGAAATGCTATATCTTTTCATTTCTTTGTGTCCTTTCTTATATCATTACTTTCTTTCAAGCCTATAATAAACTTTGTGATTATTGTTCTCTATGGGAATTTTCCCATTGCCTCATTGATACTGTAGCCTATAATGGTAACTCCACATTTCTTAAGCATTTATTGGTTTAAAGGCATCATTCACCAAAACTCTTTAAATCTTTAAATTAAACATTATGATACTGCCCTCACCTAAAGAAATAGTATGTCCATCCTTATGTTGTTCTACTGAACAGAGTGCAGATATAACCCATATCTGTCCAGAACTCAGTAGGTGAAAAGCAGTTAGTTGAGAATGTATTTGGGGATTGGATAACACAATCAATTAACTGTGTATTTATACCCAGGATTTTTTAATGGAAAGGATAATAGGTGTTGATGTATTTTTGACAGTATTCTCATTGCTAAGAGGAAAAAGAATGAATAAAGAACAGCAAGTTTGGAGGAAGATGTAGAAAGAGCACTGAGTGGGAATGAGAAGAGAGAAAACACGTTCAATTTTTCTAATCTAAATGCTAAGAAGTTCATGTGCGGCAAACTGAATATTTATGTATCCTGCATATTTATATTAAATGTCTCTATAGGAGATGAAAAAGCACTGTGCCAGATGCTTTGGAGGGATATAAACTTGGGTAAGAAAAAACTCCTGTTCTAGACTCTAGGAATCAGTGGTTCAGAGGCTGAACACAAATAGCTAAAATATCAATAGAATTCAGCAAGTGAAGCTGATAATCTCTCTTTACTTAAACCTTGAGATCTGACATTGTAAGTAGGTCACAAATATGAAAAAGCTAAAAGAATATTGAAAATTCAGAGGAAAGGGGTATTGCATCCTGCTCAGGAAGAATTCAAGGTAGGAGGCACATGAACTCACCCTTGAAGAGCCAGAAGAGTACTACAGTGTTTAAAAAAGAGAAGATGTTGTATGAGCAAATAGAAAGTAAAGAAAAAGACTCGTTTAGAGAAAGACAAAATTGTTAAATTTAACTTAGAGTGTCAAAGGCATAAAGGGGCTACTTACTGTGAAATGTGAATAGCCTTCAAGTTATAGGCTTCAAGTTATAGTGGAAGGCCTTAAATGCTTTAATGAATTAAAGGTTTTGAGTAAATAAGTAATACATTCAGCAGATAACTGAAGAATCACATTTAGATCTGGAGATAGTGATTTGGAGACTATGTAGGCATGATAACTATACATAGAGAAAATACAGAGAGAAGGTGGCAAGCATTAAAAGAAAAGAGAGGAAGGCTGAGAACAAGATTCAGAATAAATATCTGTTTACCAGGGCAACAATAGAAAAGGATACAAAGAAGGAGACATAAAAATAATTACTAATTAGTGAATGGAGGATAGTATAGGGCAGAATATACTTCAAGTGCCTTTTATTTTAAAAATAGGAGATGAAATACTTTGTAGTCTATGTATGACGAGAATAAGTTTGGGTTTTAAAGGTTATACAAACTTCTGAGTTCACTGTGGTGGAAAATTTAATGGGGAATAAAAAACTTTCTGAGAAATAAAAATGTTATTGTGTTGATGTGGATCATGATGAAATTAGCTAATATGCATTGTAGTAGACTTTATGTATATGGTTAATAATATTCTTAAATACAGCTGTCCACCTTGGACATGGAGTATAACACATGGAAGGTGGATATTATTTGAGGTAATGTTGGTAATAATAAGAATTATGAACATATAAAGTAGGTAGAAGAGATAATAGACTCTATAATGCTGAGTTTTGTTGAATAGTTGATAATAATAAAGTTTCCAGATAAGCAAAAGTAGAGCAACAGATTGTGCAAATGGAGAAGCTGAAGTTCATAGTGAGGATGAGAAATAGGTTCTACAAAAGTGAAAGAAATGAAGGAGCTGGGATAGCAACCAATAAATATAGAGGCATTTGCCCTCTATGCATTGCATAGGAGAGTTAGTTTAAAGATAAGCAAAGAGTCAACATGGTGGGATAAAAAATTAATCACATTAGACTGCAAAATGTAAAATCACTTAATGACTTCCAATATCCCCAGTGATAGAAATGGCTGAGGTGTAGTTATTTAGAGGCTACATAAAATCTGGAGTAACTCACCTCCTGCCAGGTACAAAGTGTCCTTAGAAAATGGTTAAGTTATGGTTGATTAGTTTTTTGAATGAATGATTATGTGGAAGTTTGACTGCCAAATAGATATTCTCAGGTATCAAAAATGGACACTAGGTAAAAATGAGGAGATTATTCAACTTAAAATTTATTTCCAAATCAAAGCCATTTGAAAGAGTATAAAATTGCCTTGAAAGATTTCTCCTTGTATCCAAAAATAGCCTTCTAAGTGTGAATCCCAGTTTAGATCTTCGAATACCTGGGGAAGGGGAGGAAAGAAAAACTGTCCTGCAAAGAAAGTGGAAAAAGTTCTTGCTCTATACATTTGAAATAATAGATACAGCCTGGTGATTGTGTGATATTGTATTGCATGGAAACATTTTGTTTTAGAGTGTTTTACAATTATTTTCAAAAACAGTATGCATTTTTTAAAGTGTGTCAAAGCAATGAAAGCTTCTTAATAACAGAAACTGGAAACTGCCTGACAAAGTGAAACATTTTAATGATGTCAGCTTTTCTGAAGCAAAACCCAGGCATTGTTAAAATAGAGACAATTTATCTTTTAATTCAATTCTAGTCAATTTTAAGCTATATTCTTTCATAATTCTAACAATAAAAGGTAGTTTGCTGAATTAATATTACTTTAAAAGAATATTTCTTTATCTTTTTCCTACTGCATTTTTACAGCAAAGAACATTTAACACAGTTATCTTTGGTGAATTATACAAAATTAGTATTTTACCATTCCAGAAGTCACACACATTTTGGTCTCCATTCAAGATACTTGAGAGCAGCATGAAATTAAATTCTTAGTAATAGAAGACTACTTCAAAATGGTGGGGAATCCAGAAAAAAAGAGATAGGCTTGAACAAATTGCATGAAATAACAACTTAGAACAAATTACATAAAATAATTCAATAAACAACCAGCATGATATTTTGGTGATGTAATCTTGGGAAAAGTAATTTTGGTAGGGAGAAGATGCACACGGCAAAGCTTAGGTCTAATAAACTCACTGAGAGATTAGATTCAAAATTCTACTTTTGAAAACTGGATGCTGCCTTTAACACTGAGCAAGTGAATATATAGATATACAAACAAGATATAAGTAGAACTTAAAAGTTTATAATAATTGGCTCTCAAAATCGAGGACCTATATTCATTTAATCATACAAGTATTTGTTTAGGTCTGCTGTACATCAGACACTGTGGTTGGCCTGGAAGCAGTAAAATTTAGTAATCCATGAATTCTACTTTCAACTTGCTCATATTTTAGTAAAGGAGAAAGACAAAAAAAATATAATTTAAATTTCTGTTTAGCTTCCTGATTACTTTTATTTGTTATATGTATATGTAAAATATAGTATACCGTGAAAGTAAAATACTAGATATATATTGAAACAATACAGTGTAGAAATTACATCTATAGGCTATAACTGCTAACAGTCTGGGCTCAACTCCCAGTTCCATTGGTAATCAGTTGTAAGTTACTTTAGGTTTCTCATCTGTAAAATAGTATATCTACCTCAAAGCTGTTATAACGTGGGTTAATGGAATAATGCGTTCAATACATATATTAAAGTACATTTGGTATTTAATAATTGCTTGATAAACGTTGGTTAAATAGAGGTAGTGTTATGTTACAGATGATGAATAGAAGCTTGCCAGACAGATTGTGGAGGAGTTACTGGGCAAGAAATAGATGTAGAAAAATAATATGGCAAATGTGGTGACACCCTTGATAGCCCTCTTCTTTCTATCAAACTTGAAAAACCGGAGTTCCTCACTTCATTTTTCTCCATATTTTTTTTCTAGAACATTGCAATTATTCCCTTGGTCATAAGTGCCAGCAAAATGATGGCATTTGATTATTTTCAAATTTATATCTCTAATGCAAACTTCCCTTTTAAACTCCAGGGTCAAATCTATAACGTCTCACCACCCAGTTCATAAACTGGCATCAGTATCCACCCAAGAGCTCAAGCCAAAGGCAATCATCCTAATTGCTTCCTGTCCCCCATTCTCCATGGCCATTCATCAGTAAATCATCTTGGTACCTGATTTTATCCCCACAATGTATCTCCACTGCAACTATCCTCTCTGCTGGCCTTCTTCAATAGCATCCTTGTTTTCACAATTTCCTTCCAGTCCTTCCACTAAGAAGTCTGTCCTTATCTTTGCAAACATAAATTGGGTTATATAATGCCCCTGCTTAAAACTGTCCAGTCATCTCATTATAGCTAATAAAAAATCACCACCCATTATCAGATGAAGGTCTAATAAGATCTGTTCTCTGCTTAATTTCCCAGCTACCTTTAAAGCTCTAGACACACAGGCCATCTGAGTTTTGTGAAACAGGCAAGAGCTTTTTCTTTCCAGAGATCCTCTGCCTGGAATTCTTTGCACACAGTCTTCACTATAGTAGCTCCTTCTCAGTCTACCAGTGTCAATTTAAAATACACCTACACAGTGTAGACATCCTTAGCCATCTGGTTTTACGTATTGTGTATCTATCACTTCCTAGTTATTCTCTCTCATAATACCCTGTTCTTTTAATTCACAGTAAGCTCATAAACTTAAGACAATATCTGCTTTTCTTAAACTGCTAAGGTTCTATGCCACCCAATTAATATCATACCTATTCATTCATTCAACAAATATTTATTGAAAGGCTACCGTGTGCTCAGCATGAAGTTATGTAACATAGTTTATGTTTCAGAGGGATTATTTGAGCAGATAGATAAAGATGAATTGCAAAAGAGCAAGAGAGGGACAGGAGGACTTGCTAGTCCATAACACCAGATGAGAAGTGATGATCTCCCTGACTAGGCTGATGGCAATGGAGATTCAGAAAAGTGGATGGGTTTAAACTATTTACTCAGGTAGAACAAATAGGAATTGCTGATGGAATGAATGTGACAGTAAGAGAAAGTAAAGAATGAAGAATTACTCCAAGGTTTTTTACTTGAGCAATTGAACTGATGATGGTAAGGTCAAAACAGGGAGTGAAATTGTTTTGAAAGAAAGATATCAAGATTTTCATTTTGTACATGTAAATTTTGACATGCTTTTTAGACATACAAGTGGAAATATCAAATTAGCAGTTAAAATATTTGTTGGAAATCCACGTGCAATGTTTAATATAAATATAAATTTGGTTGTTATCAACATGGAGATAGTATTAAGTGCCAGGCACTATTGTAAGCATTTTGTTTATATTATCTCACTAAATACAGTAGCTCTATGAAGTAGGTACTGTTATTACTCCCATTTTAGAGATGACAAAACTGAAACACAAAAAGAAGAAGAGACTTGCCCAAAGTCACACAGCTAGTAAGTGCTAAGTCTGGAATTTGAACACAGGGTATCTGTCTCCAAAGTCCATGAATAGATAAGAGAGGTCCCAAGATAAAGCTATCAGATGACTGGGAAGTATAAGTCACCCAAAACTGACAGAAGAGGTAGAGGAGCTAGTAAAAAAGAATGAGAAGGAGTGGACAGAAGGAAAATCAGGACAAAGTGTTGTCACAGTAGGGATGAATATTTTTCAAAGTAGGGAGAAGGCATTCCCATTGAATTCTGCTGAGGGATAAAACAAGGTACAGAATGAGAAGGATCCCCCTGAATGCGACAAGAAAGAGAGTGTTGGGCTGCAATCTCAGTAGAGTTGTGGGAATAGAGAGTGCCTAGAAGGTGAGTGTTGGTAGGCAAGGTTATTGCATAGAAAGTTCCTTTGTGATGTTAAGACATGTGATGATGTAGAAAGAATAAAAGAATAAATGAATGTAAGAATGTAATTGGTAACATGGGAGCACAAAAGAGGGCATTAAAAATGAAGTTAGAGAGGTGTTAAGTACCACATCACAAAGGTCCTTATATTCCTGAATCTCACCATGAAAATAATCGCAGTAATTGCTATTTTGCAAGCAAATGTCTCAATTTATTATTTCAGAATGACATACACTGCAAGGAAATCAGACCATCATTTTTTAAAGTATTTAATGGGAATGCTTAATAAATGATAATATTTAGGAATTTTAATCTCTTTCTGCATATCCAATTTTTGTTAAGAATAGATAATTGTTAAATTGTCATATGTAGGTTTTTAAAAATTGTAGTTCAGCTTACATATAGTGAAATGCATGGATGTGAAGTACATCATTTGTAGCTTTTGATTTATTATTTATTGTATTGTGTCAGAAATGTTAAGTAGGGGCTTTCCTGGTGGCACAGTGGTTGAGAGTCCGCCTGCCGATGCAGGGGACACGGGTTCGTGCCCCAGTCCGGGAGGATCCCACATGCCGCGGAGCGGCTGGGCCCGTGAGCCATGGCCGCTGAGCCTGCGCGTCCGGAGCCTGTGCTCCGCAGCGGGAGGGCCCACGGCAGTGAGAGGCCCGCGTACCGCAAAAATATTTTTTAAAAAAAGAAATGTTAAGTAATTCAGACTGTGGTCAATCTCATGTCTATTCAGAATTATTTCTCATCTATGAATTTACTCTCAGACCTCTCCACAAAAAGAAAAAAGAAAAATTGAGAATAGAGTAATTAGCACTTTGAAATTTGTTAGTGCTACACAAATGTAAGATAGTAATGTAAGATAACATGGACCAGAATCACTTTTATAGTAAAACTTCTTCCTATGAAATTATGTAAAAACTGTTCTAATAAACTACATACATGTATGTAAAACTTCTATGAAAGCATCTAAAAGTGATAAATATCTCGGTAGAAAAAAATAGCTAAAAATCCTAAGGAAGAAAGTAAACTGTTATTCACTGATACAGTGTAAAGAAAATTTAGGGGCTTCTTACTGTTGAACCATTTTTAAAGCTCTTCTTGCTAGACTATTGCTGTTAATACTCCTCCCTTTGAACTTAAATGGTAACTATGAGAATGACATGTTTCCAGTGACCTCACCCTGTTATGCAATGATTAATCATCATGAATACAAGTTAAGATCAACCCATGGGAAACTTGTCTTCTCCCATCTAATTTGATTAATGAGTTTTATGGCTGAGATGAATTGTGAAGAGAAAGTTAAAAGTACCTGAAGCAAAGTACAATTGTGGTCCATCTCACATGAATTTTTAGGGAAATAGAAATGATACTAAACATGAAAATTTTATAGTTAGAAAGGGACAGGATTATCCAAGGTGGTTATATATGATCACAAAAAATTGCAATATTCTCTGTGCTCTGAAAATAAATAACTAATAAATTCCCTACTATTTACTTTCTTGTTGATAGCTACTAACGTACTCTAGTAACCAGTGAGAGAGTGATGCTTCTTTAAATTGACATTGTCGGTCATAAGACAGTGTAATTCTTTACTTAAGTAACAGTAGAATTGCATTTATGACACGTAATTAAAGAATGGCCCATGGCAGCTTTTTAGACCTTAATAATTCAGTGAAAAATATAATAATCTTTTAAAACAGTCAATTGAAGGTAAAGCACAGCTTCAGTGATTTTTAAAATGTCAATAAAGATCTACAAATAACAGACATACTCTCTTTGTCACGTTGCGTACAAAATCCTTATTAGCTTTAGAACTTATAATACTCACTTTTTAAAAATATGACAACTAACCTTCATTTCTAGGGATCAGATACATTCCTGACCTAAGTTTACAGATTTTTCCTAATATATTTTTTATACTTTGAATGTTGAAGTTCTTTTGACATTTACCTTGTGAAATAAATTTTTTTCTTGAAATTTCCTTACTACCAAGTTTCTGGTCTAATTGACATTTGTGTGTGTCAGAATTCACATTTTAGTCTCGTTATTCACACACACATCTTTTATGATCTCACTTACATAGAAACAAAATGGAGAACACAAACTATTGCTAGTACCTAATATGTTCTCTCTTGGGCTTTGGACTGCAATATAATTCTATCCAGAAATAATGACCATTGTATTAGTTTACTAGGACTGCCATAACAAATTACCACCATCTTAGATGGCTCAAAGCAACAGATATTTATTGTCTCACAATTCTAGAGACTAGAAGTCCAAAATCAAGATGTTGTCAGGTCCATGCTCTCTCCAAAGGCTCTAGAGGAAGATGATCCTTCCTTGCCGCTCCCTAGCTTCTGGTGGTTGCAATCCTTGGCATTCCCTGTAGATATATTACTCCAGTTCTCTACCTCTGGAATCACGTGGCATTCTTTCTGTGTCTCAGTCCAAATTTCCCTCTTCTTAGGAGGACTGCATTCACTGGATTAGGACCCACATAAGGTCAATTTGGCAGAATCTATATGAACCAGTAAACTTTCTTTTAATCCATCCTAAATAAAAAGCCACACATGTACACAAGGGGACATGTATGAGGATGTTCATTGCAAGCACTCTTTATAGCACAAAACTGTAAATAACTTAAATGTCTATCAATAGCAGTGTGGCAAGTAAGTTATCACCTATCCATGCTATGAAACACTGTGCAACAAATCTGTGCCCTAATAAAGGATCTTCAAGACATATTTTTGAGTAAAAATAGCAGGTTGGTGGCACTGTATTACTTAAAGTTATTTTTTCTGGAAATAAATACAGAGCAGGGTCAGTTTGTAGACCTCTGCAAATCTGTGATAATTAAGATCACATGAACAACGTGTAGAACAATATTTATCTTTCTGTCCCGCTTAGCAGAGTCATTGATCCATATACAAAAGTGGTGTTAAGTCATATGACATAAAGACAAGGGATGACAGAACACAAAACTCACTTATCCCGCTAGATTATCTGTCATTAAACATCTTTCCAACACTTACTCACATGGCAATGAAAGGTTTTATGTAAGCATTAGTTAAGGGTTTATGTTGCATTCTTATAGGTTATCCCAAAGGCACTTCCAGTTCATGGACTCCAAGGTAGAGAAAAGGTGTGAACAAATTTAAGTTGTTCTAGTAGGCTTATCCACAAGATCACAGAGCTTTAAGGGTATCAGTAATTGGACAACTATGCCAAAAGCCTGCCTATGGCTTGGTACAATGAATAAATAAATACCTGAGGAACCCAGGCTGTAAGTGACAGACTTTTGAGATGACAAATCTAAAGAGCTACTGTGAGGGGAATGTAATCTTTCTCTGTTGGATAAATTTGTAAAGAGAGAGAAAGAAGACCAACAGAAAAGCACATTATTCCTCAGTGGGTCCATATCAAAGAGAGAAAAAGTAGGATGAGGCCCCATCTCTAGGACTATATTTAGGGCTGTCATGAATGCCTTTGCCTTTGACATTTGGGCTCATGATAATGAAATTTATATGACCCCATCTGTTATAAAGTTAGTTAGGAAGATGACCTCGTGTCATTTTTATGCACAGAGGATTTGGGGGAGAACGATTATAATAAACATATGTGATGTCATAAACACCAAGTGTCACAGCTCTAACTAAAACTATATATAAAAACACAGAATTCCCACCAAGAGTTAAAACCATAAAAAAGTAAAACAAGAAATTGTATGAATAAAATAAAAGACAAATTATTTATACATGAAATATTGTAGCTATTTAATAAGCTATATGTTTCATAAAAATCCATTAAATTAGAAATCTTCAGAATTTGTAAGATTTTCAAATAAAGGACCAATTTTTTTCTATTCTTACCATAGGCATCTTTCCAATGAAGAAACCCCATCAAAGGTTTCCTCAAGTGTGGAAGTAACTCAGAAGTAAAAACACTTTGGTCTAAAAGCATTCCTCTGGCATATCTTTGTGACAAAGTCTTCCAGGTAAGTAATGAATGCATCTTTTGAAGAGGTAGAAAATTTCAGTACATTACACATCTGTTAATCAGTTAGTTCATTTTGTATAATGT
Source organism: Aethalodelphis obliquidens (assembly GCF_003676395.1). NCBI lineage: Eukaryota > Metazoa > Chordata > Mammalia > Artiodactyla > Delphinidae > Aethalodelphis > Aethalodelphis obliquidens. The sequence continues at coordinate 5,771,861 of NW_020837954.1, read as the reverse complement.
CTTCTACTGACCAATCCAAAGAGGTCCAGATGTTCTAATATCTGATCTCTGAGAAAACATATCCAAAATACAAATTGGAAGTTTTGCCTTACATTCATCCAAAATATTACCCAACCAGTAGATTTTACTCATTTCTACATTTCCTTTGAACGTGTTGAATGAAATATGTATCAGAGGAAAAAGAATTGCCTCACTAAATTAAAACGTTAAAGATTGAGGGTATGGTTTCCTCTCTAACTGAATAAAGCTCTCATTAACGAGTGGAGTTAATGTTAAGTGATTTTCACAGAAATTGTCCAAGTCAGAGAGGAAACTGAGGACATTTTAAGGGACTGAGATAACTCTGTATTGATACAGCAAACCAAATAATAATGTGGATAATGGTGGAGGTATGGCAATAATAAAGACCATAATGTATCAAGGGCTAAGTGCCTGATACTGTGCAAAAGCACTTTATATAGATTTGGTCCTCATAACGACCCTAAGAAGTGGATGTTATGTTCTTCATTCTATATAGTAGGAAACTGAAGTTTGGCAAAGTTAAAAGGCTGGCCTAAGTTCACAAAACTGTTAATGTTGATACCAGGACGCAAACCCAACCAACTTGGCTCCAAAGCTCAAGTTCTTTAACAAATACAGAGTTGCTAAGAGTGGTTTTAAATCAAGTGTCTCTGAAAAACAATTCAATTCAAACTTGACTTATATTTATTGGTTATACACTCTCTGCCAGTCTGCTCTAGGTGCTTAGGATACAACAGTAACTATATTTTTTAAAAATTCCAGACATCCAATTCGGGTCGCAGAACAATTTTAACTTGACAAAAACTAGTCCCATATGAACACTTGTCATACAGGAAAATATAGTGTTGCCTTTTATGTTTTGAAAGCTGAAAGATGTTAACCATCCTAAACAAGTATGTAGAACAATATGAGAGCTTTGTAACACTTTACTGGGACCATGACTAATGTTTAGTGGTTTAAGGAAAATATATCCATTTAAAATGATACAGCATTCTAATCAAGTAGCAAAATTAAAAGAGGGAAAGGATAATAAATATTGTCATTTCCTGAAGTTTGGTAGGACTTTCCTATTTCTTTCAGTTTCACTTTTTAATCCTGAAGGCATTACTTCAGTGTGTATAGATTTATGCTAATCATATACCACAGCCATGGGTTCTTCTATCAATATGAAATGTTTTGTACTTGCTGTTTTTGTGCATCTTGTATTGTTATGTGCAATATACAAAATAATGTGTCTAACTATGCCATTTATGCTTTTGAAGGAAAAAGCAAATTACTTACTGAAGAGAATGGCATTTGCATGCATGTGTGTCAGCTTTCAAGCCATTTCCTTCTACAAAATATTGCTTTCTACACTTAGAAAATGCATCCATCCATCAGTTACAAACCATTTCAAAGCACTTTATGAATCTACAGAGCAAAATGTACTTATCTTACATTGGCAGTGTCCCAGCTGTTACAAAATTGCTATTGTCCTAATACTTACAAGGCAATTTTAGCATCAGTTAATAATTTTACAGGATAGATAACTTCTAAAGCATTATAAAATGACAGACATTAAACAATAGCAACTTAGCATTTTTTGAAACAGTTCATGACAGCTTAAAAACTAAAGTGATTTTAATGTATAGTCTATGCAGTTTTAGTTTCTCATTGACAATTCCTTTAGAAGATAAAAATGTGAAAATCCTTTTAAATAGTGGGTGAAAGAATAAAACAAATTTATCTTTAAAAGATATTCAGTGAAAATCTCAATTAGGAATAATGTCTCAAATCTTCCTGTACAGATAGTAGGTGACAAGAATTTGAATTTATTTAGGCAGAAAAAAAAAATGATGGTATCACTTAATGGTAGGGTACCACAAAATAAAAAGGCATATCTATTCATTAAAGCTAATATAAAAAGAGAAATACCATGAACAGCATTTTATATAAATCAGTATGCATTATTTCTTCCTAAACACTGTTTTCTATCAGTCTTAGTTTAAAAGCTTCAGGTAAAGGAAAAATCTGGATAATTGTAACACATGTGTTCTCTCTTACTCCCTTTATATAAGTTGTTGGGATAGCCACACAACCCTTTTTTGGCTGGATATTTTACCGTTCACCTTTGATAACTAATGCTTTGATGATACAGAAAGAAAAATAGCTCTAAACAAATTATATTAATTGGTAGTTCGATGCTATACATGTGCAGTCTCTTCAAGGAAAAAAATACTTTTGATAAGCACCAATGTGCAACAGTGGTTATTTTCATAAATGGACTTATTAAATAAAACCAGTTATTCCATGAATGTTCACAAAGGCCAAGTGATTGACCACATCATCAAAACACAACCTAAATTCCCCTGGTACACGATTACCATCTTCTTCTCTATCACTGAGCACATTGATATTGCATGGGCTCATTGGACACCAGCTACCCTGGAAAATCAAGTACAAGTTGAATTTTCAAATGATGTAATTCATGTTCACACATTAAATTTTCTGTAGGATGTTACATGTATGTTTTAATACTGCCATTGTCTCAAAATTATAAAACGAGAAGTTTGCATAATTTCAGCCTTTTTCATGGCACCAACATACCTAAAGAAAAGTGTAATTCAAAAAGTCTCAACTACTTTTGCAGTATGCAATACAAGCTATTATTAAACAGTTGTGTACTGTAAGACATACATATCCTTATTTAACTCCTACTAGAAGGTGCATATAGTAAAACAGATCAAATTGCCAGACAGTCTATACTACCAGCTCCACAGAGGTAGGGAAGATGTCTCTCACAGATTGCTTCATTCCTGTCATCACACACCCTGCCTGGAACATAGTGGGTGCACCATAGGCGTTTGTTTACTGACTGATTGACTGAACTGGTCTGATTCTATTAACTATTTCAATCCTACATTAGCTATTTTTTAAATTCACATTTTAAATATCAAGCTCTTTTCTCAGTGTACATATAGAGAATAGTTCTTGAAAAGAATACACTTGACTCTGACTTAGAAATCAAACAACCACTTCTTGTCAACATTAATTGAGAAATATAAATATTTCTATTAAAATTATTCTATTATATACTTACATGTCACTTACAAACCTATATCTTTAATAAACTTATTCATATTAATAATATGAAAGACTCATATCTACAATGCAAATATAGAAGATGAAGGTAATATATTAGATGCTTCTTTCCTTTTACCTTCATATATCATCAAACTAATAACAGACTTACTTAAATTATCAAATATTTATTTACTGTGGGCTTGGCTAATATGTTTATTATTAACTAGTCTTGAATATAACATGTTATATATAACATAACTGAATAAAAAATATAAATAATTCTTGGTACTGAAAGAATAACATTTTAATTGAAGTTCCACTTTCAGAGTACCATTAAGCTCAATCATTTTTGAAACTCAGCCTCAAAATGCACATCTATCTCCCTAATTTTTAGCAAGAATGTATTTAATGACAGTGGTACTGAATTACCTCTGAATGAGTGAATATAGAAACAAAGAAAAACTTATTTATTTGGAAAGAATGCCACAAGGGCGGGAGTATGAAATTTGGCAAGCCCCAGTTTTCACAAACAAGGAAGCAGCCTAAGACTTTCCATCATCTTTTATTACTGGGCTCTGCGATATTTCAGACACTCCAGCATGCAATCTTTGAAGTGTGTTTGTAATAAAATCTCTTGAATTGATCTTGAGTAGGTTTCCACTTTCCTCGTCACACCATTACATGGCCATCCTCCATTGGCACCATCTATGTTTAACCAAATGTGAAGACTTTCTGATGCTGCTCTCAAAAGAGATCAGATATTTGGCCTGCAGGGCAACGAACCTGAGTTCATATCCTAAATTAAACCTGGACACTGTACCTGGAGATGAGACTACCCCACAGGAGGATTCTACAGTAGATTTTTAAGCATATGACAAAGAATTTCAATAGATATTTATCATGTTGCTGAATCACTAAATCTAAAAACTTGTTGCTAACTTAGTTTTCTTTGCCAACTTCTCATACACACCTGCATAGAATGAATTATTAATATAAACAAATTACTTTTTGAAGTTGTTTGTATTATTCAGACACACATCAACCACTTTCAGCAAGAAACCCTGAAGAGCAAAATATGACTAAACAGGGAAATTACTTAAAGGAGGCAATAGCATGATGTTCTACATTTTGAGTATGACTCTAGATACCATGCTATTTCCAAGAAATTGGTCCAGAATGAGCATACCTGAAATGTCCTCCTAAGATTTCCCATTGTTTTGATTGGTCTAGTCTAAAACACACAGACCCAAATCTATGGAAAAATACAGACTATTCTGATTTCTGGGATATCCTATACACTAAAGTCAACATGATCCTGCACCTCTGGAGTTTGCTAAGAGTCACTGCCCAGCCCATCTCAGACCCATTTCACTGAAACTGCCACTTTGAACAGCTGCACTATAGCTATTGTCCACTGATGGGAAAGTGTCTCTTCTTGATGTGAATGCAACTTGTTAGAAATAAATGATCTACCTTGTTCGAATTGACCCACAGATTTAAGTTGGCCCTCACACCACAGTAGCACAAGCTCAGACCTCCTGTAAATAATATCAATAACTCGATGCGGGTATCTAGAAAAGCCTAGAATGACTTTATCTTACATATGTTCAATAAGGTGTTAATATTTCAGCATGCACTCTAGAGCTAGAATGCTTGGATTCAAATCTTAGTCTAGCATTTTTACTGTGTGTCACCTTTGGAAGATTGCTTAGCCTCTCTCAACACATTTCCTTATTTTAGTTTTATCATAACTCTACCATATACTGTTTCTTCAACATGGTAAGTAACAAACCATCTCTTCCTAAGTTTAAGTCTGTTAACATAGTAATGGCAGGTTTTTTCCTTCTTTGTAAGTAATGATGTTTATAATGGTTAAATGTTTCTATTGTATCATTTAACAAGAAAAAAAAATTATTCAATGCCTACCAGAGATGTAAGATAGAGGGACTGTGTCTCTCAGTTGAAGGAGCACCTGATAATAGTTCTGGGATTAGTATTGCTATTCTCATACATGAACAATACCTAGTAATGCCAAAATATGTTGTTGTTGTTGTTATTTTTCTCATACATCACCACGCATGATTGGGCAAGAGAAGTTCCTAAGAAATTACTAAATTTTTTGTCTTTTAAGATATAAAAAAAAAATCTCACTTGCAACTACTCATCCTAAATTAAATTGTCTAAAAGTTGTACTTTTACAGTAATTTGCAACTCAAAAATAAGAAAAATTGAGAAAATCACTATTGCCCATATGTAATGTAATAGTGAAAAACGACAGAAAAGCTTTTATAAAAAATAGCTATATACTCAAGACTGCTTGTGAAAGCAACAGATATCTTCAAGACAAGATATCCTCTTTTTTCCAATGAATTAAATCTGTTTACCATTTTTGTTCTGTATAAAAATAAAATTTTCAATAACATTGAAAAATATAATCTTGTAAAGAATGCAAGTCCATTCTTAGCATCTTAGCACATACAAAAAAATCATTGGTTAAAAATTATGGTTAAACGCACATAAAAATTAGAAAATTAAATCATGTTATTTTCAAAGTAAACAAGATTTTCAGAATTCACTCTTTCCTGTACCTGTACCAAATGCCTGTACATTTGACTCTAAGTCTTTGATTTCTCAACAAATTCTAATATTGCATGAGTTATATTCAACTATAAAATCTTCACACATATTACTCCATTTGTCCACACTCATCTTTTGATCCTATCTTAGATTTAAATAAAACTTTCTTTAAACTCCTCACCTTTCAAAGGATGGAGCTAGGATTCTTACAATAGCAATAGTGTTTTCTCCAAGAATTTCTTGAAACATGAAGGTTCAGATCATGAATAGCTTTTTCAATCATATGCTCTCAAATTGTAACATTTTATTTATCATATTCCCATAGAAAATTTCAAAGTTATTTATGATATGTATGGTATTTAAGTAGAAGGAGCATATGATGATTTTCCATAGCTGAGAACATTTATAGTACAGAAGGGCAAAGTGGCAAACTTAAGGTTGGCTGTGGGCAAACTTTTTTTATAGGATTGACTAACCTTACAAAAACAAGTAGGAAGGAGAATCATGGGCTTTGCTCTTCATAGATCACTATCCCACACTTCTTTAGTACTCTATTCAAAGTGATTTGTGATTAATCTACTTCAAACAATCAGCAGAATATACACTGACTAGTTGGTGTTTTTTACATGCTATGGGGATACAAATGATGTGTAAGAGATCAACCTGGCCCTCAGGGACATAACAGTATAACCAGGAAGATAAAATTAAACTTCAGGGAACTAACTTGGGAAGATCATTAGGTATTAAAATGTATAGAGCAGTCTGTAGATCTTCCAGAGGTAATATTTTTAAATACTTCTCAGTGCATCTTGAGAGGTACTCATTTATGAGTTTCTTTCCATGCAACACTTTTGCTACTTCATCCAAGTAAAGGATAAAGTGAATGTCATGTAAGGAAGAAGAAGGGTAGGAACCAAGGCAGTTTCTGTCAGATGGAGAAATAAGAAGGCCCTCTATCTCCAGGAGAAAAAGCCAAGAAAGAAAAAAAGAATGAAGGAAAATGTGTGAAGTCAATCATGAGTGTACTTTCTTACCATTCCCCCATTCCCCAGAGAGCAGGTGAGCCAGGAGTGGTACATAACAGAGGGGGTGTGTGTGTGTGTGTGTGTGTGTGTGTGTGTGTGTGTGTGTATTGAGTCACAAGGAGTATTTATTTCAATTTGGCCTGAACATTAATTTTACTTGTGGTAGTCAGAAATCATTGTTAACTTCAATTGATAACGTTTTTCAGACCACTGGAACTAGCTAACCTTGATGCATGTTGAAATAGTCTCTCAAAACACTTGGATTATCTTAGATGAGACAAATTCACTAGGATAAACTGTGAAGTTTTTTGAAAGATTTTTTTTTATTGAATTCAGACTTCCAGAAAAGTTGCACAAATTATACAAAGAATTCTTGTTTACCTTTCACCCAGTTTCCCACAATTTTGCATCTTATATAACCATAGTTCAGTTATTAAAACCAAGAAATTTTATATGTGGAAACTAAAAAATAAAACAAATGAACAAATATAACAAAACAGAAACAGACAGATACAGATAACAAGCTAGTGGTTACCAGAGGGGAGGGGCTGGGGGGGCCAAAATAAGTGAAGGGAATTAAGAGGTGCAAACTACCAGGTATGAAATAAATAAGTTACAAGGATATATTTGTATAGCACAGGGAATATAGCCAGTACTTTGCAATTACTCTATATGGAGTATAATCTATAAAAATATCAAATCACTATGTTGTACACCTAAAACTAATAAATATTGTAAGTCAACTATAGTTCAATTAAAAATAAACAAGAAATTAACATTGATGCCATATTATTAACTAATATGCAGGCCTTATTAGAAATTTGCCAGTTTTTCTGCTAATATCCTTTTTATCTGGTCCAAGGTTCAATCCAAGATCCCATATTGCATTTAGTTGTTTTGGGGGGTTCTTCAATCTGTGATAGTTCCTCATTATTTCATGTTCTTGACACTTTTGAAGAGTTCATGCCAGTTATTTTTTAGAACATCCCTCAATTTGTGTTTGTCCAGTGCTTTCTCATAATTAGATACTTGTTACTATTTTTTGACAAAAAACAGAAGTGAGGTTATGTCCTTCTCAGTACATCATATAGTGGAATATATGATGGCATTATATCCTATTACTGGTAATGTTAACTCTGATCACATGGCTAAATGGTGTCTGTCAGGCTTCTCCTTTCAATGTTAATATTTCCCCCTTTGTAATTAATAAGTATTTTGTGTGGAAATACTTTAAGATTATGTAAATATCCTATTTCTCATCACTCATTAATTTTAGCATCCACTGATGGTTTGAGCAATATGTATATAGGTAGATAGAGTTCACAAATATTACTGTGGTGTTTCAATGAGGTATCACCTCACACTGGTCAGAATGGCCATCATCAAAAAATCTACAAACAATAAATGCTGGAGAGGGTGTGGAGAAAAGGGAACCCTCCTGCATTGTTGGTGGGAATGTAAATTAATACAACCACTATGGAGAACAGTATGGAGGTTCCTTAAAAAACGAAAATTAGAACTACCATATGACCCAGTAATCCCACTACTGGGCATATACCCTGAGAAAACTGTAATTCAAAAAGAGTCATGTAGGGGCTTCCCTGGTGGCGCAGTGGTTGAGAGTCCGCCTGCCGATGCAGGGGACACGGGTTCGTGGCCCGGTCCGGGAAGATCCCACATGCCGCAGAGCGGCTGGGCCCGTGAGCCATGGCCGCTGAGCCTGTGCGTCCGGAGCCTGTGCTCCGCAACGGGAGAGGCCACAACAGTGAGAGGCCCGAATACCGAAAAAAAAAAAGTCATGTACCACAATGTTCATTGCAGCACTATTTACAATAGCCAGGACATGGAAGAAACCTGAATGTCCGTTGGCAGATGAATGGATAAAGAAGATGTGGCACATATATACAATGGAATATTACTCAGCCATAAAAAGAAACAAAATTGAACTATTTGTAGTGAAGTGGAGGGACCTAGAGTCTGTCATACAGAGTGAAGTAAGTCAGAAAGAGAAAAACAAATACCATATGCTAACACATATATATGGAATCTAAAAAAAAAAAATGGTTCTGAAGAACCTAGGGACAGAGCAGGAATAAAGACACAGACATAGAGAATGGACTTGAGGGCACAGGGAGGGGGAAGGGTAAGCTGGGACGAAGTGAGAGAGTGGCATGGACGTATATACACTACCAAATGTAAAATAGATAGCTAGTGGGAAGCAGCTGCATAGCACAGAGATCAGCTCGGTGCTTTGGGACCACCTAGAGGGGTGGGATAGGCAGGGTGGAAGGGAGGCGCAAGAGGGAGGGGATACGGGGATATAGGTATACATATAGCTGATTAACTTTGTTATACAGCAGAAAGTAACACAACATTGTAAAACAATTATACTCCAATAAAGATGTTAAAAAAAAAAAAGAAAAATAGGGCTTCCCTGGTGGCACAATGGTTGAGAGTCTGCCTGCCGATGCAGGGGACACGGGTTCGTGCCCCTGTCCGGGAAGGTCCCACATGCCGCAGAGCGGCTGGGCCCGTGAGCCATGGCCACTGAGCCTGCGCGTCCGGAGCCTGTGTTCTGCAACGGGAGAGGCCACACAGTGAGAGGCCCGCAAACCGCAAAACACACGCAAAAAATATTACCGTGGTGTTTGTTTAATGGTGATTTTCCATTTCCCTTATTCCTTGTAGATTTATTAATTTATATTCTCCTGTAAAGGAGAGTACTCTCTTTATTTACTTTTCCATTTACAGATTTATGTCTGTATAGTCATCCATGATTATTTTTAATCTAGGGGTTGTAATTCAAACTAGCATTATTTGGGTTGTTCTCTAATTGGCCCAACTTTGGTCGTTGGGAGCATTTTAAACTTGGTTTTCGTGGTGAATTTTTGAGATGCCTCCATCATTTTGCGGATACTTGTATACTTTCTGTTCCTTAAGACATTCCGGTCTTATCTTGTGTTTTTCCTGCCCTGGTCCTTTCCAGCACCAGCTATTTCTCCAAGGAGTCCTGGTTCCTTTTACTGGAATGACATTTAAATTCCAAGATCTAAATGTTAAGTGTGCTTATTGTTACTGGGAAGTCATTGATTCTAGGCCCTGTCAGAGAATAAAGCTAGGAAATAGATGTACGTGTAATAACACATGAATACACACAACTATTTATTTCTGTATCTATCCATCTTGTGTGCATGTATATATATATTATATATATATATATATAAAACTACTAGTCATACTGATATGTTTTATTCCAATTTAACATGACAATTCGTTTTACTCTTATTTTCATTTGTAACCTCTTCCTCTGACGATGAGAAAAATGGCACTCATTAACAATATATTTGGTTTTTGTTCAAACCTAAGACGAATATAAAATAGTTTTAGAATTGCTAACTTACACCCGTGTTAGAAACAAATTTACTAAACACACAGTACAACATTTTTGGAAAACTTGTTTTTTGTTTGTCTTTAGATTTACTATATTTTAGTCAAAATATTGCTTTCTAAAGTTACTTATGTTGGTTCTTTTATCCCCACCCTCATCAGTGTGGTTATTTTATTCATTTATAATAAAATTAGGTTCACTTGTTACTGTGTTTCCGCTTTGAGTTCTCCTTACCTCCTGGGTTATTTAATCATTTATTTATTTGAGAGGTATATAAAACAATATCATGATCCTTAGAGTAAGAGCTATAAAAAACGTATCCTCACAAAAGTATTACTTCTCCCTCAATCCTATACCATGTTCCCATTGCCTCTTTATTTCTACCCCTTTTCCACTCATTCCTGTATGTAACCAGTCTCTTTAGTTTCTGTTTGATCCTTACTATAAGTCTTCCACAAATGAACAAATACATGTATATTCTCTTATTCTTCCTTCTTGCTTAAATGGTCCCATACTATAAATACTTTTTGCACTTTGCTTTTTCCACAGAACAATATATCCTGAAAATGTCTTTCCCATTCTTATTTACAGATGCACGGTACTCCATTGTGTAGAGGTACCATAGTTTATTCAACTTCTTTCTTATGTGTGGGTATTTAGGCTGTTTCCAATATTTCACAAGTATAATAAAGAAATTTTTAAGAGATTTCCAGTGAAAGAATTTGTTTCTATATCCTCTAGATAAGACAAGAAAACTTCAATAATCTTAGACAAACTCCACAGCAAACAGGGCACTGAGAGTGGTGCCTCAAGAGCTTAACAGGATAGGAACAATCTGTGGTGGTAGAGCATCAGATTCCTCGCGGCCCATACCTGATGTGTAGGATATCCACAGGCTCAACTGCTGAGAATACAAGTAGATCAAAGTAGGACTGGGTCCATGGCAAATACTGAAAGGTGCAAGTGTTTCATGACCAGAAACTACAACCAAGTTCACAGTCAGAAGGAGTAGATTCCAGAATAATGTTCAAATGAGATCAGTTCTCAGTGGACTCGATTGAAGAAAAAAAATGTCTGGGTGAAATGAGGGTCCTCCCAGCAGAGGGAGCAGGGCCTAGAGAATGGTATAAAATACATTCATCATAAGTTTCCTCTGGAAAGCTTCCATCTTGGATGGGAGATGGGGAAGGAGAGACTCTTGGAGGAATTTGGAATTTGAGGAGAAGCTAATTTTATCAGGGAGTTTGAATTTAAATTTCACTGAATGTTACCTTACAGAGACTATTATATTAATTATGTATTACTGTGTAGTAAATTACCCAAAAACTTAGTGGCTTAAAACAACAAACATTTATTATCTCAAAATGCCTATGGCTCATTAATTCAGGAACTGCTTAGCTGGGTGGGTCTCACATAAGATTGCAAACAAAATGTCAGCCAAAGCTTCTGTCATCTGAAGTCTTGATCGGGGCTTCAGAGTCTGCTTCCAAGCTCACTCACATGGCTGTTGGCAGGAGGCCTTACTTCCTCACTAGCTATTGGCTAAAGGCCTCAGTTCCTTGCCACATGGGTCTCTCTGTGGGCTTTTTGAGTGTCCTCATGGCAGGGTACTTGGCTTCCCCTAGACTGAGTGGCACCAGAGAAAGAGCAAAGAGGAAGCTAAAATACCTTTATGTTCTAATCTCAGAAGTTACACATTATCAATTCCACCATATTCTTTTCTTTAAAAGTAAGTCACTAGGTAAGCCCACATTCAGGGGAACAGAATCAGGCTCCACCTTTTGAAGGGAGAAATATCAAAGAATATGTGGACATATTTTACAACCATGACAACTGTTTTAATCTGGAAGAGATGAAATTAACAAACTAAAATTTATTTCTCTCATCAGCAGGGCTTTGGCTTCAAAACAAGATCATTACATAATAAAGGAAAGTACTTTTATTTAATGCATTATATGTAAATTGTCACCCCTGCTACAGGCTAAAAATAGATCACTATGACCAGAAGTGCTGAAAAACACCATTTACATTCTCAAATAACTTTTTAAAAGCTGAATCTATACTATCTCTATGATGTCACTAGTGGCATAACCTCTTCCTTTGTCTTTACCACTAATAAGATTGGAGAGAAGTTTAGATTCTCATTTCCACAATTCTTGAATTCTACAATATAAAGTACCTTATTTAGGTTTAATAATAGTAAACCTTAGTAAAAAGATATGTATCCAGATATACCTTGGTTAGAAACTCATTTCTAGTTACTAGTTTTGTGTGAAAGTTTCTTTATGCCTCAGTTTTCTTATGTGCAACTAGGGATACCAATACCTCCTTCATAGTATTGATGTATCACTAAAGCACCTAGCACAGTACCAAGAACATGGTGGATACTCAAAGAATGGTATTATCACTCCATGCCACACAAATAGAATTATATTGATACGGTTTTAGGATTGAATTTCTTAACCTTCATTCTGTTTAGAACTCTGCGAAGTGTTATACGTAAGTATCAAGGACGTACAATCAGATGATGTTGGGAGATAAACTTTGCCATCTTCATCAAGTGTAATATTCATAATCAGTGAAACTAATAAAATCAATTCATCAATACCTAGGATTAGAATACAACTTTTGAATTACCAAAGAAGATTTCTGAGAGTTAAGAGCTCTGATACTGGAGTCACATAGGCTGCATTAAAACACTGGTTCCACACTTACTAAATGTAGGACTTTGGGCAAATCAGTAACTTCTCTGGGCCTCAGTTTCATTATCTATATCACAGAAATAATAGTACCTTCCTCATAAGGTTTTGGGAAGATTAGTTAATATATTAAAGTAATTAAATGAAAACCTGGAATATAGTAAGTTCTAAATAAATGTTAGCTATTTTCATTAATATGATTATGATTATTACTATTATAATTATTACATTCATTTGCTTTTGTTCTTCAGAGAAAAAAAGAGTTTTGAAAGTTAAAAACAAAAGAAAATACTGCCATTAATTCCAGGTGATGTTTTAAGTTAATTTCCTGTTTGGATTTTGTGCATTACTTTAAGAATGACAAGGAAAGATTTTATTTTTAACCCTTAGTCACTTGGCAGAGAGAAGACTCTCAGAAAGAACCCAAATGTTGTATGTAGGTAAATTTCAGAGCTAGAAAGGTCAAAAGCTGTTTCAATATTTCTGAATCTGGATGAAGATGTATAATTGTTAATCATTTTGAGGCCAAGCTGAACAGAGTGCCTTGAGGGAAAAAGAAGGACTTGTAGGGAATTCCCTGGTGGTCTAGTGGTTAGGCCTCCACACTGTCACTGCTGAGGGCCCAGGTTCAATCCCTGGTCGGAGAACTAGAATCCCACAAGCTCTGTGGCGCAGTCAGAAAAAAAAAGAAAAGAAAAGAAAAAAAGAAAGACTTGTAACTACTTTTGTGGTGGTGTCCTAGAGTGATCATGATGCTCCCTGCCTCTGCAGCCCTCTGTTTTCCATGTGCTAATCAGTGACCAGCATTCTCACAAGATTCTTTACCCAATTACTTATTTCCAGTGATATACTAAACCCCTCAACAAGGAAGAGTTGAAATTCCTGAATTTGAGAGAAATTGCCATGGGGCTAAGTTGGCATAGTGTAGCCAAGAAAACTTACTTCAAAATCTAGGAAAATAACACTAACTTTTCTCCACACCGTATATTTTGAAAGCTTGATTCAACCGAGAATTTTACACAAAAACAAAAATCAGCTTAAAATATGCACTAATTTATTACTGAAAAAATATGGAACTTAAGCAGAGAAATTTTAAAAGTCGCAACTTTCCATGATATAGTGGTAGCCTCTCCTGATTGACAGAGGTCTAGTGATCTAAGTGAATATCACCCCAGTCCAACTATGCCTTATGGGAAAAATTTGTCAATATCCAAATATCACTAGCCTGTGACTATGAGAGTGGTCCCATTTACAAAAACACTCGGATTGTTGCTAGGTCTCAGCACATACACATTTTATTGTACACTTCATCTTTTTCTCAAAATTCCCCTTCTGACATTCTCAAGGAGGAGTTTCACTTGTTTCCAGGAACAAATTTTACTTCTATTTTTCATCTCTGCTCACTTCACAGAAGTCAGGTACTCATAAGCCACTTGAGGAGGGTGTCACACCACCATTATTGCTTCCCTTCTCCACCATTCCCACCCTGACTGTCCCTCAGAATGTGGATTTTGCACAGAAGTCTACGGTAGAGTGGGGAGTCAGAGATAGCCCTCTGCCCAACTCCAAGTGGAACTTTGGCAGTATTACCAAGATGATAAGGTTGGAATTAATTTGTACTAAAATGTTAATGACTTCTGTACAATGTTTTCATTGTAAATGAAGTAATTTAGTGCCGTAGTTTAATAGAAAAATGATTTTTTTTTCTTGGCCACACCATGCAGAATCTTAATCCCCTGACCAGGGATCGAACTGTGCCCTATGCAGTGGTAGCACGGAGTCCTAACCACTGGACCACCAGGGAATTCTCTGATTTTTAACGGAAAAAAAGTTTTCACTGTAAAGCTACCACAAGAGATTGTGTGGATGGTGTAGTCTTCTGGTGCCTTTCAAAATGGAGAACTGACCTCATTATTACAGAACTGATGAAGTATTATAATTCTCAGCAAAGAGAAAAGGAATTAAAAAGGCAATTTTTAAAAGTAGAGAGGTGAAGATTCATCTTTGCCTCTTTTAGTAATTAGACAGCCTTTTCAGTGAATCCATAAACTCAAGTTTTTTTGTTTTTTATTCTAAGCTTTAAAATGGGCATATCAATCTTTGCCTATTTTAGGTGGTAGGTAATAATAACTCCAGATAATGAGTGTAAAGCACATTTTATAGATATAAAATGTTTCACAAGAGAAGGTTGACCTCTTGACTTTGCTGAAATTTGTATACCATTTCTTCATATGCCTTTATTTCATAAACAGGAAGGAAAACACTTATACCTTAAACTATAATTTCCTTATCCTAAGGAAACTGTAGTTTCCTTATACCTTAAACTGTAATTTCCTTATCCTAATCCTATGTTAGTCATTGAACTAACATAAAGCACCCTGACTGTCACCTCTGGTCTGTAGTGATGGAAAGAATTACTTTGCTTTCAGGCAGAATTCTTTAAACTCCAAAGTAGGTACTATCACACTCTAAGTTTGAATCTATTGAATAAAAAGAAGTTTCAATGAATTCAAAAGTAAACTCAAGGGAATTCCCTGGCGGTCCACTGGTTAGGACTCCATGCTTCCACTGCCAGGGGCGCAGGTTCAATCTCTGGTCAAGGAACTAAGATCCCGCAAGCCGCGTGGGTCGACCAAAAAAAAAACGAAAAGAAAAAAAAAATAAAATGAAATCAGAATCTTTGATATTCAAAAGAAAAGAAAAAGTAGAGTCAAAAATTCTTATCCATTCTACTGAAAATATATGATTTTTCTTAATTCAAATGATATTTATTTAGCCTGTGACTCAAGTAAGCTCCCTGTTGGATAGGAAAGAAGTTATATTCTTCAGGAAAATAAGTGGAACAGAGGTCTCTCTAGTGCAACAGTAGCTGACAACAGGAAAGTGACAGGCACAGAGGTGACTAACAAAGGAGGCTAATTTCAAAACTAAGATAAAATTAAGGGGAAGACCTGGTAGCCCAGTGAATAAAAGCTATATTGTGAAAAATGATTACTGCTCATAGAAAATAAAGCTTTTATGGAAGTAATTCTTACCTTATTAATTTTAGTACACTATAACTCTGCAAAAAATATTTTTTACATGTTAGTCTGGAGTAGGTTCTTTATGAAGAGAGCAAAATGTTCCCAATTTCATTTCTCGTCCTTCTTGTGTGCACTGCTTATCACAGAAGAAGGTGTTCTCACTCTGAGATCTTTCTGTTTAAGAAAAATAATCGGTGTCTCAAACTAGAAATGGACCCATTCTAGGAATTGCACCATCTAGACATAAGTCATCGTATGTGACTTTCAAGTTTTTTTAAGAGGCAACTTGGATTGCTGCCCATTCTACTGAAATGAAGAGGAGGGAGTCCTTGGTGTCTGAAACCACAGCATCAGTTTGAAGTATTTCAAAATTTAAATTAAAAAAAGCAGAACAGAAATACAGTAGAACTCTGTGGTTGATGAGATATGGCCGAAATGAATGTGTTATCATAATCATTTGCACCTTTCTGTAGACTCACCAAAATCTTCTTATCAACTTATATTTAACAAACCTCAACTAGTTCAGTGCCTACTGAAAAGTTCATCCAATGTTTATCCTAAAGACATAACATTGATATTTTTAAAGTACAAAATAATCTATTTCACAATATTCTATAAAATAATCAGTGAGGTTGTCTAGAAAAATAGTTCATTTTATTTAAGATGTCTATCTATGAAATTGAAGCCTAGATTTTGTTTTATGATAATTCACATTTTATCTGAAATGTTCACTCTAATCATTTTAATTTTTGAAAAGATGTACCCCCGTCAAGAAAAAGCAGAGATTTGGTATCAGATGATCTTGAAAATACAATGCCTTTGACTGTTTAAAGAGATAGAAATTTTATTAGTAGGCTTTTAATCATTGAAAACAATAAGGAGAATATCTTCTATTCATTTTCAATAGGACAAGGCAGTATTAAAACAAGACCATTCCATCAGAGAAGCTTGATTATTTTCTCAGTGTTTTAAATTATGCATATGATTGGTGACACAAATACATGTTTAAGTGGTTGCAAATTTAAAAAATCAATATTCCCAAAGAACTAAAATTATGCCCAGTCATAAATAACAAATTAATTCACCTGCATATTTTGATCTACAACTTACCCTATGAACATGAACATTTTATAAAAGAGAAGTATCTTTTCACATCAACTTATGTTCATTATATTTCACACAAATATAGTTCAAGTCAAACACAAACCTTTTCAAAGAGGAAAAAATTAGAACTGTTCACTGCTCTTTTCTTTCCCAGATGATCTGGTGTGAGATGTGGACTGCCATGTTGCACCAAACCCACAGCAACCAGGACCCATTGTTCCCAAGGGAAACGTAGCCTATGCAGGAATGCAATAGTATGCACTGCAAGGAATGTGGAAAATAGCATATGTCACTACTGTACGGCACACAACAGACAATTATGATTCAACTGTCCAAATTATAATCAGTTTGACAAATGTCCACAAGCGTCTTCATTCTATTTTATATTTTCCCTAAGACAAGGCAATCACACAACCAGACAATTCCATCAGGGAAGCTTGTTAGCTGCTTAGTCTGTTAAACCCTGGTTGCCATAGCATCTAGAGTTGAAAAAGCTGCAGATTGGCATGAAAAAGCATGTCGACAATTGCCCTGTCACAGCATGCAAGCCAGGTCTGCTCAAAGGCAGCACACTACAAGTTTTCTTTCCCAGTTTGCACTACCCCATGCTGTTTAATAATATCCATTTACTGGTATTGGGATTGATCTAGCACAGTGTAAAATTCACATCTAGTGAGACTTTGCTTTTCACATGGAGTGAAATTCTTTAACAAATGGGAGTATGGCAATTAATTTAGAAATGTAATACTGTATATACTAAGTATATTTAGATTTAATAGAGAAACTGTCCAAAATTTTAATGCACAGTTCTGTAAAGAACCAAACAGTTTTACTTGGCAATTTTTCAGTTGACTTTCTAGTCATTTCTGAAGCCTAGTCATACTTCACAGATGACAGACAGCATTCAAAATTCAGTAGTACATTTTAAATATGTTTTAATCATACCATAGTTGTTTCTTCTTTATGTGCATGGTATAATTTAATTAAGGATATACATTTCTAAAATAACTGTAATTTAATTAAAGATTAATATCATGAACATTAAAATTATAGTCTAGAGAGCAATGTGCATCCATTTTTTCCCAGAGGGATCATATACTTAATGGTGATAAATTACCATGTATTAATAAGAAAAATTATGTTTCTACCAAAGGGTATTCACATCCCTGCCAACTCTCAGATTCATACGGTATATGGATTTTAAATAAAGCATGTTTACAAACAGCCATTGTTAACTTACTGGAACTATGAAAATGTGAAAATGTCTACATAAGTTGTGAGACTTACAAAATAATTTTTGTTCAGAAGTTTATATTTGTGTTATTCAGTCTTCTTCCATTATCTCCTTATATTCTAATTTGTCACTTCAGTTTAGTTTTCATTCAATGCTACAAAGAAAAGAAACATTTTAAGATACTTACTTGGGAGCAAATTAACTTGGCAAACCGATAAGTATTTCAAATACAGGTATTTTTCTATGTTTTCTACTATACTTGTTCTTTCCATTAATACCCACTGCTTTGCTCTCAAAATGCCACAAAATCATATTTAATTAACTAGAAATGACCTCATTTTTTTGAACTTTACATAGGAAAAAAGTTGATAGTTTACCACAGTACAAGAAAGGGAAGTTAATATTTACACTAAATTAGAGATATTGAAGTAATGACTATTTTTCATATTCCTGAACTATTGAAGACCTTTTTTTTCCTAAACAAGATTATCAGAGATTTTTTAGACAGAATGATCAAAGCATAACACCTTGAGTTTTATACATACATATAAGTGTATATATATATCAGTATGAAAATAGTGTTAATGAGTGAGCCTCTTCAGTAAAATTCAGTATGAATTTAAATCCGTCATTTTCTAGGAATTCTCAAAAATCTCAAAATCTTGGGATGAAATTTGGTTCACATATGGTGTCCATGAATGTGTTTTCTTATACCACATCTTCCAGTTTTTTAAAAAAGAGGAAAGCTGTTTACTTGTTAAAGGTCTTTTTATAAGCTTTGATGACTCAAAAACACCTTCATTTTAACACATGGAATTTGGCAAAGAACTTAACCATGTTACCATTTGGAAGACTTTGATATTTTGAAAAAGAGAGAATTAAAAACAACAGAGATTGAAACTTAAGTTGGCTTTTGTGTATAGAACATAATTTTCTCAAGTATATTTTCTAGTATAAGGATTTGCTATTGAAATTTATCTGCCAGAATACTATAACATATCAAAGCTATAGTTATCTTGAGTGAACAATGGTGAGTAGAGGCTCAAACTTCACCCTGGTGTATCAAGTTAAAAAAACAAAGATTCTTGGTATAGCATTACAGTAATCTAAATAGATAAATGTGTATGTCAAATAAAAAGCTTAACAAAACGTTGAAACAAAATTTCTTCTAATTACGCTTTTCCAGAAAGATTGTATTTAAACTTTTGTTTGCTTCTCATTTCCTTAATTCACATGCAATACAGTGCAGTGCAGTTCTTCAAGTTGGATTAAAGGAGTTACCACTTCTTAACAAGTCTTAAGGATATGTATTTTCCTACAGTCCTCAAAGTATTCGGTTTGCAGAATTCCACAAACTGGGTAGCATGGAAATGAAAGTTTATGCTTTAACTCAGAGTACATTTGCTTTAGTTGCGATATCTCAAATCTTCCCTGTAACCCAAATGCTGCTTTTATCTATGATTTACAAACAAATGTTGTTCTTTATAACTGTGCGGTGTTCATATTCTCCATTCCCACTACTTAAAAAATATGTAAAAACTGCATTTTTTATAAGTAGTTTATTTCATGTACATTCTTCTACTCTAAAATTGGAAATTACGTTATCCTTTCTGAATTGCTTCAGACATATCATTGGATATCATTATTACTTTTGGACCTCCTCTACAAATAATGTACCTTTCAGTCATTATGATTATTGCCAAATGGAAATTATAGAAGAAAATGTTGATGAACCTAAAAAGACATCCGTAAAATGAAACAAGCAAACTTGACTTGTGGCAGAAAATAGGTGGTATCTTGCAATGCCATTAGTTCCTTTCATAATACAAAGAGTAAATGTCATACTAAAGACACTAAACTGCTTTATTTTGTAAAACAAACACACCCTTACTCCCTAAGTGAACTACTACCTTACACAGAATGTAGGTTTCATGTAAGCACATACATTCTTGTGTAAGGTAGTTCTTCTTTTTCTGGGTGATTTTGCCTTATTCTGAAATTTTCTTCACCTGACTGAAAGCACATTAACTGCTAGATAGGCATCACACTGATGTCTCCATGCTGTAGCATAGAGCCGTGAATTTGCTACGATCTGTTTAATCAGCAGTATATTGATTTTCCGCAGCTTTCCTTCATTTTAGCCCCATAGCAGGCTTCTGTAATTTCCTTTGGACAAAGTGTAACCAAACTGTGCTAAGTGATGTTGATTTGCAGGCAAAAGTAAAGGGGTAAATATAAATTAACAAGCTATAAACATTTTACAAGTGGGGAGTCAATAAAAACAGTGTCTGCCGTTTCTTTTAAAAAAATGATTTGAAGCAGATTGTTAACAAACGTGTCCAAAGAAACTGACATGAGTCTGAGAATAATTTTTGTGCTTTGTGATTAAGAATTGATCAGTCTAAAAGCCTTGGATGCAACTGAATCACCAATAAGCTGCTGGCCTGAAAAGGCTCAGCAGGGGCTGGTATTTGTTTGTTAAACTCCCATGATTCCAAGTAGATAATTGGTCTGTGAAGTTCATGGCAGAATCTGAATTTGCTTTCTTGCTTCCCAGCTGGCTGAGCGCTGGTTTATAGACTTATGTGTACAAATTTAGCCAGCAGCAAACCTCACATCTTTAATATAAAAGGTGTTTTGTTGTGTTTTTCAGGTGCTGAGTGGAAAGCCCACACTCCAGAAGCTCATTAAAAGGGCCAAGTTACAGTACAGGTTTATTTCTGTCACAGCGTTTCTGAAAACAGTGACAAGGATTAATATGTTTCTTTAGTACTGGAAAAAGCCTGACACAATCCCCTGTGAATTTGATCATCTGTTTCATTGCCTGTATAAGATTCAATCTCCTATTATATCCTGAAGTTCCAGCTGTAAACTAATGCCGGTAAGAATTCATAAGCTATTGCAGAAGCCTGGGGCAAAACTAATTGTTTTATTCAACAGTCACTTATTTATTTATTATTTATTTCATACCACTCTCTTATCATCTTTTTCCACTGTTCCTCCTCGAAGTCAAGATGATCTTGGCTCTTTGTCTCCATGCACAGAGCAAATATAGAGACATGGGAAGTTCATGTTGCCAGGAGCTTTCAAAAAAGTTGCTACAGATCAGTGTGTTGTAGAAATGTGGCCCGATCTAAATTTCTTATAAAGCTATTCTACTTTCCTTAAAATGGAAATTCCTTATTAAAAAAGCAATTATCTGCACAAACATTATAACCTTTGTGTTTTGTATAATCATGTGACATTAGGCTCTATCTGCTAGTGGTTGCTGTGTTTCTGGGACATGATTTAACATGTGGTAAATGCAAATCCTAGTAAAGTGCAAACTATGTTATAAAATGATTCTGTTTTACATCAAAGTAGATAGGCAAATAGCTATTTGCTATTTTCAAAAATTAACAAAGCTATAACAATATGCTGTATGGATACCATAAAAAGTAATCTTTTGAATTGAGGAATCTCTGTCTCTAAATCTCTCTCTAAGTCAATCTCTCTCTCTCTTTCTCAATTCAGTTGTAGAGTAATATTCCTTACCTACCAGTTTTTGGTTATGGCAAATTACATGCTACATTAAAAATTTAGATACAAAAATTTATATTCAAAATTTCAAACTTTAATGCAAGTACATAATAAGACACAAACAGAAGGATTCCTAATAGTCCATTTGTGTACACTTTATAAAAAGTTGGTGGAAATTAATGCAAGATTAGACAGAAGAAGTATATTCAGAGAATGTTTGAAATTAGACATTAAGCTTCCATTCTTAATAGAAGTTGAGTGCTAATTCCCTATACATCACAGACATTTTAATCCATAATAACTGACTGTAAATACAGTATGAAGCTAGCTAGAGCCTTATTTACACCTGCCAATTTGCTGCCCTCCAGCACTAAAAACAAAAACAAAATTGTAGCCCAAGAACTGCCAAGCAAAACACACCCTGCCCCTCATGTACACTCCTTTCTAGTTCCACAAGCAGAACCTCTTGCTTCTTGTTTTCCATCAACAAATTCAACTATGGGATTTGAAATAAAGTTAAGGAAAAAGACATTTGCGTGACATGACAACAACAAGTAATTGTTAAAATGGTCATTTCTTTCAAACATGTGTCCCCTTAAAACATTGTAAGCGCTTGTAAGCATTTCATGGCACTTTTAATTGAGAAGTAACACATGTGCTATGCAATGCATATGTTGCAATGGCAGCCACTTATTTTTACTGAATAGCTACAAAATTTGCACTCAATTTTATTCATATAATAAAAGCCCATGTTATGTGTTAAAAAGAATATATCATGGATATTTTGATTGATAAAGTTGCATTTCCTGTTGTTTTTCATCCCCTGTGCCTTCCTATCATATCTCATTTACATAAATAATGGCAGCCCAATTATTTGTTTCTACTTTTTTTAGAAGCTTAAAGCATTTGTCAACATTTTAGTGAGGTTTTCCCTACAACCTTAATTCAATGAAAATAATTTCTGCTAAATGCTAGACAGTGTTTTACCCTTCTATTGTGGATAGCAGTAATTTGCATATTATTACATCTATTACTTAACTTGTATATATTAAAATAGTAAAATAAGGCATATAACAATGACTTGCATACATGATGATATGAATAATTTGTTTATCAATAACATCTTTTTTTCAGTGAGCTCAGTACTTGTTATTTGATATTGAACCCTATCCTTATATATTCAATACATTGAGAACAAATGAGACTCATACATTAGAACAGAGTAGTAGCTACCAGAGGGTAAAGGGTGAGGGTGCAAAAGGGGATAGATGGAAACTAAATTTTGGGTGGTGAATACACTGTAGTGTGTACAGAAGTTGAAATAGAATGTTGTACACATGAAATATAATGTAATAAACTAATGTTACTTCAAGAAGAAATAAATTTTAAAAAAAGAACATGTACATCTTAATTAGCTTTTTAAGGTTTTTGAAAACAAATTTTATTTTTATCACATAGAAAAAACTGAGGGTTACTCCTTGGACAAAAATAGGTGGCTAAGCCAATATTAGATCTCAATACCCTTTTGACTTTAGATCACATCTTAATATTTCATGCCAAAGGTTTATGAATTCCAAGGCTGGTAAACACATATGTGGAGATTTATGTTTTATTGGCTAGATTGTAGGATCCTTAAGACAGGGTAAATGTCTCATTTAACTTTAACCAACACTAAATACGTATTTAGCATTCAGTAAATGTTCATTAAATTGAATAAACTGAGGCTTTCAAGACATAAATTGCCAATGGATGATATCTTAATAGAGTATACAAATTCTTGTCACTTATGGCAATGATGATCAGTTTTTCAGGTCAACATGTTGCAATTACAAATTGTTGCACAGACAATATTTATTGTGCCTTCTAATGGGAAATTAGATGAATAAGAAGATATGGGGATATATGTATAGGTATAGCTGATTCATTTTGTTATAAAGCACAAACTAACACACCATCGTAAAGCAATTATACTCCAATAAAGATGTTAAAAAAAAAAAACAGTAGACAGTGTCTGGCATGCTATAATTGGATGTTGCTTTACTCCTATAAATTAAAAAGATTATATATCTTAGAAAAAGGTGAAATTTTAAGAATTATCTTTTTTTTGGTAAGTCTGTATAGTATCCTATGAAACATTAGTAAACATGAAAATATTATAGATACAAGAAAAATGCTGTAAAAGGCATGATTGCTATAGATTTATGAGAGAGTGCTAGTAAACCCATATCATTCGTTAGAAATTGCATGTAAAAAGTATAAAGTTTCGATTCTGTGGCGAAGTAAACAGCATGGCCTTATATTTACCATGGAAATCTATACCAAGAGACTAAGACAGACATAATTTGTTAAAACAAACTTTGAAAAATTTTTCTACCAATTTCTGTTCTCATATTAAATCCTAGAGTAGTCAGGCATTGAATTAAGTAAAGTAGGTCTATGATAGAAATCTGAGGCATATTTCTAAGGAAAGAATCTGTGCCAACAGTGTCAATCAGACACTTAAAAAGTACTGTTTATTTAGGATGATTAATGACTATCTAATGTCTTTGTTGATTTTTCTTTGCAGTTAAGTGGTGGTCTCAAGTTTATTTTGGTAATAAAGCACTGTTCTGGGAAACGAATTCAAATCTTCAGTTCTCATCTATTTAACCTTTAGATTTTTGTTAAGTGGAGATTATGCTTTGTTCCCTCAATTTCCTTTATTCTGCATTATACTACATCTTTTTCATTCAAAAATGTCCAAACTAGTGAATTAGATACATATTGTAATGTACTGAAATCTGTAGCTACCCTTAGTTCAAGCAACTTCAGAAAGTTAAAATAAGTTAATGATCAATTGTATATGAAAAGAGTATTGCAGATCATAGTGTAATTGTGCCCACAGTGAACAAAGTGAATGATTTGTGCTTTCTCAGCTTGTTCTCAGTTGTCCACTAGTTTGTAAATTCTTTTACGCCTGAATATCAAACACATGACTCTATGTAATTATTTTAGTCTCCATGCAAAAAATAAACATCCCAATTAATATAGGTGTCATCAGTGTAGGTGATATATCCTGGGGAATTGTAAAGCTAAAATAACAAGAAAATAATAAATATTTACATAGAGTATACAGATACTTTACCTCATTATAACCAACAATAATACCATAGATATGGCACTTAGACTGAAACTACTTCTTTATTTCCAAATCACAGATTGTCATTTTTGTTGAGCTATTTGTTTGGAAATTTAAAATATGGTTATCTGACTAATTGATTCTTCTTACAGGAAGCTGTTCCTTTGGGTGGAAATTATAACATCAGGGAGAAGATTGGCCCAAGTG
Organism: Aethalodelphis obliquidens; assembly: GCF_003676395.1. NCBI lineage: Eukaryota > Metazoa > Chordata > Mammalia > Artiodactyla > Delphinidae > Aethalodelphis > Aethalodelphis obliquidens. The sequence continues at coordinate 5,746,883 of NW_020837954.1, read as the reverse complement.
AATTTCCAAGGTTTAGCCAACAATATTTATTAAGCTCTTATGGTATAACAGAACATTATACCAGGTTTTGTATGGGAATAGTCAAAAAATGAGTGTAGGGTACAGGATTCCTCTCCACAGAGCATTTTAATATGTATTAGAAAACTAGGACGTTCATCAAGAAGACTTAGATGGACACTTTTATTAACCAGAGTTATATAACTACCACGAAAAGGCCAAGTGGAGGCATGGTCATAATCAGGTGGGATTCATCATGGAAAAAATTCGTTTTAAGCCAGGTTTTAAAGTAATTAAGAACTATTGAATGGAAAGGGGAGGGACTTAATAAGCTCACCAGAGGAGAATTAAACGTCATTTGACAAGCACTGAGTGCCTTCTGTATGCAAGGCATTATGCTCTGGACTTTATTGACTTGCAGAAGACTCAGAGGCATGCCTGCCCTCATGATCTCTCCATCTAGTGATGGAGACAGAGAGGTTAGCAACAATGGCATGTGCCAAGGCTCAGGAGCAGAAGCATACCTAAAATCTTCAGAGAACCAAAGACTTGTGTTTTTGCCTGCACTAAAGATGCCACATAGAAGAATAAAAATTGGCTAGTTTACGGAAGTGCTGGAGTGGGTCAGTTGGCAAATGATCTTGAAAGCACATGCATCAGCTAGAAACAGTTTCAGTCATGAGAGCTGTGAATCAAGCTCCAAAATGCCATCAGTGGTCCAGGTTCCTTCTTTCTTTCTGTTCAATGATTCATAGTGTGAAACTCTAGAACTAAGAAGGGGAAATACCATGGGCCTGAAATTCCCTCTAGCATGCACCCATGTGCACGCACACATGCGCGCACACACACACACACACACACACTTTCTCCATCTTAGTTAACTGGCACCCCATTCACCCAAACTATAAATATAGGAACCATTTTTTCTTCCTTTCCTCATCACTTGTAGCAATTCCTATAAGCATTACATCCAAAATACTCCTGCATTTAGCCATTTGTTACCATCTTCACTACTACCACCCTAGTTCAAACCTCCAACCTCTGTTATTGGGTTTATTACAATAGTAATTTACCTGATCGCCCTGAACTCTTATCCCTTACAATGTAGTCTCTTCTGATAAACCAGAGTGATCTTTTAAAGAATATAAGTCAGATTATTCTGCTCACATGCTTAAAACTGCTGACAAGCTTTCCACTACAATTAGAATTAAAACCTCAGATTCTGTATCATGGCCTGCCTACCTAGCCATAAATGATCTAACCCCTCAGCACTCTTCCACTCTTTCTCTTCACATTGACACACTCCTTATATTTTATATACTTTCTTTTTTTCTTGTACTTTATATGCTTATACTTCATATACTTTCTGTAGCCATTAAGATCATTCCTACTTGAATGTGTTTACACTTACTGTTTGTCCTTCCTACAATACTCTTCCCTCTAGATAACTACATCCATATATCTGGCTCCTTATCTTTCAGGTCTCAGAGGTCTTCAGAGTACAGTCTGTCTAAAGTGATCTCCTTTCACCCAGGCACCATCCCTATTCTATCTTTTTTTCACTGTAACTTTCACTATCTAAAATATGTATCTTTTAATTTATTATGTATTGTGTCTGTCCAGTAGAATATAAGCTCCATTAGGCAGGCACATTATGTCATATGTGTTCTTGTTTCCCTGCACATAGAACAGCTCCTGCTTCAAAATAGGCACTCAGTAAATACTTGTGGAATGAATAAATGATTAGGATGGCTTTGGAAGATGTCCACAGCATTGTCTTTGACATGAGACAAGTTTAGGACTAACTGATGAGAACCAAGGAGAAATAGTAACATTTTTTTTGCAGTAGGAATAGTAATACTGTAGGAGGAAAACAAAATTAGTTATAGGATGTCCTGGGACATTCGTCCACAGTACACAGAAGGCAGAGAAATGGGGCTATTCAGGTTTGGGAACTGAACTAAAAAAGAATAACAGGATCAGAGACTGTAGAGTCTAGTAGGATGACTATACAGCCCAATTTACTCAGGACAGTCCCAATTTACATCTATTGTCCCAACTTAATTATTAACTATGCCTCCCTTTCATTCTCAAAAGAATGTTCCCTGGATGAAAAATTATATGATCAACCTAAGTTTAGGATGCCAAAGAACTATCCATGGAGTTCCTACCAGCCAGTGAAGACTAAAAGGAGAATCCTTGGTAGTTTTGTACCATGTCACTTGCTCCTCTGAAATGTAGAACAACTCAGAATGTTTTCCAAAGGCATAGGCCTCAAAGGGATCAACATGGACTTTTCCACCAGCTGCTTCAGTGACTGTGCAATAAGCAATCATCCAGGGATCTCAGCCTGAGCTATGTGAAAGTATTTGGCAAAAAGGAATTAACACTGCTACTTCTGATGCAAGAACAGCAAGTACTTCACTGAATCATCAAGTCAAACCAAAGATGGAAGGAGTCCCAGAATGCCAGCTGGGCTAGGTTCCCGCTTTAGTAAGCTAAATACAAAAACTTGATCAGGTCTCAAATGGCATTTATTTAACATACAGGTAAAATGGGCCACATGAAGACTAAATTACAGTGAACAAACCACATAACTGTGGCAGCTTTTCTACTGGATTTGCAGACATGAGTCTAATAATTTTTATTCAATTTTCTGTAGACTTCTTCCAGCTCTGAGTTTAGAGAGAAATTTTTTAAAGCAGATTTAACAGGTTTTCTCTGATAAACTCTGTTACCATTTTTGTCATTAGCAGAATTAGTGTAGTAGTTCACAAGCACAGGTACTTGCTTGGAGGTTTACGTATGTTATATCAGTTAATCTCTATACAGACATGCCTCAGAGATGTTGTGAGTTCAATTCTAGATCACTGCGATAAAGCAAATATCAAAATAGAAGCAAATCACATGAACATTTTTGGTTTCCCAGTGCATATGAGTTATGTGCACACTATACTATAGTCTATTAAGTGTGCAATAGCATTATGTCTAAAAAATGGACCTATCTTAATTTAAAACTACTTTATTGCTAAAAAAAAATGCTAACCATAATCTGAGCCTTGAGTCATAATCTTTTTGCTGGCAGAGGGTCTTCCTTCTATGTTCATGGCTGCTGACTGAGCAGGGTGCTGCTGAAGATTGGGGTGGCCATGGCAGTTTCTTAAAATAAGACAACAATGAAGTTTGCTGCATCAGTTGACCCTTCCTCTCATGAACAGTTTATCGGCAGTAGGCAGTGCTGTTTGACAGCATTTTACTCACAGTAGAACTTCTTTCAACATTGGAGTCAATCTCTCAAACCCTACCTCTGCTTTATCAACTAAGTTAATTTATGTAATATTCTAAATCATTTGTTATCATTTCAACAATCATCACAGCATCTTCACCAGACGTAGATTCTTTCTCAAGAAACCACTTTCTGGGCTTCCCTGGTGGCGCAGTGGTTGGGAGTCTACCTGCCGATGCAGGGGACACGGGTTCGTGCCCCGGTCTGGGAAGATCCCACATGCCGCGGAGCGGCTGGGCCCGTGAGCCATGGCCGCTGAGCCTGCGCGTCCGGAGCCTGTGCTCCGCAGCGGGAGAGGCCACAGCAGTGAGGGGCCCGCGTACTGCAAAAAAAAAAAAAAAAGAAAAAAAAAAAACACTTTCTTTCCTCATCCATAAGCAGCAACCCCTCATCTGTTTAAGTTTTATTATGAGATTGCAGTAATTCAGTCACATCTTCAGACTCCAGTTCTAATTCCACTTCTCTTGCTATTTCTGCCACATCTGCATTACTTCCTCCAGTGAAGTCTTGAACCTTTCAAAGTCATCCATGAGGGTTAGAATCAACTTCTTCCAAATTCCTGTTAATGTTGATATTTTGACCTCTTCCCATAAATTATGAATGTTCTTAATAATATGCAAAATGGTCAATCCTTTACAGAAGGTTTTAAATTTACATTGCCCAGATCCATCAGAGAAATCAGTCTGTGCCAGTTATGGCCCTTCTCCAATAGTAAGACTTGAAAGTCAAAATTAATCCTTGATCCATGAGCTGTAGTGTGGATGCTGTTTTAGCAGGCATGAAAAAAACGTTAATTTCATTGTACATCTCCATCAGTGCTATTGAGTAACCAGGTGCATTGTCATTGAGCAGTAATGTTTTGAAAGGATTCTTTTTTTCTGAGAAGCAGTTCTCAACAGTAGGCTTAAAATATTCAGTAAACCATGTTGTGAATAGATGTGCTGTCATCCAGGCTTTGTTGTTCCGTTTACAGAGCACAGGCACAGTAGACTTAGCATAATTCTTAAGGGGCCTAGGATTTGGGGAATGGTGAGTGAGCATTGGCTTCAACTTAAACTCACCAGCTCCATTAGCCCCTAAAAAAAAGGACAGAGTCAGCCTGTCCTTTGAAGCTTTGAAACCAGGCATTGACCTGTCCTCTCTAGTTATGAAAGTCCTAGATAGCATCTCCTTCTAATAGAACACTGTTTCATCTACATTGAAAATCTGTTGTTTCATGCCAACAGGCACATGAAAAGATGCTCAACATCACTAAACATCATGGAAATGCAAATCAAAACCACAATGAGATATCACCTCATACTTATCAGAATGGCAGCTACCAAAAAGATAGCAAATAACAAGTGTTGGCAAGGTTGTGGAAAAAAGGGAACCCTGTGGCGGTCCAGTGGTTAAGACTCTGCTTCCACCGCAGGGGGCGTGGGTTCGATTCCTGATCTGGAAACTAAGATCCCACATGCTGCGCAGCTCCACCAAAATAATAATAATAATAAATAGAAATGTAAATTGGTGCAGCCAGTCTGGAAAACAATATGGAAATTCCTCAAAAAATTAAAAATAGAACCACCATATGATCCAGCAATTCCATTCCTGGGTATTTATCCAAAGAAAATAAAAGCACTAATTAGAAAAGAGATATGCACCCCTATTTCACTGCAGCATTATTTACAATAGCCAAGATATGGAAGCAACCCAAGTGCCTATCAAATAAATAAATGGATAGAGAAAATGTGGTATACATAGACAATGAAAACTTAGTCATAAAAAATAATGAAACCTTGCCATTTGGAACAACATGGATGAACCTAGAGGATATTATGCTAAGTGAAATAAGTCAAACAAAGAAAGAAAAATACTGTATGATTTCATTATATGTGTAATCTAAAAAACAAATGAACAAACATAACAAAACAGAAACAGAGTGATAGATACAGAGAACAAACAAGTTGTTGCCAAAGGGGAGGGGAGTGCAAGGAGAAAAGAAATGGGTGATGGAGATTAACAGATACAAACTTCCCATTGCAAAATAAATGAGTCACTGGTATGAAATGTACAGTGTGGGGAATGTAGTCAATAAATATGTAATATTTTTCTTTTGTGACATATCGTATTAGACTTATTGTGGTGATCATTTTGAAATGTATAGAAATATCAAAATACTATGTTTTCCATGCACATATGGTCACCTTATTTTTGATAAAGGAGGCAAGAATATACAATGGAGAAAAGACAGCCTCTTCAATAAGTGGTTCTGGGAAAACTGGACAGCTACATGTAAAAGAATGAAATTAGAACACTCCCTAACACCATACACAAAAATAAACTCAAAATGTATTAAAGACCTAAAAGTAAGGCCAGACACTATAAAGCTCTTAGAGGAAAACATAGGCAGAACACTCTATGACATAAATCACAGCAAGATCCTTTTTAACCCACCTCCTAGAGAAATGGAAATAAAAACAAAAATAAACAAACGGACCTAATGAAACTTAAAAGCTTTTGCACAGCAAAGGAAAGCATAAACAAGAAGAAAAGACAACCCTCAGAATGGGAGAAAATATTTGCAAACTAAGCAACTGACAAAGAATTAATCTCCAAAATGTACAAGCAGCTCATGCAGCTCAATATCAAAAAAACAAACAACCCAATCCAAAAATGGGCAGAAGACCTGAATAGACATTTCTCCAAAGAAGGTATACAGATTGCCGACAAACACATGCAAGGATGCTCAACATCACTAATCATAAGAGAAATGCAAATCAAAACTACAATGAGGTATCACTTCACACCAGTCAAAATGGCCATCATCAAAAAATCTACAAACAATAAATGCTGGAGAGGGTGTTCTGCACTGTTGGTGAGAATGTAAACTGATACAGCCATTATGGAGAACACTATGGAGGTTCCTTAAAAAACTAAAAATAGAACTACCATAGGACCTAGCACTCCCACTACTGGGCATATACCCTGAGAAAACCGTAATTCAAAAAGTCATGTACCACAATGTTCATTGCAGCTCTATTTACAATAGGCAGGACATGGAAGCAGCCTAGTGTCCATCGACAGATGAATGGATAAAGAAGACATGGCACATATATACAAAGGAATATTACTCAGCCATAAAAATAAACGAAATTGAGTTATTTATAGTGAGGTGGGAGGACCTGGAGACTGTCATACAGAGTGAAGTAAGTCAGAAAGAGAAAAATGAATACCATATGCTAACACATATGTATGGGATCTTAAAAAAAAAATGGTTCTGAAGAACCTAGGGGCAGGACAGGAATAAAGATGCAGATGTAGAGAATCTATTTGAGGACATGGGGCGGGGGAAGGGTAAGCTGGGACGAAGTGAGAGAGTGGCATGGACATATATACACTACCAAATGTAAAATAGATAGCTAGTGAGAAGCAGCTGCATAGCACAGGGAGATCAGCTCAGTGCTTTGTGACCACTTGGAGGGGTGGGATAGGGAGGGTGGGAGGGAGACGCAAGAGAGAGGAGTTATGGGGATATATGTATATGTATAGCTGATTCACTTTGTTATACAGCAGAAACTAACACACCATTGTAAAGCAATTGTACTCCAATAAAGATGTTAAAAAAAATAAATAGAAAAAATAAACTAGAAAAAAAAACAATGTATTAGAGTTCCAGTTACCCTGTGTTCTTGCCAGACTGGAATTAATATTTTAAAACATTTAAGCTATTCTGATAGGTGTGAGGTTGTATCTCATTGTGATTTTAATTTGCATTTCCCAAATAGCTAATGGCTGGTTATGTTGAGCATCTTTTCATGAGCTTATTTGCCAGTGATATATCTTCTTTGGTGAAATGTCTGTTCTTATGTTTTGCCATTTAAAAAATTTGGTTTATTTGTTTTATTACTGTTGAGATTTGGGAATTTTTAAAAATATATATATTTTGGATACAAAAAAATACTATGTTTTGTAACAGAAATTAACATAGTTTTGTAGGTCAATTGTACTTCAAAAACAAACTCATAGAAAAAGAGATCAGATTTATGGTTACCAGATGTGGGGGGTTGAGAAGGAGAAATTAAATGAAGGCAATCAAAAGTACAAACTTCAAGTTATAAGATAAATAAGTACTAGGGATGTGATGTACAACATGATGAATATAACTAACACTGCTGTGTGTCATACAGGGAAATTTTTAGGACAGTAAATCCTAAGAGTTCTCATCACAAAGAAATTTGTTTTCTATTTCTTTAATTTTGTATCCATATGAGATGATGGATGTTCACTAAACATATTGTGGTAATCATTTCATGATGTATCTAACTGAATCATGTGGTACACCTGAAACTTACACAGTGCTGCATGTCAATTATACCTCAATAAAACAGAAAGATACATACATACATACATAAAAGTAAATCTGTTGTTTAGTGTAGCCACTTTCTTTTTTTTTACTGAAGTATAGTTGACTTACAATGTTGTGTTAGTTTCAGGTGTACAGCAAAGTGATTGTTTTATATATATATGTACATATATACATTGTATATGTATATATATGACACACATATATATAATTCAGATTATTTTTATTTTAGGATTTTACAAGTTACTGAATATTGTTCCCTGTGTTTTACAGTAAAATCTTGTTGTTTATTTTATATATAGTAGTTTATGTCTGTTAATCCCATACTCCTAATTTATCCCCCCTTCCTCCCATTACCTCTGGTAACCGTAAGTTTGTTTTCTATGTCTTTGAGTCTGTTTCTGTTTTGTATATAGATTCATCTGTATTATTTTTTAGATTCCACATGTAAGTGATGATATATAGTATTTGTCTTTGTCTGACTTCTCTTAGTATTATATTCTCTAGGTCCACCCACATTGCCACAAAAGACAATATTTCATTCTTTTATGGCTGAGGAACATTCCATTGTCTATATATACCACTTCTTTTTTATCTGTTCATCAGTTGATGGACACTTAGGTTGCTTCCATATCTTGGCTATTGTAAATAGAGCTGCTATGAACATTGGGGTGCATGTATCTTTTTCAAATTAGTGTTTTCCGTTTCTTCGTATATATACCCAGCAGTGCAGGATCATATGGTAGCTCTATATTTAGATTTTTTGGTTTTTGGGGTGTTTTTTGCGGTATGCGGGCCTCTCACTGTTGTGGCCTCTCCCGTTGAGGAGCACAGGCTCTGGACACGCAGGCTCAGCGGCCATGGCTCACGGGCCCAGTCGCTCCACGGCATGAGGGATCCTCCCGGACCGGGGCACGAACCCGTGTCCCCTGCATCAGCAGGCGGGCTCTCAACCACTGCACCACCAGGGAAGCCCTATATTTAGTTTTTTAAGGAACCTCCATACTGTTTTCCATAGTGGCCACACCAGTTTATTATACATTCTCACCAACAGTATAGGAGGGATCCCTTTCCTTCACACCCTCTCCAGCATTTATTATTTGTAGACTTTATGATGATAGCCATTCTGACTGGTGTGAAGTGGTACCACATTGTGGTTTTGATGTACATTTCTCTGATAATTAGCAATGTTGAACATCTTTCATTTGCCTGTTGGCCATCTGTGTGTCTTCTTTGGGGAAATGTCTATTTAGGTCTTCTGCCCATTTTTTGATTGGGTTGTTTCCTTTTTTTATAGTGAGTTGTATAAGCTGTTTGTATATTTTGAAATTTGACCCCCTGTTGGTCTCCTTATTTGCAAACATTTTCTCCCATTCTGTAGGTTGTCTTTTCATTTTGTTGATGGTTTCCTTTGCTGTGCAAAAGCTTTTAAATTTGATTAGGTTCCATTAGTTTATTTTTTGCTTTTATTTCTTTTATTCTTTTGCCTGATCTAAGAAAATTTTGCTATGGATTGTGTCTGAGAATGTTTTGCCTATGTTCTCTTCTAGGAATTTTATGGTGTTGTGTCTTATATTTAGGTCTTTAAACTATTTTGAGTTTATATTTGTACATGGTGTGAGGAAGTATTCTAATTTCACTGATTTACATGAGGCTGCCCAGCTTTCCCAACACCACTTGCTGGAGAGACTGTCTTTTCTCCATTGTATATTCTTGCCTCATTTGTCAGATAATTGACCGTAGGTGTGAGTCCTGACCAGACCTCATCTCTGCCCCCTCCTACCCAGCTGTTGTGACACCTTCTTTATATCTTTAGTTGTGGAAAAGCTTTTCTGCTAGTCTTCAGGTTGCTGTCAGAGATAGTTGCTCTGTAAGTAGTTATAATTTTGGTGTGCTCAAATGGGAAGTAAACGCAGGATCTTCCAACTTTGCCATCTTGATCCTGTCTCCTGGTTCGTCAGTTTTAACAACACAGCGTATGATGTTAAGAGAAGACCAGGGGTGGGGCTTGGGCTGGGATGGGTATCTGAGGCTCTCTAAACTTTGTGAGTGGCTTTTCTGTAAGCTTAAAAATGCTCTTAAAAAAAGTAAATATGCACCTGATTATGTATGTTCACAAAAACACTTTATGCTGGCTGAGACAGTGAACATAAATGTAATCTTGTTGCAGAATTTGTCAGAAAATATGGTGAAGATCTCAGATGTCTTGAACTTGAATAACTCACTCTATATAATATAGATATAGATAAATATATAGAGACAGACAGACAGACAGACAGAGAGAAGGAGAAAATTACAAAATTCTCCCCAAGATAATCAAATCATGGCAAATGAAATGTTGAACATAGGCCAAGCACAAGAGAATCTCAATAATAGCTTCTTTGTATGACCTTGGAATCATACATCTATGACCTTTGACTTCTCCTACACCTCTCATGTGCAATTAGGTACAAAGTCTTGTCAATTCTTCCTCAGTTTTAAATTATTCCGTTTAAAACACTTCTATTACTTTCCATAGCCAGAAAAATTCCAAACTCTTTAGAATTGCATTTAAAGTCCTTCAAGCCTCTGAATCTAATCAACATTTTTAGTTTAGTATGTCCTCTTATAGACTTGGGTTCAGTCAGACCAGAACACTCACCATTGCTGAACATGCCATTCATTTCCATGCCTAGTCTGTAACACTGATTCTCATACTTCGGTGTGCATAAGTAGAGTATGGGGAAGAGCTTATTAAAAATGCACATTTCAAAGAAAAAAACAAAAAAAACCACAAAAATACACATTTCAACAAAACAGAAACAGACTCATAGATAGAACAAACTGGTGGTTTCCAGAGAGAAGGGGGGTCGGGGGAATGGAGAAAATAGGCAAAGGAGATTAAGAGTTACAAACTTCCAGACATGAGATAAATATATCACAAGGATAAAATGTACAGCATAGGCAATAAAGTCAATAATATTGTGGCAATTTTGTATGGTGACAGATGGTAACTGGACTTACTGTGGTGATTATTTTGTAATGATAAAAATATCAAATCACTATGTTGTACACCTGAAACTAATATAATATTGTATATCAAGAATAACAATAATAAAAAATGGCAAAAATTCAATGAAATAATGTAAAACAAGTTGGGACATCTGGTCTCTTATCCTGATTTAATAAAGTATTTGTGTTCTTTTTGAAAAAAAATAAATAATGAAAAGTACAAATGCACATGTCAAGTCCATGTACTGCATTATGACCCAAAATAGTCCAAAGGACCTTCCTGCTAAAGAACAACCAAATATTTGATAGAACAGTTTTCTATGCATTGCTGAGGTCACAGGAAATAAGGGAAATACTAAGGGCACCCCCTACAGGGGAAAATATCTGTTTGCTGAACCTGGAGTAGAGTCAGCAGGCAGCAAGCAAATCAGAACCTTGAAGCTTCCCTGAAGGTAAATGCCAGTATTAGCACTCTCATCAGGAAAGTCTCAAGTAAGCTTCAAGGAAGAAGAGCTGAGCCCCAGGCTCTTGCATTAGCTAGGGGCTCTAGAAGCTTAAGTAGTTTCAGGTTGATAGTCTCCTTACCATCAGGAGCTAACTACGAGAAAGGGGGTCTGAAACTCAGACTCTTGTATTAGAAAGAAACTCTAGAAAAACCCTGAAGTGATCTTAGGCTGTTAATCCCCTCCTAAATAATTAAATGCTTACTTAGTGAAGGAAAAAAGACAAGGTTGGTACTTTTAAGGAAATTAGGCTTCAACCGTAGAAAGAAAGAAGTATAATCTGCTCTAATAGGAGAAGCTGAATGCTTACAACATGTTATGTTTGCATAGAGGTGTCCAAGGTTCTCACAAATTAAGATGAAATATGACCTCTTAATCAAGTATCTCCAAGCATGTAAAAAAACAAGCCATCATACATGAATCAGTAGAAACCTCAAAAAACAGATTTATTCCCAAGGATTTCAGATACTGACATTCTGAGAATCAAAATATAAAATTTCAACTAATGAAATGTTTAATAAAATAGAATGGGCAATCTCAAAAATGCAGAAGAGTAACAAAAACATGGACAAAGATTTGAAAGGGGACGAAGTTGAAATTTTAGTGATAGAGAATATAATTTTGAAGTTAAAAACCAAAAGGGCATGTTTAAAGGCAGATTAAACTAAGCCAAAGTGAAGTTAATGAGTGAAAAGATAGATCTTAAGAAATTATCTAGAATTCAGTACAGAGAACAAAAAGATGAAAGATATGAATGATAGGATCCAAATATAGAGACAGAATTAGAACTACATCATATATTTCATTGAAATACTAGAAAAAAAGAGAGAATGGATGAGAGGTACTTTTGTAGAGATAGTATCTGGGACTTCTCCAGAACTGATGAAAATTATGAATCCACCAATGTCCATCAACAGGAGAATGGAAAGTAAATAGTGTTAAGTTCACAATAGAAATTACACAGCAGTGAAAACAAATGAATAACTACAAAAATCACCATAAATGATTCCTAGTAACATAATAAATTTTTTTTTAAAAAGGAGCAGAATATGATGTACTAATTATTTCATTCTTTTTTATTGAGGTATATTTGATGAATAATATAAAAGTTACAGGTGTACAACATAATGATCCACAATTTTTAAAGATTATATTCCATTTATAGTTATTATAAAAGATATAATATTTTGGCTATATTCCCTATGTTGTACAATATATCCTTGTAGCTTATTTATTTTATACAGCATAGTTTGTACCTCTTAATCCCCTACCCCTATCTCGCTCCTCCACACTTCCCTCTCCCTACTGGTAACCACTAGATTGTTCTTATTATGCCTGTGAGTCTGTTTCTTTTCTGTTGTATTCACTAGTTTGTTTGATTTTTTAGAGTCCACATATAAGTGATATCATATAATATTTGTCTTTTGCTATCTGACTTATGTCACTTAACATAATACCATCCAAGTCTATCCATGTTGTTGCAAATGGCAAAATTTCATTCTTTGCTATGGCTAAGTGGTATTCCATTGTGTATATATATGCTACACCTTCTTAATCCAATCATTTGTTGATGGGCACTTGGGTCGTTTCCATGTCTTGGCTACTGTAAATAGTGCTGCTATGACCCTAGGGAGAATGTATCTTTTTAAATTAGTGCTTTGATTTTTTCCAGATATATACTCAGGAGTGGAATTGCTGGATCATATGGTAGTTCCATTTTTAGTTTTTTAAGAAAACTTCATCCTGTTTTTCATAGTGACTACACCAATTTACATTCCAACCAACAGTGTAGGAGGGTTCCCTTTTCTTCACATCCTTGCCAACATTTACTTGTGTTCTTTTTAATGATAGCCACTCTCACAGGTGTGAGATGCTATCTCATTGTGTGGGTTTTTTTTAACATCTTTATTGGAGTATAATTGCTTTACAGTGTTGTGTTTCTGCTGTATAACAAAGTGAATCAGCTATATATATACATATATCCCCATATCCCCTCCCTCTGTCTCCCTCCCACCCTCCCTATCCCACCCCTCTAGGTGGTCACAAAGCGCTGAGCTGATCTCCCTGTGCTAGGCGGCTGCTTCCCACTAGCTATCTATTTTACATTTGGTAGTGCATATATGTCCATTCCACTCTCTCACTTCGTCCCAGCTTCCCCTTCCCCTTCCCCGTGTCCTCAAGTCCATTCTCTACATCTGCGTCTTTATTCCTGTCCTGCCCCTAAGTTCTTCAGAACCATTTTTTTCCTTTAGATCCCATACATATGTGTTAGCATATGGTATTTCTTTTTCTCTTTCTGACTTACTTCACTCTGTATGACAGTCTCCAGGTCCACCCACCTCACTATAAATAACTCAATTTTGTTTCTTTTTATGGCTGAGTAATATTCCATTATTACTCATTACAGTAATATGTGCCACATCTTCTTTATCCATTCGTCTGTTGATGGGCATTTAGGTTACTTCCATGACCTGGCTATTGTAAATAGAGCTGCAATGAACATTATGGTACATGACTCTTTTTGAATTATGGTTTTCTCAGGGTATATGCCCAGTAGTGGTATTGCTGGGTCCTATGGTAGTTCTATTTTTAGTTTTTTAAGAAACCTCCATAGTGTTCTCCATAGTGGCTGTATCAATTTACATTCTCACCAACAGTGTAGAAGGGTTCCTTTTTCTCCACACCCTCTCCAGCATTTATTGTTTGTAGATTTTTTGATGATAACCATTTTGACTGGTGTGAGGTGATACCTCATTGTAGTTTTCATTTGCATTTCTCTAATGATTAGTGATGTTGAGCATCCTTGCATGTGTTTGTTGGCAATCTGTATATCTTCTTTGGAGAGATGTGTATTCAGGTCTTCTGCCCATTTTAATTGGTATTGTTTGTATTTTTGATGTTGAGTTGTATGAGCTGTTTATATATTTTGGATATTAACCCCTTATAAGTCATATCATTTGCAAATATTTTCTCCCATTCAGTAGGTCATCTTTTCATCTTGTTGATGGTTTCCTTTGCTGTTCAAAAGCTTTTACGTTTAATTCGTTTCCATTTGTTTATTTATGCTTTTGTTTATTTAACTTTAGGATACTGATCCAAGAAAAATATAGCTACAATTTATGTGAAACAGTGTTCTGCCTATGTTCTCTTCTAGGTGTTTTACGGTTTTGGGTGTTACATTTAGGTATTTAACGCTCCAGACCTCACTCAAAGTTGGCGGCATTTTGTGTCACCCAGTATATACACCAGAGAAGTACACCTATATGTGGAATTTATTGCCTACAGAACCGAAGAAAAATAATAGGTGATGTGCTTCCTACTTTGTGGTAAGGGGGGCAAGATTAAGGAATTTTTCTCCCTGGAGGGGAATTGTGGCTTTTTCCTGGCCACTGTATACCTGAAATCTTCACTGGCATGGTCCCTGAATCTTCATGGGGTTTATATCTCACCCTCTGGAACATAAATGTCTTACCAAAGTCTCATGTTATTAGCCATCTCTTGTTTGTCTGGACCAATCAGTATGATGTCACTGATATAATTTATCAGCATGATGTTCTGTGAGATGTCAATATAATCCAGATAATTTTGGACTATATGATGACAGTGGGTGGAAGAATTAATGTAACACTGAGGTAACACTGTAAATCAATACTGTTGTCCATAATGTGTGAATGCAAGCTATGTATGATTTTCTTTGCAAATTAGAGGAGCAAAGAATGCATTTGCTAAATTTTTAACCACATACCATACCATATATTTAGGCACTGTTAATCTCTTCTAACAATGATACCAACTCCAGCACAGTATCTGTAATCTTCTTCAGTCATTCTCTAGTACCCATCCAGTTTCTGTAAGGGCCAGCCTGACTAATTAAATAGACTTATAGGGACAACCACACCTGCATCTTTTAGGTCTTTAAATGTTGCATTAATCTCTACCATATCCCACAGAGTATGATATTGTTTTTAATTTACTGTGTTGGTGGGGAGAACTGGAGGGCATGGAATGTTTCAGAGGTTTTCACTTGGCCTTCTCCACTGTGACAGCACTTGCCCCACAGGCCAAAGAACAAATACGTTGATTACTCCAACTGCAAGTATATTAATTCAAATTATACATTCAGAGACTCAGAAAATGAGTACTGGAGGGATCCACAAACATAGTGGAAACACTGTGAGTTGACCTCTAAGCCAGGATTCCATTTATTACATACTCCTCTGAAGTCTCCATTCTAAAAGGGGAAACTTGCTGAAAGTTTAAGTTTCCACATATTTATGTCAACTCAAACTCTGGGTCTAACATTACTCAAAATTAGGAATAAGAGGTCTGCATATTCCCCTTTCTCCTCTTTACAGTCATCCATGTAAACTGCTAGAGTTCCCTCTTCAGTGGAAGACAACAGAATCCAGTTTCTACAACGTATCAGCCACAATGTGGAACATTGTTATTTTAAAAAAATAGATATTTTTTAAGTGACCAAAAGTGAACAGCAAAACTAGTCAACAGAACCAGAGTACAAGGTGAATCAAACACTGGAATCAGTAAACAATAATTTTGAAGCAGCTATTTTTAATTGGTTCAAGAATTTAAAGGAAAATTTGATCATAAGTGAATGGATGAAGAATCTCAGCTGAAAAATAGAAACTACAAGAAATGGGAATTCTGGGACTTCCCTGGTGGCACAGTGGTTAAGAATCCACCTGCCAATGCAGGGGACATGGGTTTGATCCCCACAGAACATCCCTCTGTGGCACGTTCGATCCCACATGCCACAGAGCAACTAAGCCCATGCGCCACAACTACTGAGCCTGCGAGCTAGAGCCCACAGGCCACAACTACTGAGCCCTCGTGGTGCAATTGCTGAAGCCCACACACCTAGAGCCCACGCACCTCAATAAAAGAAGCCACCACAACGAGAAGCTCATGCACTGCAACGAAGAGTAGCTCCCGCTCACCGCAACTAGAGAAAGCCCATGTGCAGCAACAAAGACCCAACACAGCCAAAAAGTAAATTTAAAAAAAAGAGACAAATGGGAATTCTAAAACTGAACAGTACAGAGTCTGAAATTTAAAATCCCCTCTATGGGGTCAAAGATTGTAGATGTCAAGAGAGAGTTTCACTGAACTTTAAGATAGAGCAATAGTAATTACTTCAATCTTAATTGGTGCTAGTGTCCTAAAAGGTATTTTCCTCCATCACATAAACTTTGAATCCAATAGAGATGACCTACTGAAAATAAAAATAGAAGCCGTTGTTATTTTACAAATGCTTACATAAACACAGACACATGCAAACCTACACTAAAAGGGTAAAAATATGTTATTATTATTAAAATTAAAACTTAGGTCTATTAACTTCATTCCATTTCTGTTTATTTTATCTAAATAAGAACATCTTATAATGTCAAAAATATTTTTTTGGACTTCCCTGGTGGCACACTGGTTAAGAATCCGCCTGCCAGTGCAGGGGACACAGGTTCGTTCCCTGGTCCGGGAAGATCCCACATGACATGGAGCATCTAAGCCCGTGTGCCACAAATACTGAGCCTGTGCTGTAGAGCCCGCAAGCCACAACTACTGAGCCTGTGTGCCACAACTACTGAAACCTGCTCACCTAGAGCCCATGCTCCACAAGAGAGGCCACCACAGCGAGAAGCCCACACACCTCAACGAAGAGTAGCCCCCGCTTACCGCAACTAGAGAAAGCCCATGCACAGCAACAAAGACCCAATGCAGCCAAAAAGAAAAATTAATAATAAATTTTTCGATGTAGATACACAAAAGATACAGAAAAATAAAGAGAAGAAAATAAATATCACCAAAGGACAATGTCAATTAGCATATTACATTTTGATAGATTTATTTCTACTCTTTTGTCTAAACAAAAAAATATTTTTATTAAAGTAGGATCTTTGTGTAAATAATGTTATTGACTGATTTTTCATTTAACATTTTTCATGATCATTTTCCTATGTCATTAGCATTCTTTTAAAATGTAATTTTAATTATATATATCAGAAATTATAAACCTATCCCTCTATTGTTGAACAAATGAGTTGATTTCATTTTTCAGTATTGCAAATATCATTGTAGTAGATTTTGTTGCACACAAATCTGCCTGAATTCCTTCTTATTTATTGAGAAAACTTAGAATTGGGATTAGTTATATTATTTTATTAGTTTTCTAGGACTTCTATAACAAAATAATACCGATTGGGTTTCTTAAACAACATAAATGTATTATCTCACAGTTTGGGAGGCTGAAAGTCTGATACCAAAGTGTAAACAGGGTTGCTCCTTCTGAGGGCCATGAGAGAAGGATCTGTCCTAGGCCTCTCTCCTTGGATTGTTGATAGAAGGACATCTTCTCCCTGTATCTTCACATTGTCTTCTGCCTGTGTCTGTGTCCAAATTTCTTTTTCTTATAAGGACACCATTCATATTGGATTAGGGCCCACTTTAATTACTTCATTTTAACTTAAACCCTCTCTAAAAATTCTATCTCCAAATACAGTCACATTCTGAGGTAGTGGAAGTTAGAACATCAACTTTTGTATTTTTAAGAGTACACAATTCACTCTGTAACAAATGACTCTGAACATTTTTAAAGGTGTGAATACATTTAACCAAACAGGCCTCTATAAATTGCGTGTCTATCCAGACTCAGAACTGGAAGACTCACATAAAGCAAAGTTACTCCTCTGGTATTGATATTTCCCTCTAAATGAATACATGGAAATTAATTCCTTTTGAAATTGGAGAAGAGGTCTATATCAGGCAGCTTCTCAATGTTTGGAGCATATTGAGAGTTTACTTACTATACATGTAATTTAGTAAGAGCTCTTGCAGAAATACCACCTGGATTACTTCTCTGTTCTGAGATACATAGATTATAATCACATTATCTGAATGTTTAATATTAGTTTGTCTTAAAATAATATATATATACACAATATACTTTACCAGTATGTTATGGCTTTTTACAGAAGAGACATTTTAGATCAACTTCTCAAATGTTTCTGCCATATTTTGAAATGCTACTTGCAATCAGGCAATAAACTGAAAGGCAACTAAAGAAGTCCAACACAGCTGCTGGAATAATCTTCCATAAATGTTGTTTGGATAACATCATTCCCTCTCTTAGAAAGCTACAGTGGCTTTCAACTTCTTTTTGTTCCAAATATGAACTTCTAAATATTTGCTACAAGGTTTGGAAAAATTCAAAACCACCTACCAAGACTAGTGTTTTCTTTGTCTGATGATTCACAATCAGTTCCCATTCTATCAAACAACAGCTACTTAACTTCCAGGGCATGTGTATCTCACTCTCATGGTTGACTTTCATGGGGCTACTCTTCATTGCAGTGCACAGTGTTCTCATTGTGGTGGCTTCTCTTGTTGCCGAGCACGGGCTCTAGGCACGCGGGCTTCAGTAGTTGTGGCACACGGGCTCAGTAGTTGTGGCTTGCGGGCTCTAGAGCACAGGCTCAGTAGTTGTGGCTCACGGGCTTAGATGCTCCATGTCATGTGGGATCTTCCCGGACCAGGGCTCGAACCCATGTCCCCTGCATTGGCACCACCAGGGAAGTCCCTATAGAGCATATTTGACCAGCTAAACTGCACAGCCCAAGATCAGGAAAACTTTTTCTCTGCTGAAGCAGAAGAAGTAAAAATATTCTCAGGAAGTCATCTCACATGGCAGCAACTGAGGCTCCTGGAAGCACAAACAAAACTAAAGGTGAATGTAGTCTTTCTAACATTCAAATACAGACAAATAGAACAGAGAACAAAAGACATTCCTGAGCAATAGAAGTTGGCTGGGGCATGCAGGACCTTTAAAGAGGCCCTGAGAATATTAGGCACTGAAAAGAGAGGGAGGGGAGTCAGACCAGTTTCACCAGACCTACAAAGCACCAGGCAGAGACTTCCCCAGCTAGATGCCTCCCACCAGAGATTCTGAAAGCTTCTAGTCATGTGCACTATTACCCCTATGGTATACTGCATAAGTCTCATGACACCATCATGTTTAAAGCAAAAGAATGACTATGACTGTGACTATGTTTAAAGCAAATTCACATCCTCTTCTTTTTTGTAGAAAACAATCTCTGTGCACGTGTGTAAATATTAAAGGGAGAAATCTGTTCAGATATGCTTCCTGAAGGATACAGAGTACCAAAAGCATTAATATGTTTTTGAAATAATATATCCTATAATTTGAGTAACTTGAATTTTTAATCATTTTTTTTCTTTTAACACTTTAAATGTTAAACACTTAAAAGACCAACTTATTTGGGGACAGTTTAATGGTATATAAAAAAACTTTAAAGAATTTACATATCATATAGTTTGATAAAATTTTAATCATCTATATCTTTTCTTTGAACACTTTTAAGGATAAATACTTTAATGGATAAAGTCATTTGGGGGCAAATAGTTTATTTTATTTAATTTATTTTTTGTGGTACGTGGGCCTCTCACTGTTTTGGTCTCTCCCATTGCGGAGCACAGGCTCTGGACGCGCAGGCTCAGTGGCCATGGCTCACGGGCCTAACCGCTCCGCGGCATGTGGGATCTTCCCGGACTGGGGCACGAACCCGTGTCCCCTGCATCGGCAGGCAGACTCTCAACCACTGCACCACCAGGGAAGCTCTGGAGGCAAATAGTTTAAAAATAAACTTCAAATGTAGCCACAAAAAATTCATGGTTGAGGGAGGAAGGGGATCTGGTATGGACCTTTATTTAAGTGGATATTCACAGCAGTTCTGGATAACCTGTGTATGTCAACAAAAGGCGTATTATCTCTTAGAAAGATAAACTATCACTCGTCATCTCTAACTCACATACCCATTAGTCTTTGCTTTACAAATTTTAAACTAGCTTTTTCATGCTCCATGTAATTACCTGTTTCTCTATCTCTCCTCTACATCTCCTCTCTCCATTTTCTATGGCCCCATTCTTTGTATTTCCTTTTCCTGGAGGATTTCTCTGCATATGTTCCAGGAAAAGTAGTACCTCATCATATAAATGGAAACACAAAAATTGGCTTCAACCTAACTCAGTTAATCAAAAGGACAAAAGAGTTCATGGTACTTATCCTAGAATTTTGGAAGAAGAAAAAAAATTCATGAGGTGAGAAGGAAGGAAAGAAGGGATATTCTTAGAATATATTTTGTCTATATATATTTTTTATATATCGACTATCAGTATCCACTGAAATGATTTCTTTCTTTGGAGAAAAATGGAGGGAATAGAAAATTATATGACCATATTTTCCCAGAGTGCTAAATAAAAGCACACCGAAAAAAAAAAAGAGAGAGAGAGAAAGGGAGAGGGAAAGTAAAAAGAAACACTACCTCGGTGTTTTTTTTTTTCAGCTCAGCACCTTACTCTTGTGCTTGTTTTAGAGATTTTTGGAAAGCTAATGGTTAGAGCATTTTTAAATAAAAATGAGTTGGGAAAGTAAGACATCAGTAGACAACTATTCTGAATTGTCTTTAGCTAGCAAGAACCTATATAAACTTTTTTTGGAAAAATCTTAAAAATGTTTATCACTTTAAAAGGACAAAAAAAGAAATATTGAGATGTCAAAGTTTCACATGGTATGTACCATCAATGTTTTTTGTGTTAAAAGATAACATTACACTGATTTATGTGAACATACCATTGTAGCAACAGACTGTGGCATCAGTTGGAAGCAAAAGAAGTTGGAAGCAAAAAGAAGACAAAGTGGTTAATGTTCTGAATACCTACAGTGTAATTAAGTGAATGGTTTAATTTTGAATACACTTCAAGTGGGCACATGTCCAGTCAATTGAATTTCTTTTTCTTTTTTTCAGATGCTAGTGTTTATCTCATTCACCAACATGATCAGTGTCCAAACTTCAAATTCTGCTGAAGTGAATGACGTTGAAATTTTCTTGACCTTCCTCATCCTATACATTCGTATTCCAAGGGGTAAGTGTTATCATCCAATGAAAGTTTATATATAAACTGTTTCCACTCATTTCTGAATCTGATACTGATAAGGCCATGGGCTTTTGATCCATAAAATAATGTTATGTTAATTTTATCAACACTTTCTAAATTAAACCAAAAAACTTTTATTCCCCTAACTGAGGTTTCAAACTAGAAATCTGAAGCTTTTGAAGCAAAAGCCCCTACCAGAATTATTACTAAATAGATTCCTTAAGTTATTCCATACATTTTCTTCCTCTACATTCCTGATTCTGATGCTAAAAATAAGCCAAATAATTCATTTCCAATTTATTAATTTTATTAAAGTTTATTAATTTCAGCACCCTATTAGAATTCTCCCAATCTTTCAATAAAGACACATAACAAACAGTAACATATTTAACTTTTATTAAAAGTTTTAAAGTGCAATTAGACATATATGTATATAGTCTTATAGATATGTAGATATATTATAAGAATTCAGAACTTTATATATATAATATTATATGCTATGATATTGTAACACACATTGTTCACTCTACCATGGAGTGAAGTTATATTTATGGAAATGTATTTAGATTATTAAAATTCTGTTGCTCAAAGTAGAATATTCCAAACGCTGGGATCAATTATTTTTTCCCTACATTTCCATCCATTGCTCAAAATCATACTATATTTTATTTTGCTACATATTTAGAAAATTATTTCTTGCAGAATATTTTTCTTTCCTGGAATTTTCTGGAGGCTGCAATTAATTTTCTTTATTTTTTTATATGTCAAAAGAAACATGTCTTTATATTCATTACTAAGATCATCCAGAGCTTTGTAGTTATATTATTTGATATTGTGCATTTTTGGAAGATATTCCTTTCATGTCAATCTGACTTCCAGTTTAGTTTGATTGCTTTATAGGCTTAATACATAGTTGTCAAGCTATTATTCCTTTTTGTTGCATTCCTGGGATAACCCAACTATTTTTTATCTTTATCTTTCTTTTTCTTGCATTCATTTTTGTTTGTGTGTTTGTTTTGCTGCAGTAAATCCTTCAGTAATCCCCCTGACCCAAAGCCTGTATAGCATTGAGATTTCTAAGTCATCACCTTTTGGAAAATATTTTTATTTTGACATTTGGTTAGTAGTTTGGCTTTATTTCTTTGCCATATTCCTTAGCAAAGAGGAAAAACATGGAAGTTCTGGAAACCAATAAACAGTTGCAAGATATGCATTGTTTTAGAGGTAAATTGTAAACAACTAAACCCATGTGGCAGGCAAATCATGGCACCCCAAAGATGTCAATGCCTTAATCCATACAACCCGCAAATATATTAAATTACATGCAAAAGATTTTTCAGATGTTGTTAAGGTTACATCTTGAAATAAGGATATTATCCTAGATTATTCCAATGGGCCCAGTCTAATCACATGAGTCCTTAAAAGCAGAGAACTTGGGCTTCCCTGGTGGCGCAGTGGTTGAGAATCCGCCTGCCGATGCAGGGGACATGGGTTCGTGACCCGGTCCGGGAAGATCCCACATGCCGCGGAGCGACTGGGCCCGTGAGCCATGGCCGCTGAGCCTGCGCGTCCGGAGCCTGTGCTCCGCAACGGGAGAGGCCAGAGTGAGAGACCCGCGTACCGCAAAAAAAAAAAAAAAAAAAAAAAGAAGCAGAGAACTTTCTCTGGCTGACATCAGAAGAGCTATAGCAAAAGTCAGACTGTAAGGACTAAATGTGCCCTTGTTGGTTTGAAGATGGAGAAGCAATGTGATGAAAAATGTGGGTGGACTTACGGAAAGGCTCCCAGTTGACAGCCAGCAGGGAAGTGAATCCTCAGCCCTACACCCATGAAAAACTGAATTCTGCCAACAACCTAAATGAGCTTGGACTTGGATTCTTTCTCATAGCTTCCAGATAAAAGACCAGACCTGCTGAGGGAGGGAGACGCAAGAGGGAAGAGATATGGGAACATATGTATATGTATAACTGATTCACTTTGTTATAAATCAGAAACTAACACACCATTGTAAAGCAATTACACCCCAATAAAGATGTTAAAAAAAAAAATAAGACCAGACCTGCTGACACCTTGATTTTGACCTTGTGAGACCTAAAGCAAAGAAAACGGTTGAGCCCAAACAGACTTCTGACCTATACAACTGTGAGATAATAAATGTATATTGTTTTAACCCACTAATATTAATGTGTTAATTTGTTATGGCAGCAGTCTAAAACTGATTCTTTGGAAACTTCAAGAATCTAGAGTACCAACAAAGAATTTCTAACAACTAAAAAAGAAGATACAACAGCCAGGAAAATGGAAAACCTTCACAGGGAGATATGCTAAATCTAATTAGCACTCCTCTCTAAGGGCTTGTTGCAAGTTGTTTCTCTGGGAATAAATGAAACTGAGTGCTCAGAAGATTTATTAAGATTTATTAAGTGCTCTCAGTGTCCACACTGCAGAAGGAAACAGAAGGAAGAAGGATTGTGCAGTGAGAGAAAGTGAGCTCTCACACAGTCTAAATGAAGGCCTCAGTCAACCCTGCAGGGGGTTCTGAAGCTGGATGGCCCTTATTCCAAGACAGGATGAATGGTTCAGGTCTTTATATCTATACTTCAAATAGTTACTGGGTGTTGCAGCCCCAGTAAAGATTGTGACCTTGAACAAGGATACTCATTGCACCTGAAATAATCCCTCCATTTAGATAGCTGACAGCTGAGAGCTTGATGCTAGTAGCACTTATAGCAGCAGAAGGAGTAAGGCCTTCATTCCAGAAGAAGGATCTTGGCATCACATAACAGCATCCACTACATGGTTGCTATTACCAAGTCACCTGCAGTTTGTGTTGAAACACAATATACTGTGTCTTATGGTTAAGAGGTTATTTTCAAAACCAAGATCCATGATCTGTTTATGCATAAATTAACTCAATCAACAGATTTTTGTTATCAAGTAACAAAAATGTCCCAGGTACTATGCTTACTTACATAGTTACTTATTTACATGCTTTGTAAGATTTTGATTCTTTTCAGTTTATTGAGGCTTTCTTTTATATCCCAGCAATTGCTCTATCTTGGTGAACATATTCTGTGCAGTTGTAAGAGTGTGTATTCTACTCTTGTTGAATATCAATTAGGTCAAGGCAGTTGATAATATTGTTCAGATCTTCTAGATCTTTACTGATTTTTTTTCTAATTGTTCTATCAGTTGCTGAGAGAGGGTTGTTAAAATTTCTAACTATGATTATGGCATTATCTCTTTTTAATTCTGTCAACTTTTGCTTGAGTCTGCCCTGGGCATAAATCAGCCAAGGACTTATGTAAATTTTACAAACAAATTTGGAGATATCCTTTCTCTGGTTGTCTTATTTCTAGGATATTTTCCTTATTTTCCAGTGCCTATGGCTGCCCTGAACTCTGCCCTCCAGTTATTCAAACATGTAAGCTTGTGAGTTTTCTAAAAGAGTGTTTTCTAAAGGAATTTTTCTAAAGGAATGCTGCTGGTCCAGTTGGAAAAGCCTTGAAGGAAGATTTATGTGTATCCTTACGGCAATGATGCAAAATCCTTCCTCAGTGGCAACTGGCTTCCCTTTCAATCAAGGACCTTGAGTCTGTGAACTGACATATCTTGAAACTGGGTGAGAGACTGTGGTAACTCAAGTTAGGTTTTTGGATACCAGACTTAGAGTTTTTCCCATCGTATAGATCAAGAAATAATCTGTTAGGCTATCTATTTCGTTCCTAGAGACTCTGTGATCAATTAGCAACTTTGAAAGATCTCTATGAGGAAGCACATTCTTATTTGGCGTCTTTACTAGTTGACAGAATCACCTTATCTTTGAAAATTAAGTGTGGCAACAGGGGAGGTTGTGGTATATCTTTAGGACAGTAAGCATCCCCTTCCAAAGCATCTTTTCAAGTGTGATTATCACCAATTTTTCAGGCAGAAAAGGCTAGCCTCTTTGAACACCAGAAAGCAAGCTACTTTCCCTGATGAGGGAGTCTCAGAATGGCATGTGGGTTCAAGATTGTCAGTTTCACTTAGGTCCAACCAGAAGTCCCCACTGCAAGTTTCAGAATTCCATTCTTTTCCACTTTCACGTGAGAAACCTAGCAAGAGTGTCATTGTAATTCAGCAACTCACACAATTACATTTTGCATTTGATTTTCACCAATATCACTCCTGTAGCTACAAGAATTAAGATAGTTTGAGGAACATCATAGAAAATCTCTGGTTGTGAAGTTATGAGTTAAATTTAGAAGTAATTGAGTTAAGATTATTATTTTCTCTCTATAACTTCTCAGGTGCACACAACGGTATTTCATCCCACATCCCAGTCATTATAGAATTCATTATTCCCATCTGGTTAAGTGTAACAGCCGCTTGAGTTCCCAAGAAATGTGCTTTAGTTGGCACTTCATTACAATTAACCCCAGTTGGTAGCTTAATTAACTGTGATGCCACTACAAGCCATGGATCACTAGCATCTATTTCCCATTGACAAGGAGCTCAGCACTGTGCTAAAGCTCAAGAGCATGGCCAAACAATCTCAAAATCCCATCTTCAAGAGTCTGCCTCCTGAGATCTGTTCCACTTCTTATACCAATTCTGAATCAATCTGGGTCCAATCAGGAGATAGAAACAACACAGTGATTCAAACAGGAGAAGTTTAATATAAATAATTACTAAGCTATGATAAAAGAGTAAATCTCCCTAGGGTTATGAGAGAGTACCTAAAAGAAAAATAATACTTGGACTGGAGGGTCTTTCTGCAAGAGTGATGTTCAGACTTCACTGGAGAAGGTACAGCTGCAGAGCAGGTGTTGAAGGGTGAATTTGGAGCTGCAATGCGATAAATTGATATCAGGGCATCTCCTATGCTTCTCCTATCCACTGTCTCCTCTTTCCAATCAATTTAGTCACTGTTTTATTGGACCAATATTATGGAGCACTTATCACGTCTCAGGTGCTCTTTTCAGTTCTGGAGATAACACCCTGGGCAAAGCAAAGCCTCTGCTCTCATGTCATTCTATTGGGATAATAAACCAACAAACACATCAAATAATATATTCTCAGATTATGATATAAAAAAGTAAAGCAAATAAAATATCATGTTTCTCAACACTTTTTAAAGAAAAAAAAGCAGACTAAGAAGGTGACTGTAATTTAAAAGATATGACCTTTGTAGATAGAATGGTCAGCAAACTTTTCTGAAGAGGTAACTTTCGAACAGAGACCTACTACTCACCATTAGTACCTACCAACTAGCACTCTTCCAGTTATCAATTGAAAGTCACAGTTGAATCATGTCATTTTCTTCTCAAAAATCTTTCATAACCCCCTACTTATATGTAGATTAAGCAGATCAAAGCTGCATTCAATAATAAAAGTGATCAGGACAAATCTCCAGTCCTAGAAGGGTCATGATATGCTAAGCAAGATATAAAGACAGAAGCCCAATTGTTTGGAATGAGTAAGTCCAAGTAGGGTGAAGAAAACCCATGGGAAGGTGAGCCCATGTTACACTTGGGCTAGAGCCTCCTATGGGTCATTTCCTTTGTCCACAGATAATACAACTCATAAATGGAAAAACCGCACTTCTTGAAATGGTCCATCAATACCCATGACTGGGGTTCAGTGTATGGATTCATTTGTCATTCACACTAAGCTCTGTCCTCCCACTGATATCCATTAGAAATAAAATGTTTTAATTTCCACCTAGTACTTTCTCTCTTGCTCCTTTTTTTTTTTCAGAACCTAGAAAACTAAAAATCGACTCTCTACTGGTCTCCCTCAGAGGCACAAACAGTAGATTGTGAGAGATCAAGTATCTTGCCCAAGATCACATAGGTTTATTGGTGGCAGCCAGGATTCAAATCCTATTTTTTGTGCTACCGTAATTCTCAGTTTGTGCATAATAAGTTAGTCTGGGGAGATGCTGAATGAAAAAATGTTTATGATCAAATAAATTTGGTAATCACTACATACTATGGTACCCTTTTAGAAATTTAGATTGTACATTTGCATACTAAAAGCTCTGAGAAGTCTAAGATTTGAAGGAAGAAAATTTTGTTTAACTTTATTCATTCATTCATTTAACAAATACGTATTGAAACTTTACCAAGTTCAGGGCATTCCAGGCAAAAGAAAGAGTACAAAGACCCCAAGGCAAGAAAAAAACTGGCTTGTGTGGGGAACTTACAAAAGGCTGATATGACTGAAGTGTAGTGCTGACATGAGAACAGTAAGATACGAGGTTGCAGAAGTTGGCAAGGAATTAGTGGATGACCAAAAGAAATTTGGATTTTTATTCCCAATAGAATCAGAAGCCACTGAAAGATTTAGCTGAACATTAAACTTATCTGGTCACAATCCTCTTTATTCCATGAAATTTTCATAAACATATGCTTCTTTATATTTTATTGACCCCCTTTCACTGGTAGAAACTGATTATGACCAAGATAAACTCCTCCAGGCTGAAATCATTTCATAGACACTGTAAACCCAAGCATAGACATAGTAACTACTCAGTAAATGATGTGTAGAATGGATTAAAATCATGAAGGGATGGAAAGCTATGACATTTGATAAATGTCTGAAAGAACTCGAAATGTTTCATCCTGCCATCTGGAAGATTTATGATCAGAGAACAAGACACAAACCTTCAAATGTTTGCAGTGATACTAGAAGACAAATTAGACTGACTTTGTAAGGCTCAAGAAGGTGTGCTCCTAGTCAGGAGCACTGAATTCTAATTACAGAGAAGCAGACAATAAAATGGACATGTCATTGAGGCAATAAATCTCTCATCACTTGTTTTCAAACAGAGATCAATAAAATTATAGGGAATATCATTTATTTATCAATCAAAGCCTGGATTACATCCTTTGAAAATCTCTTTCAACCCTAAGATTCTGGGATTCCATTTGGAAAGGATTGGAGGAAGGAAAATGAGTAGATGAAGAAGTAGGTGTGGCTAGAGAAAATTTTAGACAACAATTTTTTTTTTTAATTTTGCAGACCTTTTATCTAATTAAGGCAGAGTAAGGAGAATTACTTGAAAGAATGAAATGAAGGAAAGGAACTTCCAATAAAATGTGTCAGTATAAAGATATTCTTATTATACTCCTCACTCTGACACTAACATTAAACAAAAAAAGAAAAAAACTAGAGAAAAAATGTTCATCATCAATAAAGTCTCTAACACTCCCAGAATTCCAAGTCAAAACCTGTAAAATCTGTCAATAAAACTAAAGGAGCCACCTAAAAATTTGTAGAATTCTTGAAATATTTCTGTAATACACAAGAAAGCACTAATAGAAGAAAATTTTAGGGAGTAAGAATTGGGTTTGTGGAAAGATGGGGGAGTAGGGACTTTTATTTTTCACTTTGTATGTTTCCCTACTCTGAACATTTTTAGATAAAGATGTATATATTTTACATTTTAAAAACAATTTCAGAAGGATAAAAGTGGTAGAAGTAAATTTGTACTGAATATATGGTAGATGCTTTCAAGGAGACATGTATCTTCAGAGTTATAAATCTGAGTACATGACAACTTAAAATAGTCCTCTAAGAGGAAAGCAAAGGGATAGCCCATATAAAATGTACTCTACTTCTAAACCCTACAATCCTACAAAAAACAAGCCCCGTGATACCTGAACTTTTAATTTGATTGGAAGAATTAGATTCACACCACTCTGTAGAAACACCTGGAAGCTAATAAAATATAACATGTACTCATTAATAAAAGTCCAGCCCTCCCATCAACAATAAGCATAAGTCCATGAGCATGGTTGTAGGTATAGACTGAGCAATAGCTGAGAATCTAATTATATCTTCTTCTTAGACACTAGAGTTTAGGTATGTAGTCTATGAGTAGCACCTTAACCGTCAGATTTCAATGGAAAAAAAACACAAGTGAGTGGAGAGATATTTTTCCCAAATTCCAAGGTTCAGGTAGATTTCAGTTGAAAAACGCATTTTGTCTTCTGCTAAATTTGTTGCTTTGGAAATATTATATTGAATGCCAAGCCATATTTTAAAGGGAAATTTTCTTTTAATGTCACTTACAATAAATGACCTGGAGCTTTACAGAAGTAATGCCATTGGCCTTCCTTTTTTAAGAAATCTACATTCCACCCCAAGCATCTGTAGGCTACAGAGTATTATCAGACAACTAATACATCCCAATCAGACTGAATTTATTTATAGACAACGTTCTTTTTGCAATGTTAGATGCCTCATTAACTTGATTCAGCTTGTGCATAGCAAAAATATTCCCTCCCTCTTCAGATTTTTGATAGAGTGAATTATAATTTCTTGTCTCACTCATTATAAACCTTTAGTTTGGAGGACATTTCAAAAATGTGTAGTGCCACTTATGTAAATCCTGGATTACTTGGCCTGGATTAATTATGTGCTTTATTTATCTTTATTTGGGAGGAATATGGAGTGGTATAGTGCCCATTCTTATTTTTCGCTTCACATGGAAAATAAGTTAAAATTTAATTTTGCTATAAACCTCCTCCCAGAAGAAATGAAATGTAAATTGCGTTTGAGTAGATTCCATTATACACATTATTGTCAAGTTAGTGGGGTATGGGTGGGATAGTTGGGGTTTTAAAACTCCTAGAGCCTTAATAATTCGATGTACTTTTTAGATACGTTCATCTGAGAAGAAAACCAAGGAGATACTGCGAAAAAATCATCATATATAGCTTCCATATTATGTTACACATATTGAAATTGTGAAATTTCCTTTTGAATATCACTATGCAACTTTGGGTTGTATGCTCTTTTAATTTGGCTTGCACTTCTACAGCGTGGGGGAAAAAAGGATTTTTCGTTCCAAATATTCCACTACAACTGTTTCAGACTCATCATTTTTAAAAACCAGATTTAACAGGTTAAATTGAGCTCGGGAAAAAGATGATGATTAAAAAGCTAACCTCCATTTCTCTTAAATTCAACCTACCATGCTTTCAATGAATTTTCACACAAATAAATAAGAATACCTAATGTTTGATGTAAAGTAGTCACAAATTAGACTTGGAAATATTCCACATTTTGTTTTAAATAAATGGAGTTTTGTGAAGAACAAAGAAACATTTTTCTTAAATTACAGCCTGCAGTGTTTTAAATTTCCTCTGTATGATTTATTAACCTGTTCTATATACTGGAATATAACAAATATGAAATATCCAATATATGTGGTTTTCCTTGTTTGCCAGATGATAGGGAATGTATCAATACTTACAATCTTGTAGCTCTGATGCTATCACAATTAATTTAGCCAAAGTTGATCATATAACAACAACAACAACAAAAAGGTGGTTTCATTGCTGAGTCTTCACACTTGAAAACGTGTAGCAGAAATATGAACACCTTAAGCAAGTTTCAGGACTTCTGTTTTTAGTCAAAGAAAAATGTAGAAATTCTTTCCCTTCTGCAAAGCCGATCTTGTTTTTTTTTTCTTTATTATATGTATTCTAAGTAAGCTTCTATTCAGAAGAAAAAATTAAAAAGAAATCTCTAAATATGAAATACCCCATGTGATTGGAAAAGAAAAAAATACCAAAAAAAATTTTTTTAAAGCATCTCTACCTACTGTTTTGTCATGAAAGACCATGACATTAACTAGAAAAAAATTTCCCCTTCTAGGCCACAAATAGTCCTGGATCCACACTGTTTGATAAAAATTCTGATTCTCCAGAGTTCCCTGGTAGCCAAGTGGTTAGGATTCCCAGCTTTCACTGCCCTGGCCCAGGTTCAATCCCTGGTCAGGGAACTGAAATCCTACAAGCTTCATGGCATGGCCAAAAAAAAAAAAAGATCTGATTCTCATAAGAGATTGGGAATTTATGCAGAACAGTATGACTTAACGTTCATCAGATGGAGTGGTTTTCTTTGTGATGGGAATGGGAATGGAGAACTGAAAGCATTTAAAATTAAGATGGAGTTCCTAAACTCATAAAATCGGTCTAGTGTGCCAAATGTATGCCGAATGACATGGAGCATGGTTTAAGCATACATAACTGGCCTGTTGTTGAGCTGTCTTTTTCAGAATACATAAATGAAAAGTTATTTGTAAGCCAATGTTTTGGTCCTAAAGAAGTTCCAAGTTTACCTGTTAATCAGGTTTTAAGGCTTCAGGGTATGAACGGTAAGCCCAAACTAAAGGCCATCTCTTATTCCAATCACAGTTAAAGTCAGCTGTGGGAGGCCGCCACCCTTGAATGCTTTATAATCAGCTTGAGACATGAAACTGACTCATTTCTGGAAGTGTGGGGGGCTGTTCTTTCACTCTCTTCAGTGCATGAATGCCACCATAAAATAAGATTAAAAGCTCTGGGATTTTCCCCGCTGCTTCCCTTCCCTATTTGTTAGCTTTTCATGGTATGTGGGCTTATACTGTATTTATGTTTTCTCTGCTTCAAATTATCTCACTCACAAGTTTGCATTGGACAGCCCGCTTTGCTATACTTCTAAAATAACACTTATTTTCCTATTATGCTCTATTTTATCATGTTATTTTTAAAAGATTAACAGCTTAAATATGAATAGATATAATACTTAAACTCATTAGAGTCACAACATCTTTGTTGGTGCCCCACTCCATTCAATGTCATCTCTTGGGAGAAGATTACTTGTGAGCTTCTTCCCCACTGTCTAAAGGTAGCTGTAAACTTGTCCTCTAAAATACTATTATTAGGGAATCACACTGCAATTATAGACTTTCTTCCTGAAGCTTCTGAACTTCAAGCTATAGTGTTTTATTTCCTTCTTTGAAAAGTGTCTTGGCCTCCTAAATTATGGACACATATCTTCCAGGATCTTATAGACATTCACCTTACTTAAGTTATTGCTCCCTTGTATTTTGAAAAATCTTACTCAAGTTTTAAAGGAGGAAAATGCTTAATGTACTCAACCAACTCTCAAATGGATTAGAAAAATAAACTACATATACATACATAGATATATATAGTTTTTACATATAAACTATATATAGAGAGAAAGACAGAGAGAGGCTGAGAGGGTGAAACAGAGGGAGAGACAGAGAGACAGAGAGAGGTGATATAGAAAGTGTGGTAAGTGTTCATTTAAAAACCAGTAGGGGATTCCCTGATGGTCCAGTGGTTAGGACTCCACACTTCCACTGCAGGACTGTAGTGGACACGGGTTTGATCCCTGGTCAGGGAACTAAGATCCCACATGCTGTGTGGTCAAAAAAATAAATATATAAATAATAAAATAAAAATAAATAAATCTTAGAAAAGAATATCTAGGGGTTTTCTGTACTATTCTTGCAACACTTCTTTAAGTTTGAAGTTATTTCAAAATGAAAAAATAGGGAATTCCCTGGCAGTCCAGTTTTAGGACTCTTCGCTTTCACCGCCGAGGGCCCAGGTTCAATTCCTTGTGGGAACTAGGATCCCACAAGCCATGCGGTGCAGCCAAAAAAAAAAGAAAAAAGAAAAAAATATATTAGTTTAAGTATGACATTGGCAAGTATGTAGCAAATAATTTAATAGTTAATATAGCAAATAATACTATGATGACAACAATCATCCTTTATAATAAAACTAAAAATATAACATAAAGTGAGGCAATGATTGGGGTGTAGGGTACTTACACTAAATCCCTTCTCTTTCATATCAAGAATTTTAAAAATTACTGTGTTATTTTATATCAAGACATAGAATGATAAAAGTGTGTTTGGTGAGGTTGAGATGAGAAGGATCAGAACAAAGGATTCAAAATTGGTAGAAGTGGGTGTTATGCAGAGAGGTAAGAAGGAGATTGATTTTATTTATATACTTACTTATTTTTACTGAGATAGCACTGGTTTATAACATTAAATAAGTTTCATGTAGATAACATTATATTTCTACCTCTCTATACACTACAGCCTGCTTATCACCAAAAATTTAGTTTCCATCCATCACCATCCAGTTGACACCCTTTTACCCATTTTCCCTCCCTGACCCCTTTTCCCTCTGGTTAACACTACTCTATTCTCTGTATCTAAGTGTTTGGTTTTGCTTGGTTTGGTTTGTACATTTATTTTGTTTCTTTGATTTTTTTTTATATTCAGCATATGAATAAAATCATAAGGTATTTGTCTTTCTCCATCTGACTTATTTCACTTGGCATAATATCCTCAAGGTCCATCTATGTTGCCACACATGGTAAGCTGTCATCTTTTTATGACTAGTGTTCCACTGTATATACATATATATACATATGTATATACATATATGGAATATATATATGTCACATCTTTAACCTTCCATCTGTTGATGGGTACTTAGGTTGTTTCCTTATCTTGACTATTGTAAATAATGCTGTGATAAATATAGGGGTGCATATATCTTTTCGAACTACTCTTTTTGTATTCTCTGGATAAATATCCAGAAGTGGAATAGTTGAATCATGTGGTAGTTCTATTCTTAATTTTTTGAGGAATCTCCATACTATTTTCCACAGTGGCTACACCGACCTACTTTCCCACCAACAGTGTATGAGGGTTCCCTTTTGAAGGAGACTTACTTTAAATAAATAAGGCATTGGCAATACACATACAAACAGTCCTACTTAAGTAGAAAGGGTTTAACCATATGGTTCATTAAAGGTCTGCAAGTAGTCACAATCAGAACTGTAGATGGACAAGACAGTAACAAACAATGAAAAGTTATAAAGCAATCAATGGAGAATAACAGAAGAGACAGGACAGATGCATAATACCAGAGAATTTTAAAAAAGAAAACCTGAAGCAACTGACTCTGTCAGCTTAAGTTGCTTTCACATTCCTCTTACCCTTGGTGAGAGTTATTCTGACTGAGCCAGACCTGCAGACTTAGAGGGTTCACTGGAAATAAAAATTAGAAAATTCAGTCTGGCTTGGTAGAATGCAGAAAGGGGATCCAGTAGAGTGTTTAGTCAGGGTTTATCTAAATAAAATGTTTATTTTGTAATAGTTTTAGATTTACTGAGAAGTTTCAGATGTAGTACAGAGAATCCCATACACCATATACCATTTCTCCTATTATAAACATATTTGTGTGGTACATTTGTCACAATTAATGAACAAATATCGATACATTATTATTAACTGAAGTCCACATCTTATTCAGATACCCTTGGTGTTTACCAAATGCTCTTTTCTCTTCCACAGTCCCATCCAAGATATCACATTAATTTGGTTGTCAATTCTCCTTAAGCTCCTCTTGGCTGTGATAGTTACTCAGACTTTCCTTGTTTTTGGTGACCATGACAGACTGTAGGAGTACTGGTCAGGTATATTGGTCAATGTCCTTCTATTGAGATTTTTCTGATGTTTTTCTCATGATTACACTGGTGTTGTGTGTTTTGGAGAGAAAGATCATAGAGGTAAAGTGTCATTCTCATCACATCACATCGAGAATACATATTATCAAGGTGACTTGTCACTGTTGATATTAATCTTGGTCACTTGGTTGAGGTAGTGTGTCAGGTTTCTCCACTGTAAAGTTACTCTTTTTTCCCCCTTTCCATTCCATACCCTTTGGAAGGAAGTCCCTATGCATAGCCCACACTTAAGAAGTGAGGAGTTAGGCTCCATCTTCTTGAGGGTAGAGTATCCAAATAAATTATTTAAAATTCTACTGCACAGGAAATGTGTCTGTTCTCTCCCATTTGTTTATTTACTTAATTATTTATATCAGTTTGGACTCATGAATATATATCTTGTACTTTGGGTTATAATTCAATACTATTTTATTTTGTTGCTCAAATCATTCCAGCTCTGTCTATTGGGGGGGGGGTCTTTCACTTGGCTTCTGTGTCCCTTTGACATAGTCCCATCACTCTGTGTGTGTGTGTGTGTGTGTGTGTGTGTGTGTGTGTTGAGCACTTTCTTTCTTTCTTAACACTACAAGGTTCTCCCAGATTATCTTGCATATTTCCTGCCCCAGGCTTAGAATCAGCCATTTCTCCAAGGAGCCTTAGTTCCTTTAATTAAAGAAGGGTTCTAGAAACCAAGATCTGGGTGCTAAGTGTACTTGTTGCTACTGGGTGTCCTTGCTTCTAGGCTCTCTCAGCTAACAGAATAGGAAAATATGTGGATGTATGTTAACCTTTGTGTGTATATATATATGTATATATAGATAGAGAGAGAGAGAGAGAGAGACAGAGACAGAGACAGACAGACAGTCACATACCTTGGAGATATTGCAAGTTCAGTTCCAGAACACTGCATTAAAGCAAATATCAAAATACACTAAGTCACATGAATTTGGGGGTTTCCAATGCACATAAAAGTCATGTTTATACTATTCTATAGTCTGTTAAATGTACAATAACATATCTAAAAAACAAGAAATATATATCTTAATGGAATAATACTTTATTGCTAAATATGTTAACCATCATCTGAGCCTTCAGCAAGTCGTGGTAGTGACATCAAAGATATCTGATCACAGATTACCATAGCAAGTTATATAATAATGAAAAAATTTGTAATACTGCGAAAATTACCAAAATGTGACACAGAGACACGAAGGGAACGAATGCTGTTAGAAAAATGGTGCTGATAGACTTGCTGGACACAGGGTTGCCACAAACCTTCAATTTGTAAAAAAGCAGTATCTATGAAGCACAGTAGAGTAAAGCGCGATAAAACAAGGTATGCCTGTATTTATAAATATTTCTCTGTGTTTCTGTCTGCATCTATAGTAAGCTAAAAATGAGTTTATGCTGATATCTCCAACTATATTCTATTACCAAACAAACCTTTTTATTGTTTGTCTGTATCCTCCAGCTCGAACACTGAGAAACTTGCCTCCCACAATCCGCCATTCATCTACCTCACTATTCAATTCTAGTATATATGCATAGTGGCTTCAGAATTGTTAACCCATAGCCCCATGGGAATCAAAATTAAAGTACACTGCTTATGTGCAGTTTCTTCCTTTGCCTTTAGTCTAATGTCTCCACTCATTTCCAAAACTACTTAAACCAGAAATTTTCTCCCCATTCCTTCAGTGAGCTTGTTTTATAGATGTTATACAATTAGATTGTTTTGTCACAGTATACATTACATTCTGGAATCTACCAACCTTCTAAATGATTTTTTTACTTGCATACATTAAAGTTCATTCTTGTGCCATGGATTTTGACAAAGGCAGAGTGTCATGTATTCATCAGTCCAGTATCATACATAATACTTATCTCCACAAAGCCCTGCCTCAACCCAAACCAACCTGCCCCCAAACACAGACAATTTTTTGAGCCATGCCCTCAAAAAAACCAACCTGCCCCCAAACACAGTCAGTTTTTTGAGCCATGCCCTCAAAAAAATAGTAACTCCTCTGGAAAGAAATCTTAAGGGGCACAATCTCCTCCTACTTTCAATGTTCCACACTCCCCAGCACAAGCCTCCTTGGCTTTTTTTCCCCCTGCTCCCTCCCCTTCCCTACCCCAGCTACCTCCATTACCTAAGGAAGGGTTTTTTTTCTCTCTCTCACCCTCACATTGTAGGAGTGCATGAGCAGGCCAGGTGCACAATCACATTTTTCAAGAAATAACTTCACAAGATTTCCAATGATAGGCAAAGATTGAATGATAAGAACCCCAGAACCAGGAGAGGTAGTTCAGATGCAGACCATAAAGACACTGCTGCTCCAGAGCTTTAAGAACAAGAAAAAACACTCTTTGACATAAATTGTAGCAATGTTTTTTTGGATCTGTCTCCTAAGACAAAGGGATGAAAGCAAAAGTAAACAAATGAGGCCTAATTAGACCATTGATAAAATGAACAGACAACCTACCAAATGGGAGAAAATATTTGCAAATGATATGACTGATAAGGGGTTAATATCCAACATATATAAATAGCTCTTACAACTCAACATCAAAAAAACAAACAACCGATTAAAAAATGGGCAGAAGAACTGAATAGACATTTTTCCAAAGAGGAAATGCAGATGGCCAACAGACACATGAAAAGATGCTCAATATCGCTAATCATCAGGGAAATGCAAATCAAAACCACAATGAAATACCACCTCACGCCTGCCAGAATGGCTGTCATCAAGAAGAACACAGATAAGAAATGTTGGTGAGCATGTGGAGAAACGGGAAGTTGGTGGGAATGTAAATTGGTGCAGCCACTGTAGAAAACTGTTTGGACGTTTCTCAAAAAACTAAAATTAGAACTACTATATGATCCAGCAATTCCACTTGTGGGTATATATCCAGAAAAAACAAAAACACTAATTCAAAAAGATATGTGCATCCCAATGTTGATAGCAGCATTATTCATAGTAGCTAAGATATGGAAGCAACCTAAGTGTCCATCAACAGACAAATGGATAAAGAAGATGTGGCATATATATATATATATATATATATATATACACACACACACAATGGAATACTACTCAGGCATAAAAAAAAAGAATGAAATTTAGCCATTTGCAACAACATGGATGGACTTGGAAGGCAATATGCTAAGTGAAATGAGTCAGACAGAGAAAGACAAATACTGTATGGTATCACTTATCTGTGGAATCTAAAAAATAAAACAAATGAACAAATATAACAAAACAGAAGCAGACTTATATATAGAAAGCAAACTATATATGGTTACCTGTGGGGAGAGAAAAGGGGGGAGTGGATTAAGAAGTACAAACTATTAGGTATAAAATAATATACAAGGGTATATTGTACAATATGGAGAATATAGCAAATATTTTATAACACATATAAAGTGGTGTTATAAAATAAGTGGAGTGAAAGCATAGAATATAAATCATTACATACATACATACCCCAAAAACGTGAGAGAGAAAAACCTTTTACCACACAGCAAAAGAAAAAGTCTGAACTCCCCAGCAAAACCACTGCAAATTTTCCACTACAGTAGTGCAAAAAGAATTCGGAAGGAGCTAGCTGAAATCACCTTTGACCCTCCTCCTAACCAAAGTGCTGGACCTAAAAGAGATAGCACCTATGAACAGAGACTGACTATACTTGGTCCATCAGGTCCTGTGTATGAAAGTGGTGTATTTTTTCTAAATATCACATGTTCATCCAGTTATTCATTTAAGCTGCCAAACGTTACTTTTCACACCACAATCTATCACTGCAACATCAACAGTCAAGGAGTCATCTGTTTGGGTATCCTCAAAGACAGCTAGAGTCCTGCTTTACTATTTCAAAGATTTTGTGGTCAATTTGTTCCCTTTGACATTGACAGACTGCAACTCTGTAGATCCTCCGGTTGGAAGCATAGCTGCTCAGTATTTGACCAACAAAGAAGAACATGACAAGAGATAGGCAACACAATTCACATAATTTGTATGCAGTGAGAAAGAGCAGAGGCATCTTCTCACTGCGCAGCAAATCTTTATAGCCTTTACAATATGGACTTCTGTGTATGTGTTATGCTGCTGATTCTACTCTGGGCCTTTATCCTCTGGAAAGTGGGAGACTGCCCCAAAGGGCAAATGCTGTCAAGAATAGAACTTTGTAACTGTAGATAATTTATGTTTAAACACCTACTCGCAAGTCTTGCTTCTTTGGGATATTAAAATGCATTTTGTAATATACTAAAGATACTGGTCTTGAATTCTACCAAATATTATAGTGCATTTTGGCTTAACTCATTATCTGTATGAAGTTATAAAAGTAGCCATATAGGAATTAGATCATTTGTAGTAAACCCATGTCAATTTCTGAGTATGTGGTTCACACTGTTGTGAAAAAACGTCTTATGTTTTACTTTCAACAATTTGTAATTAGAGGATTTTCTTTTACCCTTTTGTAGCTCAGAGAGCACCTGACGTATCATCTCAAATACAATAAATATGCTTCTGAAGGCAAAAAAAAAAATTAAGGGTTTTTACAGCAGCTTTACAAAATATAGGATCTGAAAAACCATATTGTAATTACTTCTTTACATGTTTATAACCTCATGAGAGCTTACCTGTCTTATCGTGAATACCCATGCCCAGCACATACCTAGCAATAGTAGGAACCCAATGACCATTTTGGAATAAATATATTAATACCAGTTTATCCTAATTAAAATAACCAATACATAGTTTTCATTCTGAAATTTTTCTGATTTTTCAAGGTTTTTAATTGAAAAATATAGAAAGATAACTAAAACTTTGAGATTCAATATCTGTTCTATAGGCATATTTATAATTTAACACATTCACTTAGCTCTATAGAGTCCTAATAACAGAGGGGATTCTGCATAACCATAATGAATATTTCATCATATCTTTGCCTGTGTATTGAAAGTGTGAACAATTTTTTAATAGCTTAGATTTCCTCTTTTACAATGCTGCAAGAAATTTTGAATAAAGAAGTTATATATTTTTACATCCAAAACAAAAAATGTTCACAAATTTTATTTTGTACAATTTGGAATATGTTACTCCTGTAGGCAAACAAGGTCAAGCTTATAATTTTCATAAATGTAATTTTGCAAATTTTATAAAAGCCAGAACTCGTTTTACTTAATGTAATGAACAGGTGATGGTGACATGCATAAAGCAATTTTCACAAATGAAGGTAAACGTTAAGTTCGTATTTCTGTATTCAAGAAAAATATGAACTAACTCAATAAAGATGAGCAATGTTAACCTTAAGGAGTTAATCATCAGAGTGAATGAGGGAAGATAGTATAATTAGCAATATATGAAGGTAGTCATTAAGGTGAACCAAGGCACATAATATAGTTTGCAATATAATGTAAACAAAAGCCAAAGTTCCCATAGCAACACAAACTTTTCTCCAGTATACACATACTGTATTTTGGATTACCAGTTAGAGTTCTAAATTTGTAGTTTCTTATGCAGGTGAGTAATAAGGGTATGTCAACATGGTTCTGAGAACAATAAGATTTATATATTCAAATTTAGATGTGTTTAAATTTGCAAGCTTCACACTTATTTTTCTTTACAGTTGACATCCCCTAAACTTATGGTGGCATTTCAGGTTAATGCCATGAAATTACATTTATCTCATTTGTGGTAATGTTTGTAAGTACCTTTATTATTTAAGCTTGCATGTGTTAGGATGCATATATTTTGTGGTGTGTTTTAGAAACTTTGATGATTAAATGTAGTGGTGTTAAAATATAAGATTATATAAATATTAGGAAATATAATAGCTAGCCCTAAATTATTTCACACAGCAATAAAATAGTAGATACCATAAAATGGTATTCTTTGCTCAATATGGACAATTGTATTAATACTCTTTCTTCAAGGAAAATTTTTTTCTTCTACAATTCTCACTCAAATAATCCATTCCATTATAGCTATGTCTTTACTTTGTTTTTCTTCTTTATAAAATAAAACAGGACTGTTTAAATTTACATTTACAAAGTTTATACAGTCACTTGTATACTAATTCTCATAAAATTTTTGTGAATGTGCCAGTTGGGTGGTAACTACAATTTCTTGTATTTTATGTATGGAAAAAGAGACAAAAACCCAAGATCACACAATAAGAGCAAATACTATAGTTACTCAGCATAAACAACTTTAAAATTTACATATTATATATGTATATATGAATGGAAAGTGGAAGTAACTAGGAGAAAAATCGTGTATTTTATTTCATATTTACATATTTTATTCATCTAGATATAAATCCTTATTCATTTTTATTAAGACTCAATAATCAAATGCTTAGAATATTCTGGAGAATCCTAGTGGCTCTTTATTTCAAAGAGAAGTCAACTTTTCAAGGTTTGAATTATTGACAGATTTTGCTCATTGTAAAATGGAAACAATTTAAAAGAGGTGTTAGTTTTACCAATCTATCCATCCTCAATTTGAATGTCCTCAAATATTTGTCTTTTGAATTACATTATGATAGAGACAGAAGGATCAATCATTAAGTGAAGGTTAGTGTGAAGTCTCAAAATTAAACCATTCTGGAATTCAAACTCTCTGTGGCACTTGACTGAGACACATAATGAAGTATCTGACATGTGGGAGATAATATGATTTGTTTACAATTTGAATAGGTAGAATAAAACTATAAAAATTGGGGGCTTCCCTGGTGGCGCAGTGATTGAGAGTCCGCCTGCCGATGCAGGGGACACGGGTTCGTGCCCTGGTCCGGGAAGATCCCACATGCCGCGGAGCGGCTGGGCCCGTGAGCCATGGCCGCTGAGCCTGCGCGTCTGGAGCCTGTGCTCCGCAACGGGAGAGGCCACAGCAGTGAGAGGCCCGCGTACCGCAAAAAAATAAAAATAAAAAAAATTTTTAAATAAAATAAAATTCCTCTTCAATTAAAAATAGAACAAAATAAATAGTAGTAAGAAGGTGTAGGGATGACATCAATATTTTAGCATTTTCTAGGACCTGGAGATGTTCTCATTGTGGAACAAATATAAATGGTTTCATTCATTTTGCTATTAAAGTGAAAAATCATGTGTCAGAATACAAATCTTAAAACAATGATGTCCAATTTCAGGGGGAAAAAAATCATCCCTTTTGAAGATAATGATAAATATTCAAGTTTTCCTCTATGAAGATAATATTTTTTGTCTAAGTCAACATACTTTACCATTTTTAAACTTTTCTTATCACATTTTTGACAGCAGTTTTTCCAATTTTGACAGCTCTTTAAAAGTAATTTTAACAGCCGAGTGATTTCTCTTCTAAGCAAAGTCAGATTATGTGAAATGTCAATGTAAAAACTATACACTCTGACACATAATCATTTTTAGTTGAATTTACTTATTAATTTTGCTTGCTATTACTAATAAAACATAAGTGCTTAGCTAATTGTATTGCTTTTTGAAATGCTTTAATGGTATTAAAACTGTATCCTCTTTACCACAAAACGTCTCACTTTATCACAATTAGCTACCCTTCCAAAAATGGAGAGGAGGGAGGAGTAGCAGTGCTAGGTAGAGAAAAGGCAATTGAGAGACTCAGCAAAGTGGCTAAAGTGCAAATACAAGCCTACATTGGTTAAACCAGGATGGAGATATATCTGAATTCCCTAGGGGGAAACTCTTGCAAAACAGGGGCATCTCCCTTCTCCCCTTCCTCACATAGCCCTATATTCCCAGCTCCCATTGCTGGGATTCTGATATATGCCCAGGGCAGGTGGATAGAGAATATTTTTTCACATGCCCACCCTCCCAACTGATTGAAAACCGCTGGAAACAATTTAAATAAAAACTGACAATTTTTTTGACCGAATTAATCCAGTTAATTTCCTCAGTCCTTTATTTC
The DNA here is from genome assembly GCF_003676395.1 of Aethalodelphis obliquidens. Lineage (NCBI taxonomy): Eukaryota > Metazoa > Chordata > Mammalia > Artiodactyla > Delphinidae > Aethalodelphis > Aethalodelphis obliquidens. The sequence continues at coordinate 5,704,559 of NW_020837954.1, read as the reverse complement.
ATGATCAAAGTGTTGAAGGAGGTGAAGTGATTATCTGGTGAATATAAATAAATGGGTTGTCAGTTCAAAAATTATCTTCTCTTTGTAGTATTTGCTCTAGTCGCTTGTTTCCTGATCAATACTTTGGTGACTGAAAGCTTGTTTCTCTATAGAATGACTTTGTCATAATTTTAAAGAAAAAAAGTTTTACAGAAGAGGATTTCATTTTAGTTGATGATCCACCATCTAACCACTATTCTAAATGGAATTCCAGTAAACTTAGCAAAATTTTAAAAAGTTAGATTAGTCTTATTAGATGAATTCATTGAGGATTATACATTGACTAGATTAATAAATTGAATTCTAAACTGTCCTATGTTCCTCATCATTGTAGAAACGTTCCACTTCATGTTGAATGAGTAGACTTGCCTTAGACAAATTAGGAGCATTAATTACATTTTGAAGTCTAAACAAGTAAACAAACAAAAAAACCCAGTCAAAATTACAGGCAAGATTCAACAACTCAGTAGCATCATTCAATAGAAAGTGGAAAACAATGGAGAAATAACTTTAAAATTCCAAGAGAAAATTATTTCCAACCACACTATCAATCAAGTGTGAAAGTAAAGTGTAGACTTTTTAGATAATTTCTAAAATAATTTACCTTCTAGTCAACCTTTCTTAGGAAGCTATTAAAGATGCACTCCACCAACTCCAAGAAGTAAGCAATGAAATGGAGTCCAGCAATTCAGCAAACAGGAAATCAAACTCAGGAAAGAAACAAGGTAATTTTCAAGGTGATGAAAAATCTTCCAGGAAAACAACTATGCAGTAGTCCTAAACTGCTGATTGTACAGGCTAGATCAGAAGAATAGACATATCCAAGAAAATAAAATATAAAGAAAAGAAATGAATATGTTGCCTGATGTGTTTGAATATATGGAAACAAGTTTTACAGTTTTGGTACAAAATTGGCTCTGAGACAATGGTGTAACAAAGAAATGTAAAGCAATGTAATTATGAACCAAACTAAGAAAAAGTTGTACAAGAAAGTTAATGTAATCAAAGGAAAAGAACACCTAAACCATGAACAAAATTTACATTGTCAGAAACATGTAACAACAGAATACTGTTTTTAACAGCTTTATTGAGATATAATTCACATACCGTAAAATTCAGTCTTCCAAAGTATACAATTCAGTTTTTAGTATATTCACAGACTTGTGCAACCATCACTACTATCTAAATTTAGATGAAGCCCCATATGCATTTGCAGTCACTCCCTATTCCTTCCTTCCCCAACCCTGGCAGCCAATAATCTACTTAGTATCTCTATAGATTTACCTATTCTAGACAGTTTTTATAAACGGAGTTATACAATATGTGGTCTTTTGTGACTGACTTCTTTAATTTAGCATAAAGCTTTCAATATTCATCCATACGTTAGCATGCATCAGGACTTCATTTTTTTTTCACTGCCCAATAACACTGATAGGACAGACCAGAAGAATCAGAGAGGAAAATACATTATTTCCTCAATCCATCAGACACCATACAACTAGTAAACAATTTAAAAATATTAAAATTTAATACAATGTTTTCTTTACACAGCCCTCCTTAAATCTTTATTTATTCATTCATTCATCCATCTATTCACTTATATTCAATATATAGTGATATATTTACTATATCACCTAAGATACTTATCAGCTTATCTTAGGCCTTGTTATAAGCACTGGAAATTATCACAGACAAAATAAGATAAAAAAGACAAAGCCCTGGCATCATGGAGCTTTCTAGTGGGAAAGTCAAACAATGAATAAGCAAAAATAATATATAATGCGCTTGTTAAATAGTAAGGAGGAAAATAAAACAGGGAAGAGTCATAGGAATCAGGGGGGAAGGGTTGAAATATTTGATCTTATAGTCTGTAAGGACTCATTGACATCTATGTAAAGGAAGTGAGGAGTGAGCCATGTGTATATGTGTGTGTGGCTGGGGGGGAAGGGAAGCTTTCCCAGCAGATGGAACAGGAAATGCAAAGGTCCTGTGACAGGAGCAGTTTTGGTATAACTGAGAAACAGTTGGGAGACTAGTGTGCACAGAGAGAATGATGGGGGAAGAGAGTAAACGGCTGGAAGTCACAAGGTAAGGAAGCGCACAGGTAATGCGGAGCCCTGTATATCGTTGTGAAAATTTTGGCTTTTAGCCTGACTAAAATAAGAACACAGGAGGAGGCTGAGCAGAAAAATGAGATTATATGAGTTAGATTTGAACATTTCCTTCCTTGCTACTGGTTGAATAAAAACTAAAGAGAGACAAGGGCAGAAGCAGAGGCTGTTGTGATAAACCAAAGGAGATATGGAGAGTGGCTTAGACCTGAGCTGTGGCCATGAGGGTGGCAAGAAGCGGATGAATTTTGGATACAATTTGAAAATAGCACCAACATAAATTACTCAAAAATTGGATATTGTATGTGAAATAAGAAGGCAATAGTGATCAATTTGGTCAAATGTTAATGAGAGTCCAAGTAAGATGAGGCCTGAGAATTGACCACTGGATTTAGCAACATGGAGTTCATGGTTGACCTTGATAAAAGCAATTTCACTAGAGTTCTGTGGCTAAAAATCTGTTTGGAATGGATTAAAGAAAGAAGAGGGGGGAGAAATTGGGAAACACATGTAGAAACCTCTTTTTCAAGTTTTGTTTTAAAAGGAATGAGAGAAAAGGAAAGGTTGTAAGGGGAAGTAGAGTCAAAAGTGAGGTGTTTTTTTTTTAGGAAAGCAAGAAATAGCAGCATGTGTATGTGCCAACGTGAAACATCCAGTATGGAAGGAAATATATATGGTGCAGAAAAGAGAAGAGAGAATGATTAGTCCCACATCACAGAGTCAGTGGGAAAGGGATAGAATCTAGTACAGCAGTTGAGGGCTAGCCTTTAGGAGTATGGTAATTAAAGGTCAAGTAAATTTGCACAGAGAGTTAGGTCAAGAGATGTAGAGGTAGGGGAAAGTCCCTTCCACTTGCTTCAGTTTTCTTAGTGGAGTAGAAATCACAGTCAACAGCTTAAGATGAGTATGAGGAAAGAAGTGTTGGAGATTTGAGGCAAGAAGATTTAGAATAATCATTTTAGTCTTATTAATGAACTAGGAAAATGTAGTATGATTTCTAGACAGTATGAAGGACCTGCTAGTGAAAAGTGATCCTAAATTTAAGGTGAAATTAGTCAGCATTGATTTGGATTTTTTTTCTCTAGCTGCATTCAGTTGCAAGTGGGCAAACACTGAGCAGGTTAGAGTTTGATTTAACATACGTGGTGCTTTATCCAACTGATCATAATGAATCAAGACTGGGACAAAGGAGTGGATGGTATCTGCTAGTGAGAGATTATCACTGATCCTTAGAAGGGCTTTAGAATGTCATACCAGCTTAAAGATAAGACATATATTTAGCATTTTTAGATTTCATCAATTCTAAGTTTTATGGTATTCCCTAGCAGGACAGTAAAAACACAAAGTTTTATGTGAACCTTTTCCTTTTGTGGTTCTAGAAAAGGTGCTTTTATTCTCTGCTAGTGTTTAAACTGCAACATTTGAAAACCACAGTCCTTTATTATCAATAAATGTATTAGGATGTGGGCTTCTCTAGAACAGCAAAACGTTAAAAAAAATTAAAATTAAAGAAACAGTAATGTTAAATTATCCCTGAACGCACATTATTTAGTTCCTCATTAACTTAATTGTTTTCCAGTAAAAATGAAATGTGCAATATGCAAATTAAATAATATTACATGTCAGAGTTTGAAAGAAATATTCATTTAACATTGGAAGAGGTTTTCTTTCCCCAGGAAATCTTGTTCATTTATTTTGCAAGAAGTTTTGTTTGTCGCTATTTGTTCAAAACATAATACAATTGTGAGACCCAGTGCCTGCTGGCAAAGTTGGAATAGCTGTCAGCAGGAAATGGCAAACTAATAATAAGTGCTGGTAAAATATTTATATTATAGTTTACTAGGAAGCTGAATGTAGTTTTGTATTTCATTAGTGCTCGAAGCAATACATAGTAACATAGTTGTGCTCCAAAATAAGTGAATAGAATTCTAAATACTGTAGTAACTTATCAACTATCTGCTGGGAAGAGAAAGAATTAATAATAATAAAGCCTTTTACAAGTTGAAATTTAAGAAATTTTAAACGAGGTCCATAGGGCAGTAATTAGCAGCATCTCACATTCAGTGTTATTGGACACTAGGCTGCTGGATCAACCACTTCTCTATGAGGCCTAGTAATTTAGCTCTGGCTCATAATTTTCAATAACAGAGCTATTCAAGAGGGAGGGGTGGTCCTAAACCACCAGAGGACTCAGAAGTATGGTGATGTTCAAGTACAACACTATGTTTATGTACTCCCCAAAGTGTATCAAAGCTCAGATCCAGAGAAATAAAAGAAAAGTCAAACAAAACAAGCATTAGACTACGTAAAATAAGGTATGGACAAGGCAAACAGGTGAGGCATTGTTTAGGTGGCTAAGGTAGATCAATATCTATTCTTGCAAGCCAGGAATCCTGCCTGCTTTCCTCTGGCGCTCTGCAGATCATCTTACGGCTTGCAGACAGACTGTCGCCTAAACCCAACTGACAGACAACTTATTTCACCCCTGTAAAAATCATACCCATCTTCTTTCTTTGTGGTTCACTGAGGGGAGAAAAAAAATATAACTGTCAAAATAAAATAATTACCAGATTGGTTTACCACACTTTAACATCCCTTTTCATTCACCTACTTATAAAAGAGTGGTTCCTAATTTCTCTTTCATATATAATTTTAATCTACTCAATAAAAGGTAAGTATATTGTGAGGATAACAGTGTGTGCGTGTGTGTGTATGTGTATGTTGAGGCGGCCAAATTTATGCAAATAATAAACACGTGTAAAGTGTCTTGCACAGAATAATCACTCAATAATTATTAGCTATTATCAATATTCCTATCATAATTTTTAAAACGTTAACAGAGGGATGCACAAAGAATCAATTAGAAACTGAGGAAATAGACGTTTATAATTGTAATTCATAGGCTAAAGAGGTAATATTTCAGTAATTTTGAAAACATTTAACAAGCTCATGGTAGCTGAATTTTGAGTAAATAACAGAAAATCATATTATGTTTTGTGACATAGTACCATCAGTTTTCATTCTTCTGACAAACTACAAGTTGAGGCATAACTATTAGCCATCTTAGCTTTCCCATATGTTTTAGTTCTGATGGGAAAATCAAAACCAGATATGTTTTCTCAAAAATAAGTATTATACTTTAGTTATGGCAAAAATAACCAACATATAAAACCCGTCTTCTGGCTCTATAGGACTTTAAAAAATTATTCAAACTTCCTTGCAAATTGAGCATTATAGAAAATGTTTACTTTACATATATAATTATTATTGTGTTATTGTTTTTCACTTCATAAGTTTAACCAAAAAGTTAGGAGAATGCCTTCACTGTAGTAAAAGCAATAGTAATTGCTATAATAACAAAAGCTTTGTGTAAAGGAGAAATTACAACAAAGACTACTTAACAAAATAACAAAATATAAAAAGTTTGCACAATCCTCCTAATTCTGCTTTGGCAAAAGGAAGACATGTTGTATGTTTTACTCCTGAGTATAGCATTTACTGACTTGTAATTTTTCATATGTGTTCAATAACTTACAGATTTCATCTTATCCAGATTTTTATATTAAAAGCCATCCTGCTTTTTTTCACCCTCTGGGTTGACTAATGAAAGGAGTGGCAATTTTAATAAAATATTAAAATACCAAAGTCAAGACAAATCCTTATTTTAGTGTTTGTAGAGATTTTGTCTTAATCTTGAAAGTGGAAAAGGTCATATTTTGTAGGCTGGCCCATATCATATCTCTGAGTAATAAGAATATGTCTTTTCATCACTGCTACAGTTTTCTGCTTACCTCTTTATGGTGGAAGAAATGTAATTTACTTGTCAGATTGAAATGTTTGATATAAATTCTTATCCTACCTTTTGAACTAGCATTTCTGAAACACTGCATTGTAAACAAATGGCATGTTTAATTAAACAACTACTTTACTACTAACTGAACAAGAGAGTATGATTATATTAATTTAATAGAAAACCATGTGACTAGAATTTAAAGAAACCATTTTTAATTCAGCAAGAATATATGATTATACTAATTTAAAATCAAGACACGTAATTGGAATGTAAACAAAATATTTTAAGTTCCTGTCTTCAGGATATCAAGAGTTTTCTTCTAAAAGTTAAAACTAACATGGTTTAGAAGATTTTAGTTTACATTAAAATTTCTTCTGTAACTTACTAATAAATTTAAAAGTCAATTGATAGTTTACTATGATGCTAAAAACTCATTTTAAATATAAACAATTGTGATTTTCCAAGGGATTCATTTTATTGATACTTTTCTATAGGATTGATTTTTTCACAGCTGCAGGTTAGCAATTCTGAAATATACTATCTCTGTTCTAACAAGAATGAAAATATGGTGAGGTAAATTTAGCTGAATAACTAGGCATACTATAATGTACATGATTACATATGTGCATATGCATGTGTGTTTATGTGTGTGTATATAAATATATATATTTAATATATATCTATAATTTTTGAAAGCCAAGGATTAATTTTGCCTTCAAATTTCAAAATATTAAATAGTAGATTTGCTGTAATCATTCACAGGCATTTGATGCTGAAGGTCAATCCATTTTTACTCATTTGTGCAAACAAAGAAAAATAAAAAATCACTGGGTTCTGACCTAATCAAAGCCATAAATTGTTTTTTAAAACATGAATTGTTAGAATCTTAATTATCTTATTTGTGTTTGTTTAGATAAACAGATGAAACTTTTCTGATCCAGATGTGACAATCTCACCGCTGTCATTTACCTTTCAAGGATCATAGAACTTTTGCTTTTAACACATTCCCTCGAGTACCTACATGTTTTCATTATAAACCAGTAGTTGAGAAAACATGTCAGATGCTAAATTCAAAATCCACCATGCAGGAAACATGGGGAAATGTAACAAATGTTTTGGAAGAAAATGTCTTGAAGTCAACTTACATAAAATCTTTAATGGTTTGACAATGAATTATAATTAGCATTTATGTTACAACTGCAAATGCTAAACAATTTCTGCCTAACTATTATAGGGTTGAAAATATTTTTGTCAAATATGCATAAAATCTTAAAATATCTACATTCTATAATATAAAAGTTTAGCGATACAAATGCAGAATTTGTAATATCAATTTAAGTTATGAAAAAGGAGCAAAATAGTTTGAAGTCTAGAGCACTTAAACCCTTTTAATACTTAATACATTGTATGCAGTCTCATAAAGAATATGTAGTACTCAAGGTAATAATTTCTGATATAAATATTCAATAACCTGCATGTCCAAGTAGACTGAAAACTTAGAAATTCTTCAAGAGGCTCACATTCAATAGAGTAAATTAAATGAAAGCTTTAGGATGTTTGTGTAAAGGTTAAAATAACTCAAGTTACTTTCTTAGTAAATGCTTCCTCATATTCATCAATCATTATTCTAAAGTATGAAGAAAATGATTTATATAACACAATATAATCAATGAAATGTTATATGCAAAGGTAGATAATGCAAGACAACTGAGTTTTTAATGCATAATACTTAAAATATTTAATCATGGCTTTATATGACTACACACAATAATTTATTTCTATTTAATAAAATAATAAAGCTGCTTTTTTTACTTTTTTAATGTGTAGTTGCAAACATTTTCTCTCACAGAATTGTTCAATTAAATAATATGCATTTCCAGTTAAAGAACTAATGTATTTATGGATATTCATTTTTCAACATTTATTTATTTAATAAAGGCTAAAGTTGGTCAGGCTAGCATGGAAACAAAAATTATGATGTTATTTTGAACTCTGTAACCTTATACAATTTGCAAACAGGTAATTATATGAAAAATTGTAGGATACACTAAAAAAGCAGTTGGAAAACAACAAATATTTCATGAAAGAATTATTAATTAGTGTTATAACCACTAAAAACAGAAGTATGTGCATGAATATATAATCACCTAAAGAATGTCAGTCTAACTTCATTTAATTAGTAAAATGGTCATTTAAGAATGTCTCAAAAAAAAAAAAAGCATGTCTCACAAACATATCCTTTGATTAAACATGAATAATAAGGGATAGTTTGATATCTAATAAAAATAGCAAAATATAAGACCGATTTCATATATGCATATTAGTTATGAGAAAATGTGTAAAATATTTATGCCTTCCAAAATGGTATCAGTATAATCAAAAGTACTCTTATTGGAAACGAACCCATTAATATACACAGCCAATCTCTAACAGATTATTGGTATTACTAAAATGTGAGTGTTGAGTGCTAGTTGCTATCATTTGTGACTTGTTGGATAAAGTGTAAAGTAAGCAGGAAGTTTGAATCTATTTATTTAACCAGGATGAAAAACACCATCATGAAAACATTAAAAGTCTGTCTTTCGGAGAGTGCCTAGGAATCCATGTGCTAAATGTGTTTTAATATAAGGAAGCCTCTCATCGGTAAAGTGGAACTTCAGAAAAAGTCATATTTTGGAGTATCATAGCAAAGTTTGCCCTGTGCGTAGGTTACTGTCACAGCAATTCTTCATAGGGAAAATTCTAAAATCTAAGGTTGTCAATCTGCTGTTTTTTGAGTACCATAGTCACTTAGAAATAGCAGTTAACAAAATAACCTCTTAAAAGCATTGACTTTTATACTTCATTCTAACAAAACAATTTACTATTTACGTATTTTACAGTTAATCTCCATGCTAAATCTGAAAGTATGCTCTCAATAACAACTATAATAAAAGAATGTTGGGATAATGACACAAGATGATAAAAGCAAGGAAAATGCTCATTTGAGGATAATCTCTTTCACATATACAAGCTTTAAGTAAAAATAAAGTAGGATAAATGCTCCACAAAAAGTTAACCCAGAGAATTCCTATAGAACAAAATTTATCAAAAAGTGGTAGAACGCCTTCCTAGACACCAATCCCTGTTGATAAAGCCTTTCTAATGGAGATACATAGCTCTATAAAATTATGCTCAAATAAATTTTGTAGGCAAAGAGCTCCTCTCCATTTTTAACTAACTGATGAAAAATTAGAGAAGAATCCTAAGACTTAGTTTTGTTGGTGGAAATGTTTGGTTGGTTGGTAAGGCAGAGATAATGCTATGTGTTCAGCAAACCCATTTCTTATTCCTCCTAAACACAATACTAACTTATATTCTCAAACCTTCCCTGCAATTAGGTTGGGCCTAACATGACTGACTTCAGGCCAATGGAATAGGTATTATCTTTTAGAATCCTCAAAAAGCTTTCCTCCCTCCCTACCCAATGCAGAGTACCAGTGGAGGACTCCAGGGCTCTAGAAGATGGCAGAGCCATTCATGGGTCCCTGAATGACTGAATGAAACTGGATGGAACAAAGAACCACTCCTGCTCTCTACCCGACCCGCAAGGAATATGACATAAAGGAGTAATAAATCTTGATGGTATTAAGCCACAGAGACCTGAGAAAGGCTAGAAGATTATTCATTCATTTTTTAATCTGTTTCTCAAATATTATGAATAATAAAGAATTAAAGGGGATCAAAATAAAATTTGGTACTTCAGAGGAAAGCAAAAGTGGTAACTGTACTGGATCTGAATATTAGAGTAAGCATAGTTCTTAGAAACTATATGATTTCAAGTATTCTGCAATTGGTCCCTGTCAACGTCTTGCTTCCCCAATCGTGTGCTGAACTTATGTCATCTTATTATGATATTATTATTACTCTTAATGATAAATGCTTAAAGCATTAGCTACCATTCATTTCATACCATACTCCGGGCTGAGTGCTAAGCACTTTATATGAATTATCTCATTTAATTTCAGAGTGACTGTATGAGGGAGTTTTGACAATATACTCATTTTACAGAGGAAACTGATGTCCATAAAAGTAAAGATGATCTCACAGCTAGTAAGTGAGGACTCAAAAAGTCTTTTTGACTCCTATTAATATATAATATTACTTTGAAGGTAATATTTGGTCCAAACCAATTATTGTTTGATCAACTGTAATTTACTTCAACTACTATCCTTCACACAAAGAGAATCAGATAGTTGTATTGAATATGTTCATTTTGTAGGTCACAGGAAAGACTGACAGGAAGGATTGACCTTAGAAGGTATAATTCTGGATCTGCCCCTCATAGTAGAAACCTTACACTCTGATTTTATCAACATGCCAAAAATGTATTCATCTATCAAAGGTAGATATACAGTAATCATCAAATCAAAACACTAATGTTTTGACCCAGAAATCAAATTATTCACTTATGATGAATAACTTAAATGAATAGATCTTCATTGAAGGCCTGGGATATAATTACTCACCTAAAGGTAACTGCTGTTATAAGTGAAATATTTGAAATTCATGTGATTAGTGTATATTCTAAGAACAAAGATACTTCGGAAGCCAAATAATAATCCAAATATTGCTTGGAAGACATGGATTCAGAAAGAAGATATTTTTGTGGATAGAATGTTTAACAGCATCAAGTTTAAAGAGCCTGATACACATTCACAACAGGAATGGCCTTTCATTGGGACTGAAGTCCAATGGAATTGAATCCACTCCCTCATCTCTGAACCGTACTTGCATAGGCTTTGCCTACTTTGCTTCTGGCTTTCCTTTATCTGCTTTCATGGCTAAAATTCTTTCTGCAGATATGTCAATACCTTCAATTCGTTTATGTCAAACCCTGCTGCACAGGAATTTGTCTGTTCTTTTAAGATAACTTTGCACACACTCATGCTGATTTGTTTTGTGTTGATCTTGAAATTTAACAATCGAAAGGCAATCTCATCTTGTGTCCTTTATTTCAGATTTCTTGCTAATACCTCTCTATCATAATCTATAAGAACAAAGCACCATGACAAGAGTTGAAAGAATTAATTCCAGGATAAGATAATGCTCACTGAAAAATCATGGCTATTTGTGAGAAATGAGTGAGAATAAATAATAGCAGCTGTTCTCTTCTTCTTTCACTTAGGGTAGAAGCAGTATATCCACAGGATTCAGTTAATCATCTTAACCACCTTGATTACTGGGGCAAAGCTCTCCAAACTCTTCCTGCAAGAGGCACCATTTTTCTCTTTATGATGGTACCAAACCCCATACTAAGAACTTTAGCTCTGGGAGGAAGTGTGGCCCAGAATAAATCATAACTGGCATACAATGTCAGGGAAAGATGATGCTATGCCACCTGTACCCTGTCAATGAAAAACTAAGCTCGTTCAAGCTTTATGCTGCTATGGTGCCATGCATTTCAAGAGCAAAGTCCAGTGCCGCATTCCTACTGTTCCCTTATCCACCTAGGCAAATGCCAAGAGGAGCAGTTTCCCACAAATAAGTGTGTGGGAGATAGTAAATACAGTAATAAGGCTAATTAACCTACCAGGGTGCTTCAAGACTGGAATGATTCAGTCAGACAGAAACAAACGATTTTTATTCCTTTATTATTATTTCTTCTTTATCTGTGGAGTCAGAGGGTGGGAAGAGGACCAAGAATTCAGACATGGGACAGATCTGGATGAACTTAGGAACCTATCTAGTAGTTGGCGTATACTGTAGAAAGAAGTGTTCCAAAAACAAAAACAAAAAAGAATGCTGAAGCAACTTTCTCCGGAGATGCATCATGTGCAGGGAGTCCCAGACGCATTTTTGCCTGGATCCAGCTACTTTTCTTTGAATTGAATTGGAGAACACGTATTTGGAAACTTCTGATTGATAACAGCACACCAATAAATAGATATCCTTTGATTCAAAGTGAACAATTGTGCCATCAACCTTCATTGTACTGACCCATGAGAAACCTCTGAAAATAACAACATGGAAAGGACAAGAAAATAGATGATCAGTACAAAAAAGGCAAAACTTCTTAATAATAAGAGAGAAATAGACAAAGATAAAAGTTAATTTACAAAAGCAAAAACAATTTTAAACAATATTAATCCTTTATTTGTAATTTTAAAAATTGTTGTGGTGTTATAGTATACTGTATACCAAATTTTATTTTTATTAGTAGAACTAATTGCATTCATAATGAAAGGAGGGAAATTCCATTAAAGTAAGCATTGTCTATGGTGTCATTGTAAAAATTTGATAAGATCTGAATATTCAAGCTATTTCAGTAAAGCAAAAAAGAACACATGAAAACTTGCTGTGTTTAATTGAGCATATGCAAAGTTACCCTCCCCAAAAATGATGAGTAAGGAGATTAAAAGAAAAAATGTCAAAAGAGTGATTTTAAAAACATTATCTTACAGATCCTAAAAATCTTACTCAGTTAAATTACTCAGTTCAGTGCTTAGCCACTGCCAAAGATAAGATACAGCAAACTCACTAGCTGTCACTTTATTCTGCTTAATAACAGTTTCCTATAGGTAACAACAACCTGAACCATATAAATGGAGAGAAATCAGAAATCAAAAATTCTATAAGGAAAAAGAAATATATTCCAAAGGAAAAAAATGAAAGAAATATCTAATTAAACACCTGAAATAAGAGATAATTACTGTACTGTCTGGCAGAACTAATGAATGGGGAAAAAAATCAGAGCCGATTTAAAGTTTTATTACATCTTCACTACCACTGAATCATAACTTGAGGTACTTGTCCAAAAATTTTTCTTTTGGACAATGACTTTTGTGGTTTTTTAAAAACACTATAGCTAAATGGTATGTGCATAAATAAATAACAGACCATTAAACTTTTCCTAAGACGCTTAAAGATTACTTTCAAGAAACAATCTCAATTATAATAGTGGAGGAATCTTCCATTGAGAATAACATGTTAGTCCTATGTAGTTGTACTCTTGAGAGGCAGGATTTGACTTTCAAGTCCTAAAAAGTCATCATCGTGAGGCTCTACTTTAGTCATGTAACAGCACATTTGATCCATTTTCTTTTCCATTATCTTTTCAAAAGGAATAAGGTACTAGCCATACTCACAATCTTTTCTTTAAATTTATGGGAAACATGGTGCCTACTGTTCATTATTTGAGTGGGACACTTGGTTTGTCTTGTCTACAATAATTTAATGGGGTTATACACAAAGATGAAGGCTTTACGATTTTTTTTTTCAATCAGAAAAGAAACCGTCAGATACTATGAATTACCTGTCCTGTTTCATAGGTAGCACCTGTATTACTGCCACACATCTGTGGAAGCACAGTATCAGCCAACTGTTAATCAAGGATCACTTCCCTTCAAAGTGACTGATGATCCACTGTTAAAACAGCTTATAAAAATAACTTCTCCTTCGAAAAGGTGCTTCAGGGTTTTCAGACACATCTCACTGTTCCTGATAGTTTAATGCATGTATGAAAGTTAATTTCTCATTAATATTTAAAGAAGAAATGGCTTCAGAACAAATTTTAAATGATCCATTACATTTTAGAAATAAAATATTATTGGCATTATTTTCATCTCGATTACAAGGAATAATAATGTCCAAGATTAAGATTAGCTTTTAAAACTGTTAATGAGCCCTGGAAATGTGAAAAAGATATGGATTAGGTAGATGTAATGAGGTATGATTAAAGGGTGCAGGCACTGAAGGGTGTTGGAGAAATTCTTTTCAGAAAGAGTATAATTAGTGTCTGATAAAAGTACTTAGTAGATAAGATTTTTGAAGAAGAAAGGTTAAGATAAACACATACTTTATGACAAACCTGCTGAATTTTCCCCCTTTGGTTCTCTTACAGACTCAATATTATTTTGAAGTTTCATACATAAATAATGTTTGTCGAATACTTGATGCAATTTTATGAGACAATTAGAGTGTTTTAATTGCCAGACACGAGAGCAGAAAATGTGTTGAAACATCTTATTCCATTTTCAGTGTACATTTCTTTGTTGATTTATGTAATGTAGCTAATAATACGCAACGTACCCTAGTTTTTTTTTTGTTTTTTTTTTTTTTTTGCGGTATGCGGGCCTCTCACTGTTGTGGTGGCCTCTCCCGTTGCGGAGCACAAGCTCCGGACGCGCAGGCTCAGCGGCCATGGCTCACGGGCCCAGCCGCTCCGCGGCATGTGGGATCTTCCCGGACCGGGGCACGAACCCGTGTCCCCTGCATCGGCAGGCGGACATCTCAACCACTGCGCCACCAGGGAAGCCCAACCTACCCTCGTTTCAAACAAACAAATGAACTTCTAAAAAGCAAGCTTTCTGTAAGTTGCTAAGCAACTTCAAAGGCACATTTTGTTAATTTAATAAATAACATTTAGATGACAAATCCTTAAGGAAGATTTTTAACTCCATTTTATAAAAAGTAGAAAATCCAAGCAGTTACCCTTCTGATTTTCCTATTTCTAAGGCCTCAAGGCTAAGAAGAGACACTGCCATTTTCAGAGGTACATTTGACTCACTAAACAAAACATTTCTTCAATCGAAATTGTTACTATAATAGAAGTTAGGTTCTGGGACTCCTTGTGTAGTTCTCCAGAGTTAGAGCTCAGGCTTCACTCCCACAACTGAAGGTTTCTCAATCTCAGTACAATTGATATTTGGGACCGGCTAATTCACTGTCATGGGGGTCTCTCCTCTGAATTGTAAGATATTTAGTAACATCTATCCCTGGTCTCTACTTACTAGATGACAGTAGTAGCCCCACAGTTGTTACAACTAAAAATGTCTCCAGACATTGCCAAATGTGCCTGCTGGGGGTGGGGAAGGTGTGTCAAAATCACACCCAGTTGAGAACCACTGAAACTGAATAGTGGGTAAATATGTTAAATGAGAAAGATATCTTGAGCTTTAACTGGTGATGAAGATATCCTGAAATTAGTCACCATCAGTCAACACCTAACATCCCCTAGCACTACCAACAATGAAGATTAAAGTGGTAATGCTTATTCCAGTGGTCTGGGGCTCTTACTTTATTCAAGACTCATTACTGATTTTATCATTTAAATGTAATTTCCATTGTATAAAAACTGGGGAGAAAGGGCTTAATGATGACTGTCTACAGTCACTCTGTAGTAATGTCCCATTCCAGAACTGCACCAAAATCTTTTCTCATACTCTTTCTCCCTCAATTTTCACTATGCTCAGTTGCTGGCTAGAATCATTTTAAATATAAATCTCGGGGCTTCCCTGGTGGCGCAGTGGTTGAGAGTCTGCCTGCCGATGCAGGGGACGTGGGTTCGTGCCCCGGTCCGGGAAGATCCCACATGCCGCGGAGCGGCTGGGCCCGTGAGCCATGGCTGCTGAGCCTGCGCGTCCGGAGCCTGTGCTCTACAACGAGAGGCCACAGCAGTGAGAGGCCCGCGTAATGCAAAAAATATATATATATATATAAATCTCCATTTTAATCATGCCATCCTCTGCTCACAGGGCCACCACAGGTCTCCATCACCTCTACTATCAAATACAAACTCCTCTGCATGATCTTTAAGGTTTCCTACAAATTACCACCAAACTCCATCTCATCAAATATCTTTCTCATTCTCCATTTATGCCACCTTTACCCCCCTTGAACACAAACAGCTTGCATTTCCAATCTTTCTATGTGGCACATTAAGGACAAATTCATTTTCTCCATGAAAGTTTTCCTAATTAATCCTTCCTGTATTTCTTATCAGTATCATATTTCTGTTAAAAGAATGACACGACTGCAAATTAATTTGTGAGGCAATTGTTTACTGAATGTTTTCAATATTCCAGACACTGAATACTGCTTAGTAGCTGTTTCTATCAATTTACATTCACATTATTTATGCCCAGCTAGATTGTAAGTTCCCAGATGAGAAGAACAGGTCTTATTTGTATCCCTCAGATGCCTATTAATAATGATGCTAAATACACTTTAACTTTGATTAGCAATTATAACCTTTCAAATTACTTTCATGGTTATTAGCTTATTGGTTATATATTTTCACTATTTTACAGTCAATGAGAGTGGGACATTAAATGCCCTAGGGACTAGTCTATAGATTACACAACTGGTGCTTAGCAGAATATGCATTTAATATATGTTGACTGATTGAATCCAGTCTCACAAGTTCACAACTATGAAATTTCTCTCCTGGTTACATAAAGTTCTTATAGCATTTTTTAGAAAATGTTATCGTAAAGAACAAGAACAGTTGAATGATGCAGAAGATACAACATAGGATTGAATTGTTTGGCAAGGATTAAACTATAACATAGCAGGAAAGCGAAAGAGAAATCTTAGTTTCTGCCTCAAATTAGCTATAAGAGATTAACTTCATAAGGCCTTGACCTCTTACCACAGAAAGTAAAACTTAAAAAAAAAAAAGCAAAATGGAAAGGAAAAGCCACAGAAGGGCTGATAAACCCCACATTCTAAAAATCACAGCATTTTATCTCTTACGTATGAAAAAGTTCAAGAAAACACTTTCAATATCTTAAGAGATTTCCTCCCACTGTTTGGGGGAGTCCCTAAAAAACATCAAAATGCCCGTAAAAACCATTTATTTATCAACCTCTCAACTGAATTTAACAAAACACCGGAAGGCAAAAGTCAGCTGCTTTCTGAGGATACCTACTATCCCTAAGCACCATGTACCTAGCGGAGCAGCATCATTTATTCAGTAATTCTTTCAGCATTTATTGCAAGCCTACTAAGTGCGGACACTGCCCTAGGCCCTTCGGGAAAACTGGCCTAAATCTCAGTAGCTGATGTGAACGGGTGCAGGGAATTCAGAAAGGGGGGGAGGGGGGCGGGGGGTGGTGATCTGAAAAGACAAAAAAAAAAAATCTTCAATGGGCTTTTTCTCTCAACCTCTGGCCCTCCTCCACTGTGCCCCCCTCCCTCACCCCCAAGTTTAAGGAAGCAAAGAATTAAAGTCAAAATAAAAAGAAATGAATGGAACAGGTAAACTTCCCAACAGCTACGGGAAAGTTATAGAAAACAGCTCTCAGGGGTGTCCCTCAGCCCGGTGACTAGGCGGGAGCGCAGAAGCCCACGGGACGGAAGTGCTGGGGAGAGGAGGTTCAGGGCCCCCGGGGGAACCGGAAGTGCAGGACCTGGAGGGCGCGGGAGAAATGGGCCTGGGCAGGGCTTGACTCAAGCACCGAGACCTTACGAGGCCTGTCAGGGGGTTCTCTGACCACCAGGCCTCATCGCGGCACAGCAGGCTTTCTGCAAAATAGGCATTTTGGAGCTTTTCCGAAGAGGTTCCTAGAGGTGGCGGTAACCTTGACGTGAGGTCTGCAGCGAGGGTCCGCGCTCCTCTCCCAGCTTTTTCCTGGGCAAATCTGCTCCCCCGACACCGGTACGCGGAGGGGAGCGGACGCCCTGGGCCCCCAGTCGCGCGGGCGGGGTTGGGGTGCGGTCCTGTCTGGCGTCGGCCGCGCGGCGCTCCCTTCCCGAGGGGGAGGAACACTGGAGTGGGCGGCGGGGTGGGTGTTAGAAAGCTGGCCCTCTGGGGGTCCGGGGTTCCAACGGGGCCACTGAAAATGTATCTGAGGCAGGGCTCGTAGCGGGGGCTTTGTTCTGGCCGCCCTCTTTTCTGACGCCCCCGGCCGGGGCGGCGGAGCGGCTGATGGACCCGGCAGAGGACCGACTCGGGCCTCGGCGAACGCCCCGGGCTCGCGCGGCGCTTTGCGAGCGGCGGTGGGGGCGGAGGGGGCACCGTGGGGCCCTTTTCAAACTAAATTGTTAAGAAGAAAGTTGGCTCTAGGGTTTTTATCCGGGATATGGAAAAGAAGATAGAAACTCGGAGTCTGTCTCTGTTGGTCTTTCTCGACCCCGAATTAATTCTGAAGCTCTCGGTCTGGCCTGCAAAGGCGGAGAGGTAGGACAGGGAGCACCTCTCTTTTCCTCCCTCTCCATTCCCCACCTCCAGCCCCCCGCCCGTCCTCCCTCTCTCCAGGGACCGGCTCACCCCCGCCCCTGCCTTCATCCCACACACTTCATTGGACCGTCTCAGGAATCCCTGACATATTCCACAGAACACAGAACGACTAGAGCGCTCCACTGCACTCGTTCCCAGCCCTGGGCGACTTACATCAGAATAAGAGAGCTAGAGAGTTTCTTGCTGGTCTTAATATAATTAAAATGCACCAGCCCTGTGTATTCCCAAAGGCGCGAGAGGGAAAGTGTTTGAACTCGGCGCTGATGGTTAATGGATCTGCACAACATGGCTTGTAAGTTCAATTTTGAGATCTCCCCAACCAAGTCGTCACTGGGAAGAAATAGCTTTCGAGATGATTTTTCATCGCATTAAATGTAGGACTCCTCCTCACTCTCTACTCTCTTTGAATGTCCAAAGATGGAACGGAAACTCTAGGTTAATTTCCAAAGGTTAGTGACCCAGAGGAGCCCTGACTCCCCTCCCTGCCCTGCCTGCTCTCGGTCATCCTGGGAATGGGGAGAAACCCTGGGATCTGTAGGACCCTAACAACTCCTGATTGCTAAAAGGGGGAGGAGGGACGGAGGAGAGAAATGGAAAGGGAGAAACACACATTTGTGTTCATTTACACATTTCCTGTGCAGAACAAAAAAGTCCCACCATCAGCAAAAGAAGTCTTTTCCTCCAAAATAGCAGCCAAAGAGGGAAAATTAGAATATGCATAAATTTCTTCATTTTCATTTGCACAGAGCACGATTTCCGGCAGATTTGTATTTAAACTGCTCGATTAATCCCAATTTCTGAACAGTATTTTACTTAGCATCTTCCCAAAACTCACCTAAAGAGTATTGCTCTCCTCCCACTACCCTGTTTTGAAGCTTCCTTCTTCCCTAGTTTCCAACTGCCAATGAGACTTTCATTGATAAGACTGTCACTTTATTTTTTCTGTCCATCGTCTTCTTTTCAAAACTGGACTGATGCATTGGATTGCACTTTAATACAAGCTGGCTACTGTCTGTGAAGCCATAACTGCAAATGAGAGCCTAATATAAAGGCTATGTTTTTTAAATGTGTACCCAAAAGAAAATAAACATGATAGGACCAATAGACTTTTGCAGCTCCCCTCTTGGCGTGGAATCCTTTCCTTTTCTACACAGGTCACATCCTTCCACCATTAGCAATAGTTAGGAGGCTTGGACACGTCCATCCCCCCAAACTTCTCCCCCCTCCCCCATTTTTAAGGAGTGTGATAGTCACACAACACTCTTCAAAGGAGTATTACTCATCATAAACATTCAAAGAGTATCAGTCCATTAAATCCCCCCCACAGACCATTTTTAAAATATTTGTTTTGCCACTTGTGCAACAGATCTGGCTGTATCTGCCTTGAAAAATTCTTTGCTGGAAAAAAATGTTAGCATCATTTGAAACCATTCCTTTTGTGAGATATAATAGCTTGACTTGGACTTACCTCGCCTGTCTTTGAAACTGTATATTTCTTTTATTTAATTATAGAATGTGAATGTTTAAAGAATGAAATTACTACATCTTGGCTTACTGAAAACATATATAGATCTTAGTGCCACTCAGTCCAAAATTCCTCACTCTTGCACACCCCAAAACAGAAAGAAACTTATATTTGCTTCATAATACAGCCTAAGCAGAATGTCGTGGTTCTGGCTTTCCTTCGGTGTGTACAGATCACAAATAAACACCAATTATGGGTGGTTAAAAAGTTAGAAATGCTAATATTTGTTTAGTTCTTAGTTTCTACTTAAAAATAAATGTATATTTGAGCCATATGTAGCATGGTATATAAAATACATATGCATAAGCATTAATATAGGTTGGCTAAAGATGTTTTTACGAAACTGGGATACAGAAGCCTACTAATTTTGTTAAATGGGTGCATAAACGGAATGCAGGTGAATGTCTGCATGACTTTTACTACTTTGTGAAATATCTGCTTTTATTGTTTCTTTACTTTCTGTCAAATATTCCCATTACAAATGTATTGACTTAGTTTCTTCTAGTTAGGCATGTCTTCAGTGACTCAGAGGTTCTCAGTTACATACAATTAAATTCAAATTGTTTGAAACTTCTTAAAAGCCATACTTTGGGGGTGTACATAACAGGATTGAGGGCTACTTTTACTGGTGATGTTGATTTCTTTTAATTTTCTTACTGAAACAAATGATAATTGCCTTTTAATCAAAGGAACAATTCAAATGAATAAAAAACAATAACTGAGAACATTTTCCATAAAATATTATTTTAATTAGAGTTGGATTTTATATGGAAAGCACCAGTTTGATTTCAAGTTGCAGAGTTGTACTTCCAGAAGAATTGAAGTGAACTTAGTAGTTATTAGTTATTTTTAGTGCACAGAGAAAGCCTGGGGGTACCACTGAAGAGCAGAGCAATATACAGTTCCAGCCAAAGCTGCCTTTCTCTATTGCAGACTGAGCATCACCTCAGTGAATTTATCCCTAGAAATGAAAGCTCCTCATTCTCTGCTGATCTTTCGTGAAAAACAATCTCATGAACTGGAATATTTTCATACATTTTTAAGTGAAAAGACTAGACGGAAATGAAAAAAGATTGTTCAACCTCCCTGCTATGAAAGGTGAAGAGATAGATGCACAGTACGACCAGCAGGGAAGTTGCGTCCTTCTTTTTTTCCCCCTCCCTTTCTTCCTTCAACTACCGTTTGGTTTAGTTATGGATTGTGTGTATACAGCAATATCTAAAGAAAAAAGTTTTTTTGAGGACAAAGTGGCTATTGATAGTTATGCCTTTCTTTTTGTAATTGTTTTTTAACAAGGTATGAAGATCTCATTTTCTTATAAATTTTCAGGGCTACATTAATTTGCAGGAACAGAACAATGCAAAAACGTTTTATGATCACCCTTCCTTCCTCTCAAACTGTCCTTCTGTTGCTAAGGTTGTTTTCCATTTGGCCCTAGCTGCTGGGCTGCCGAGGAATTTCTATCTCATTCTCTGCTCTTCTCTCCCACAACCACCCTTTCTCTCCTAACCAGCTTTCTTTCCCCTTCAAAATGAAAGCAGTTACCAAACAACCTGCGTTAACCCCAACATCTGCCTGAAAAAAAAAAAATGAGTCTAATTCCCTCCCCATCTACTTTTTATTTTCTTTCATTTCCTTTTTCTTGGGGGTGGGGTGCACAGGGGGCTCAGGAGATAGGGAGAACATTGGGCTGACAGGAGAGTTAGATGCCTGCAAGTACAGACTCACTGGCAGATTCTTTCCAGCCTAGTCTCAGAAACTGGTGGCTGTTCTTGAACCCAGAACAGTAAACCTTGGCAAGTTTACAATTGACAAAAACACATCTCCCTCCTCCTAAGGAGATGGGTCAGCTTTACCAGCTAGCGTCCCACTGGCTGCTAACATCTTCAACCTGGTCTCCTCCCTCCACTTCTACTCCCTACACTTTATTGTCCCCTTTCCATCCCTCCATCCCTAAAGGAATCAAGAGTTCATCCAGGGGGCCCTAATTTCTAAGTTTTGTTTCTTGCCCAATGATCCGAGTTCCTCAGGGCCAGTGTTCTTTTTGGATTCATGAAACCTAAGTTACTTTGCCCCTCTCAAACTCCTTAGCTTTGTGAACGTGACTCCCAAATACGACAACTTGCCTATTCACCAGCAGAACTCCAGACAGAAGGCACCAGGTCCTTCTACTCAAGAATCCCTTCACATGTCTGCCTCTGCTCCCAGCCTCCTTCCCAGGTTGATTTACTTGGGAACAGTGTCCAAGGGGAACATGCCCATAGCAATGAAGAGGAGTGGGCACAAAAGTACTCAATGACATTAAAAAGACCTACCATATTAGACCAAGGGAGTCTCTATTAGAACACGAGTTGGACAGGAACAGATCATCCATCTAACAGTGAAACAAGAAATCAGAGGAATGTCCCAACTGCAGCCGTGAAACACAAATTTCAGACTGAAATGGATTCCATCTTCATCCTGTTGGCCAGAGAAATTATTTTTAAATTGTTTCTGCTATTATTGTGTGCATTATTGTTAACATTTTATTTTTGTCATTATTGCTGCAGTTTTTTTTTATTTTTGTTGTTGTTGCTGCTATTATACTACTCAACAGAAGTTTAGAAAGATTAGTCAGATTAATTAGTTTATTGGTAATTTAAAGTAGAAAACTAGTAATTAAGCCAAAAACTAAAAATGATCAGGGATGATTCATACCAATGCAGGATTTGGGAGGAAGAGAATCTAAATTTTGGATATAAAATTTGGCAGCTGTGAAATAAACAGGACTTGGGGATCAGAACCATGATAATTGGAATATTCTTAGTCACTCCATCTCTCCCCCTGCCCTGCTCCAAATTCAGCTAAGATCATTCTGTGATTTGTTTGATAGAAGGAAAAAATTATATTTGTTTTTGTTGACAAAGAACAAAGACCCCAGGCTTGTTCTTCATGTGATTTGCATTTGCACATGAATTTCCTCTGCCCAGGACTATCCAAATGTCTAAGATCCCTCCCCTCCAAGTTTGCCTCCTTCATCTCTTTGCTCTTGTTACACACCTCACTGAAGAGGGTGCATCATATAAGACAGGTATACAGTTTCAGCCCTCTCCACAGACACATTCCATGGAATATAAATTCAATAATGCAATTCTCTCCACAACAAGCTCTCTGCTCTCTTTCAAATATAATTAATGTTTTGATAGTGTAGTTCTTTAACTACATATATACATACAAAAACAGACATACCCTCTAGCTTTGCTGTTTTTGAATCTAAGACAGAAATGGATGTGGCTCTTTCAGTCACTACAAAAATTCCTCAACTCAGTCAGCCCACAGAGAAGAAATCTGTTTAGGTAATAACTGCACAGTCTGTTGTGTGTCCAAAAATATTTAAAACAATTAAAAAATGCAAGCCCCTAGTTTTTGATAGTCATTTTTGTCAAATTTCCTAGTAATTAAAGGATATTCTGAATTGATATTCTGATATAGACATTCACCAGATAACAGTCAAAATCAACAAAAACACTGTCCTAAACTACTGGTTGTCTTTTCCAAGTTTTGATGATGGAAACTGAATTTCAATACCTTCCATTTACCCAACTGGGACTAAACTGACAGAGATGTATAAAAACTAGCAACCATAATAACAAAACTGCAACGACTTCCATAAGGAATTGCTTACTCTGTCAAATACCTCAGTTATATGTTTTAGGTGGGTAAATTCATTTAATTGCAGTCAGTTGTATATTGACATATTCGTATGTGAAATAGATGGTCAGAAAGACAGGTAGATGACAACATATCCAATAGCAGTTAAGTGAGCAAATGCTGCTGAACTCCCATATTCAAATGTACAATATCCCTAACATTTTATTTCTACCAGCTGACTAAAACTATAAGAGGACAAATAAACTTTCAGAGTGTAGGACATGATATGTTTTCAGTCTTTGAAGAAAAATATGTAATCTATAATATTTAATCCAATGAAAATATAAACCTTAATCTCCCTATATTGTTACTGAGTTGAAGGAGCTAGTTATTTGGAACTGATTCACTGATTTCCAAGCATCTGGGCTATTTTGTTTGATTTGTGAATGTATATGAGGTGCTGGCAGGGGGAAAATTTTACACATTTTCTCTTCTCCACAAAATTTTCAGAGAGGATATGTAAAAGGAATTTTTTAAAAAATCTTTTGAGGTTTTATTATCTAACTCTTCATGTGGTATTTGATGTTTGGAATTGTGAAAGAAGGTAAAAGAATGAACAAGGAAAGGAGCACATGTGGCTGATTTCAAGTAAGTAGATCTTTTTACTAGATGCGAAAGAAACAAAACTATTTCCCCAATACAGTTGTGCAAAAAAAGGGGAGAGTGTGATTTGTGACGAGCTCACTGTGCTTTGTGTTATTGTTTTAGAGGGTGGTGGCCCATCAAGTTTCCTTTAGTATTATTTTCTCCAAACCGTTTTCCTTGAAAGCAAATGTGGGAACTACTTATCCCTTCATTCCCTCTCAGGCTAACATATAAACAGCAAATATTTCAGTTAAATTTTCAATAGAAAAGAGTCTTTACAGGTTGGGAGCTTCCATCTTAATACAGGACTAAATTATCAATCCCAATTGTTTAGATGCAGTTAACTTGATATTTGCCTCTAGTGAGTTTCTGTGTGTGTGTGTGTGTGTGTGTGAGATTTATACAACACTGATCAGCAATGATGTGTGACCTATCAAAAAGAAATCTTCCGTCAGACTTTTTAGATTTGTTCTGATTTCTTCCTTGTTTTCTTTCTTTCGATTTGTTTTTGAGGCAGTGACACGACTACTTCTCTGATTCGCAAATGAGGTTTTGTTTGGCTCAGATTAATATTAAAGAAGATCACATACACGGTTGGAAAATATTGTTATTTTTCTTTAATGGAGAAAATTGGACTCCCGCGTGTCAGATCTGTGGTTTTCTGAAGGGCAATGGAAATGGTACTGACATCACTTTGCACTTTAACAATCGGATTTGGTCAGGGTACAAGTTGTTTGTTTAACCCGACAGCTCGGTGCACCCCGTCACACGCTTTGCACACTCATTAAAACGATTATTCACGACCTGTCGAGTGTTTTCGGGTTCATTCACAGGAAAGGCTTGGAGTGAGCGAGAGCAATTCAAGTCAACACTGTCCACTACCCTGATGCACGTGAAGACGAGCTGGTGCGTGCGTAAAAAGATGGAGGGAGGGGTGGGTGAGCATGCTTCGCTCTAAGTCCCAGTCCCGTTCATCTGCTGCTCCGGAATCTCAGTCTCTCAAGAATGCCGAGAGTGCTTGGTTCTAACGGGCCATATCGCTGTGTTAACTTAGAGGGCTTGGCACGGGACGGAAAAATAAAATAGACCAAATAAACTCAAAGCTGTCCCTCTGCTCCTCCTTTCAACCTTCTGCAAAGCTTAAGGAGCCGGAGCTCGCCCACCTTCTGCCTGCAGCCGCCTGACTGTCAGGCTCCACCTCTCATAGTGCGGATGCTGAGGATAAGTAGTTTCAGGAAAACTCGCCAGGATGAGGAGAGTAATTCCATTTCTCAAGGCCCTTTCGTTCTTAAGAAAGAATTCGGTTGATTTCCCTCTCTATATTCTTTGCAGATACAGGGGAGGGGGGAAACGTGGGAGATGAAGAATAGAACTGTTAACCGTATTTGGTAGATGAATTGCAAATTATTAGTGAAGAAAGATTCATCCTCCGAATTGCAATAAAAGACCTATAAAGCCAGAATTAAATAGCCCTCGATGAATTCAGCCACTTTTGTTTTTCTATTTCCAAATCATCTTTCAACATTTTGTAATGACAGTAAGAGAAGCACAAACACACATGCATCTCAATCTCCCACTATTGCCTTGTACATATAAAAGGCACACCCGTGGTCTTCAGTTGTTGTATTTGTTCAAAAGAATCCTGATGCCATAACATTCACATGTGAGCTGTTAGTTCAAGAGAAATGCCAATCTTCATAAGGTATAATCGTATATGTACACTTAATAATAGAATATATGAGTGTATATATGCATATAATATGTAGTGAAGAACCCTAGAATATCCTGTTCAGTATAAGTACCCCTGGCATAACTTAGAGGTAATAGATGTTTGAAAACATTGCCATTTCTATATTCAAAACCCGTTGCTCCTTGATTTTTCATAAGATAGCATTAGTAAACCCAATGGCCACCTTATTGTCATGAGGGTAACCTAGTCATGTTAACGGAAAAATATGCATTCATCAGTTTCATTCTATCATATCTAACATCATAAAGTCATGTTTTCCTAGTTTATTAAAACACGTAAGTACAATGTTTGAAGAGAAGAATGGAAGCTTTTGAGTAGCGCGAGATTTTAATCAGAGACAGGTTCCTAATTGCTAAAAAGCAAGTACAAATAAGTAATTTCATAAGCTCTTTGGATTACCACAATTCACTACCAAGTTTACATAAAATTCATCTGTCAAATGTGTTTCCTATATAAGCTCTTTCATTAAAACCAACCTGCGATAATAATCAAGAGGCAGATGCTGAAATATGTAAGTAAATAACTGAAAGTCTCTGCATAAATAAACACAAATCAATGCAGTAATAGACAACACTATCGATGCAGGAATGATCGATTTTAGTCTTCCAACCTGCAATCAGAGCTCCCAATGTATAATTAAAAGTATATTTTTCAACTCCACTACTACTACTACTACTACTACTACTACTACTACTACTACTACTACTACTACTGGAAATAAATAAATAGATAGATAGATAGATAGATAGATAAATAAGCCCAGCTGCCACTTCTACCTGATTCTACTTTATTTCTTCTAGAGTATTTTTGATGGGGTGGGAGGCGTACTCTACTTTTTCTAAGAAAGCTTTGCCAAACTTAAAACTACATCATTAATTATAAAAATTATAAAAGTATTAAATAATAAAATTACCACCTTATTCATGTTCTGAATTTTCAACCTTCATCATAGCCTCTAATTATTCAGCACATTTTAATGGGGGAAAAATACACAAAGTACTCATTATTTTTAAAGATTTTTTTCAACTACTATAGTACCTTTGGCTTTAAAGGTTCTTTGGGCCTTTTGTTAAAATAAATGAGAAAAAAATGTTATTTCCTCAATATACCCTGGAAGTTCTCATGCCTATGCCTGCATATGCAAGCAATCTGAAACAAGGAAGGAGGGAAAAGCATCTGCGTTATTCCAAAATTGTTTCATAAAGTGATTGCAAAACAAACAAGTGTCTGACTCAAAGAAATAAATATACTTTGGATTTCTAGAAATTCACATCTGAAACGTTTCAGATTTTGCTTAAAGTTAAATTTCCTTTTTGAGAATATTTATGGAGGGCAGAATTAATTTAGATTAGCAAGCACCGGTGTATGATGAGTTTAAGTATTTAGGTTCTGTAGAGTAATGAAAATATGGTGTTCATATTTTTTTCTTAATCAACAAAGATGCTTATTTACATTCATCCTTGAATTGGTGTGGTCCTTCTGAAGCACAGGCCTCTAAATTTTTTTTTTTATTTATGAAATTCAGCTTCTTTGAAAGTGATTTTTTTCTTACATATCACCAGCACATAAATATCAATTTTGATTATCTTTATATTATTATGTGACCAAGCATTCTCTTTGACTCCTCTCCTCTCCGTCCAGAGAAAAGAATTCAGGGGCAACCGGACCCGAAAGGAAAATATCATCAGTTATTGTTTAGGGCTAATTTAACAGATAATTTAACTTCAAACAACAATGATCAGGTCATTAAATTTCAGAGCAGTGAGAAAATGAAAGAACTGAGAGATAGCTCTCCCTAACCCCACTACAGTTTTTAGTCTTCCTGCTTAATCAACGGAATCAACAATGTCTTGTCATAGAGGTGGGGAGCAAGGTAGGTTTACACCTTAAATGCATTCTGATTCAAAGGATGAAATAATAAAAGGAGGAGAAAAGGGGGAATAAAACTAAGGAAAAAGGCCCTAATTCAGGGAGTGCTGGCTGTGTAGGAAAATTCAACCTAAATGGAAAATGAATGTCCCAAACATTCAGTCTGGCGAACACTCTCTTTCATTCGGACACTGATCTCCAAATCTTTGCAATGTGCAATGTGCCTTCCTCCCATGCAGCTTTTCCGAAAGGCCAAAGACAAGGGCACAGGCACACGCCACAGAAAGGACATGGGACATCTTATCTCCCCTCCCACTCTCACAAACATAATTTTGAGAGTTACTTGCTATTTTAAATGCCTTTTTCTGATCAAAAAAATTCTGGAATTTCTGCCTACCTCAAGTTTTGATAGAGGGCCAGGTGAGGATGGTGTTGAAGCATGGAAATTGTCCTATGCAGGATGTGGAAAGGGGCCGTCAGAAAAGGATGAGCTCTATTCTGTATGGTCCTTTCCTTCCTGTTGTCTTTCCAAGGCTGAAGATCATTGCCTGAGAAACCCACACACAGGCAGATTGCTCTGCCCACCTAACCCCCTGCCTCCCTTTCCCCAGCCCAGGAAAGGGTTGCCCTTTATAAAGGCCAGCTTTATAAAGTGTTGAGGGAATTCCTACCCCAAGGCTATCTCTTTTCCTCTAAGAATCCTTCAGCTTGGACCACAGGTTTGGGCAGAAAAGGAACATGGGGTAGAAAGCGAAATAGAAGAAGAGTAGAGATTGGAAAGGGAAAAAGATGTCTACTACAGAGAAACCAGTTCTATCAACTAGCAGATAAGTGCTGAGGTCTGAAACCACACCAGGTAAACAAAAAGAAACAACTTTCAGGGGGAAGAGGGCGGGTGGAGATGAGTGAAGAAGAAAGGAAAAAGGTGGGGAAGCGCGCCGGCCAAGCTTCTGGAGTCAATTTTCCTGGCATCAGCCAGTGTGAGCTACCAAAATCTTAAGCTCTGCTTGTCCTGGGCAAGAGCGCCCTCACCTTGCTGCTCTCTGCTCAGCGCCCGGCTCCCCCTCTGCGGGCATCTCGGCCGCAACGTCCCGGGAGCGCCTCTCCACCGCGGCCACCTCGCCGCTAGCGCCGCCGCGACTCGGCAGCCTAAGTCCCCTTTCTACACGATTCCAAAATCCGAGAAAACCACGCCGCCGGGTCCCTACCACGACGACTTCAAGTCCCGCCATCGTGCCCCTCTCCAACTTAAGCCTGAAGTCCCTGAGGTGTCGGAAAGTCTAACAGGAAACCGCGGCGGGGGCCCCAAACGCGCATCGGGCCGAACCAACCTATCTGTCTGGCGCGCTCGCAGCCCTCTCGGGACAGCCGGGCTCTGGAGCTTACACCGCCGTCTCGTAAGTGTGCATTAAGAATCAATTATTTGCCTGAGATCCCAAGGCCGGGAACTGGGATATTCCCAGCAGGGACGAAGTCAAGCCCAGAACGGAGCTCATTTCCCTACGCCTTCGAATAAGGGAAGAAGAGCCTCCAACCTCCGATCCGTGCCGCTCTCTACTTGGAGCAGCTCCGCTAAATCCCGCAGGGACCCTCGCCCGACCCAGGCCAAGGGGCTGGGGGCGGACGGCCAGCTCTGGGGAGGTTGGCAATGTTCGTGCGAAAATAGGGGAGGAGGGGCAGTCCACCAAAAAAGAAAAAAAGAAAAGAGAAGAAAAGAAAACTCTAGAATGAGGCAAGTCCTTGGCTCTGGAGCAAAGACCTTTGTCTCAAATAGGGAGAGCAAATACCTACGGGTTTGAACCCTAAGTCTCGTTAGTGTATTCTCGCAGTTTCTGTAAGACTAGGAAATCCTACTTCCACGAAATAAATTATTTTGCACTTTGGAACCTATTTCAGTTTCCCACTAC
Organism: Aethalodelphis obliquidens; assembly: GCF_003676395.1. Classification (NCBI taxonomy): domain Eukaryota; kingdom Metazoa; phylum Chordata; class Mammalia; order Artiodactyla; family Delphinidae; genus Aethalodelphis; species Aethalodelphis obliquidens. The sequence goes on along the minus strand of NW_020837954.1, from coordinate 5,675,289 downwards.
CCCTGCTCCATATAAATTCATCTCCTTTCTTCTCCATCCCTTTTTGCCATATCTACATCCTATTTACTTAGGGATCCACCTTGACTTACTGCCGCCTTGGGAAAAAATCATGCATTCTTTCAGCTACTTCTGCTGATAGCGCGCCCTCTAAGAAAATTTTTCAAAAAAAAAGAGGCGTCTTTAGCTCTGGACCTGAAAGTCGCGGTTTAAGCCTTAGTCAAAAGGAGACTGTCGGGCACAGACCCCACCGCACCCCACCCACCGTAAAGCACTTTCACTTACCGATCTTGGGGTAAGAGCGCTCTCAGTCCTTAAGTCTTTTTTCCTCGGCATCCTTCGGGCAACCTCAGGCACAGTCTTGGATGGAGGGGGGAAAAAAAGCAGAAATCGGAAGGCAGAAAAGAGACTCAAAACATAACACTACCTCATCTATTCCCCTGAGCCACCTTGGCCTGCATCCTTGGGAAACGGTCCCGGTGAACTGACCGCTGGAGTGGGGAAAAGGTCGGTTTGGGGGCCGAAAACTAAGAGGTGGATTATTTTAACTACTCGTGGTTGGGGGGAGGGGAGACCCTGGAGGGAGGGTAGGGAAGGGGAAATGATTGGGATGAGAAAAGAAAGCCTTAAAAAAATTTTTTTTTAAAAAAGCACGCAAAAGAAAATCAAGCATGAAGTACTGTGAAAGATAGCGCCTTTGAACTCTTACAGGTTGGTAGCTCTTAGGAAGAATGCAGACGTGTGTATGCGCGAAAGGAGAATCTAGACGACCCCAATTCTTTCCATATCTCCAGGATCTGGCCTCGAGTAGGGGGGAAAATAAAAAAAAGAAGGGAGAATTTTAATTCCAGTTTCACCTACCCTGCTTGTTGGAATGGCTGCGCAGATTTTCATGTTGGAGAGTTCCATCTGTCTGGCAGAAGCTGGAGTGGTGTTGGGGGCAGGTTATCTGGTGAAGTGGGAATGTACAGGAACCCCGCCCTCTAGGCACGGTTACACAAGCCCAGCAACCCGTCCCAGCCAGTTCTAAAACCTCTAATGGTCTTCACCTTCACCCTTTGTTAGCCTGTTTCTCAAACAGGCGTTTAGTCCCAAACACAACCAGCCACTTTAGCTATTCATAAAGTTAATTTCTCAAAAGCAAAGTTATTTCAATGCATGCAAAGTCTTCAACGATGTTGTAGAAAACACACTTTTAAAAGACCACATTTATATATTTAGAGTTCTAAATATTTTGGGTTTATCCACCTACTTGGGTGAAATAACCACCAATTTACATATACATAATTAAATCACAACACTACAAGTCTCATTTTTTATCTCTCTACCCTCGATTTTATGCGAGTTATAGAAACCACATGAAATCTTCCACGACCATAAAGATATCTGTATTAAATCTTGTTAGTTCTGGACTTCATGTTCACTTGATTTCCAATTTTGAAAAAAGTGGAAGAAACATATTTGGAAGAATCCTTTCACTGCTCTAGCTTAAGTAAGTCGTTTTCTCAATGTTTTATAGATTAATAATTTGTATTAACTTGTATCAGACAAACTCAAATAAAATACTTTAAACCTGGAAATAAATTGTAATTTGGGATTTCAAGTTTTAAGTTGTGATCACTGAGCACTTTCAGTTCCAAATCTCAAAAAGAGCAAACTTCATCTCATTAAAAACAATTATAAGTATGAAAGAAGAAAAGCTTCAAAAAGTTTCAAAGTGTTTTTCTGGCATAAGCTAATTTTAACTGGCAAAGGTTGGGGAAAACAAATATCAACACAACATTACAACCAATTTGTTGCAAAAAAAAAAAAACCAATTAAATGCCAAGCTAGATTTCTGTGTTTTTGAAGACGATAACTTGAGGGATGATAGGATTGATTGAGATAAATGAAACGTTCACATTGGGCTTCAGGAGGCCTTCACACGGTTCTTTCTCTCTGTATATCCCCCTTCCTATCTAGTATGCGTATTAAACAAACTATTCTTACTTCTAATCACATCGTTATATATGTAACTCGGACATGTATCCAAGTAGAACTTTTCCACTCCAGTCCTTAGTTCCTAATGAATTCAAAGAAGTCAATTTTACTCCCAACCTCAAAACATTTTGCCATTGAAATTCTATTTCTCAATCATGCAACAAACAATCACAAGTAAGTATGGTTATTTAATATGGACAGAAAAAAATACTCAAGGGGGAAATCTTTCTTCTATATCTATGTCCCCTTACCTCAATATGAGTCCAACTCTCTTTTTAACTTTTGATAGTCAAAAGACTATATTTCTTTTGTCCCAGTATATTCTTATTCCACTAATAAAATCCATGGTAAAAGGGAACAATACACCATCACCTTTTTCAGTCTAAACACATGCTTGTGAGCTGTTTTGGATTACAAATGTGTAATGGGGATTTCCTTTGCCTAACCGTATTCACTTGGACTCTATTACTATTTTAAATATCAGCCATACATTTGGCTTCTAAAACAATTTATTTGTGGAATTTTCTTTCATGCTTCACTCTAAAGAATTGTTAAATTTCAAGAAACTTGGACCTCTGGTGAAACTGCTCTCATACGAAGAAAATAAAATTATGTCCAGTCTGCTTAAAGGAGATAATTAAACTAGCTGTCTCAGTCTATTTTGGTCCATTTCCCATTTGTGTATATTTGGTTCCAGCTCTTTTAATTTTTCCTGGCTCTTATCTGTCTTTCTTAGACCTCTCTCTCTCTCTCTCTCTCTCTCTCTCTCATTCATTCTTTCCTTTTGGTAGCAGGGGATTTTTTTTTTTTTTTTGGCTTTAAGATTCTCTTTCCCTTTCCTCCCTCTAGCTCTCTCTTCCTCTATCTCTCTATTCCACAGCCCACCCATCCCCATGTTCCAATATTAACTATTCTGTATTTCTATTTCAAATCTGTTTGAGTCAGCCTCCTTCTCTCCTAGGCTTTTTTTTTTTTCTCTCTTTTTCCTGACCAACTCTCTAAGTGTTTGCTGATAACATCTTGGGGACAGATTATTTTTCATTGGGCCCTTTGTAAGAAGTAGCCAGCTTATTGCATTACTGCAGAACACATTTCAGACTATACAATTGTAACAAACGAACAACTTGTCCTCCACGGACTCACCACAGGATCCAATTAGTTACTAAACCTTTTAGTTAGGTTTTCTAATTATTTTCTGGAGTCATAGCAATTGAACTGCTGAAACAATTCAAAAAAAAAGTTTTCATTTTGCTTCAGGTTTATATATATGCATATATATGCATGCATACGTATATTGCAAGTTAAAACAAAATTATGACTGTAAGCAAAAGGACAGATTTCTAGATAAAACTACACAGACATATTTAAAAGTGAATCAAATAAATACCTCTATGACGTAAAAATGAAAGAAAAGGAGAGAGGCATTTTACTTCTTCTGAACATCTAGAATTGTAAATTGTTATAAGTTAAAAATAAAATATAAACATTGATCTGCAAGTCATTACAACAGGTGATCACTTCAGCAAAATCTATATTGCAACTTCAGCACATCTTTATTAGAACTCTTTCATTGTGGGTAAACAGCCACAAAAATAAATGCTGACTTAGAAAGTATAAATACAAATATTTAAACAAAAATATTTGCAGCATTCATAGCGCAAATTGTACCTGAACTGAAGGGCTCTGTGTGTCTATATATATATATATATTACATATGTGTGCATTATATTCACTTCTATCTAACCATATACATATATTTATTTATAATTTGCCAAGTGCTATAAACAAGATACCTGAAACAAAATATATAAAAAGCATTCTATCAACTGATTTGAAAATAAACACAAGGTAAATAGCTATGCACATAAAATAATCTCTTTTTGCTGTATATCTACAGAAACTTAAAGATATCAGCTGAAAAGCCTATATTTTGTTTAAAGCTAGCGTTTATTAAATAGCCTGCTCCTTGTAAAATTTGACTCCACAATGGAAAAAAATATTATTTTCATTTTAAAAGTCTTAGTTCAAATGAAAGGAGCAGTTCAAATTTTAGTTGGCTGAAAAAGCCTTTGAATTCCCTAGAACTTTTAATGGTCTTTCAAAAATTAGCTCTACTTAATAAAAGAGACAAAAGTATCAAGATATATATGAATTTAGCCTATTTTTTTATTTCTGTGTGTTCATAGTAAACATTTTTGTAAGTGACAAACACGGGCATATGACCACAGTATCACAATCAAGAAATTTTAAGACAACATTAACAATCACTCAAATTTATGCGGCATCTGCGCAACACAGGTTACATATTTGCAAGGTTTACCTATAAGTACAATAGGTATTAACATTTCACTACATTTAGAAAAAATAAAAGTGACCTGTTAGTGACCACATACATCAAAATATACACAACACAAACTGAAGGCAATCATTAATTTTGTCCCCTTCCGATTCTCTGATTCATTTGAATAGGCAGTGCTGCCAACTGAAACAACTTTCTTTTTTTTTTTCTTTTTTTTTTTAATACTTAGTATACCAAGTGCATTTTCTAGAACCCAATCTTTGGTCTAAAAGTAAACAAAAGAAAAAAAAAGGTTTTTTTAAAGAAAAAACAAAACAATAAATGGCCAAAATAATTTCTTGGGTACCTTTACTACGAATGCTTCTTAAATACAAATTACAGTTTAACATTTTTAAACTCTCCCCATAATTTAGGTTGTTCTCAATGTCTGCATCCACCATAAAGATCCATGATAATTTATAATACTGCACACATGGAAATCTGGCGGCTCTTAAGGACAGACTTGTCAGGTTTGAATGAAATGGCAAAGCAGTCACTATTTAGATACACATTCTACTATAATTTTGACTTCCAAACCTTATATTCTACAATGTATTCTCCCCACATTGCACCTCGCTGACACTCCACACCTTGTTAGAATAATAAACAACCCTAAGACTGAACAAACGTACAGAAATGCGGGGGGGGGGCTTAATAAAAAATACCTGGACTTATTTTGTAATTATCATTTACAATGCAAATGTGTGTAAAACGTTCACTTACAGTCTGGTCCCAGGGATGTTAATGTATTAAAGGGTTGGAAGAAGACCCCTGATTTTGATGTGTGAAATAATCAGACAGTCCCCCGGACAGTCCCGTCGTGAAACTTGGCAAAGAGGGTCTTAAAGACTCACAGGGCAGGGTCGAGGGGGCCTGCGGAGACGTGGACGATGACGCGGCCCGGGCGCTCATGGACGTGCTGCTCTGCGAAGTCATTGACGGGTGCGGGACGTGGGGGAAAAAGTAACTGGTCTGGCCCGCGAGCAGGTTGACCGAGCAGGGGTTGAGGGAGTAGGTCCCGGAGCAGGGCACCGACAGGCCGCAGGGCACCGAGGCGGCGAGCGCGGCGGCCGTGAGGTGGTGCGTGGCGTACGGGATTTCCCCGTTGACCAGACGGTCCACGCTCAGGCCGTTGGCTGTGGAGAAGGAGTGGTTGTTACCCAGCGAGTTCTGAGTCAACACGGAGCTGTAGGGCATGGGGTGGCTGGGGTAGGCCGACGTGGTGCCGTTGTAACTCAAAGTGCTGCTGGCGCGGGGGTGGTGCAGGGACAGGAAGGGCGACATGGGCCAGTAGAGGGAGCCGGCGCGGTCCATGAAGGTGAGGCCGGTGGAGGTGAGGCGCGCCCCGCGCTTGAAGGCCAGCTTGGCCCGCGACGTGGTGGAGCGGCGCCGCAGCTTGCCCGTGGTGCCGCCGATGAACACGTCGTCGCTCGAGGGGTCCAGCATCCAGTAGTTGCCCTTGCCCGGGTCGTCATAGTGGCGCGGCACCTTCACGAAGCACTTGTTGAGGGACAGGTTGTGGCGAATGGAGTTCTGCCAGCCCTGCTTGTTCTCGCGGTAGTAAGGGAAGTTCTTCATGATAAACTCGTAGATGCCATTGAGCGTGAGCCGCTTCTCGGGGCTCTGCCGGATGGCCATCATGATGAGCGCGTTGTAGCTGAACGGCGGCTTCTCGTACTTGCCGTTCTTCTTCTCGCCCTCCTTGCCCCCCTCCCCGTCCTTGCCGCCCTCGCCCGCCCCCTTCTTCTCCTCCCCCCCGGCGCCGGCGCCCTTCTCTTTCTCGTCCGGCCCGACGGGCGCCAGCTCCCCGGGCCCGCCGCCCGGCTCGCCCTTGCCGCCCAGCCCGTCCGCTTTGGCCCCGTCCAGCGCGGCGGCCGGGGGCGGCGGCGGCGGCGGCGGCGGGAGCAGCAGCTGCTGGGGGCCCTTGTCGTCGTCGGCGGCCGGGGCGCCCCGTGCAGGGGGCGGCGGCGGCGGCGGTTGCTGCTGTGGCGGCGGCGGCGGCGGTTGCGGGGCGGGCGGCGGCGGGTGGTGGTGGTGGTGGTGGTGGTGGTGGTGGTGCTGGGGGTGGTGGCTGTTGTGGTGGCCGTGGCTCGCGTGGTGGTTGTCGTTCTGGACCGCCTCTGGCACCAGGCTGTTGATGCTGAACGAGGACTTGGGGATCATTTTCACCTCTTTCCTATCTCCCATGTCCAGCATCACCCAGTCGTCGGGGGGAAACGGCGGCGGCGGCGGCGCGGGAGCGGGGCAGCGGAGCGGCGGGCGGCGGCGACCGTTGGGTGCCGAGCGGGGCGCGGGCTGCGCGGGCGGCGGCGGCGGCGGCACTGAGCGCTTCGGCAGCAGCGCAGTTGGACCGCAGGCTCCGGCGCTGGCAAGTCATGTAGCAAGAGCAGCAACCACCCCTCAGGAATTAGAAGAAAAAAAAAAGGGGGGAAAGAAAAAAAGAAAGAGAGAGAAAAAAAGAAACAACCACCGCCCCGGGGGTGAAGCTCCCTCGCTCCCAACTCTACTTCTTGGTCTCCCCCCCCACCCCCCGCTCCCCCCCCCTGCTGCTTCCTCCTCCTCCTCCTCCTCCTCCTCCTCCTCCTCTCGCAGCAGCAGTCACAGCAGCAGCAGCAGCAGCAGCAGCCCAAAGGGGGGGAGAGCCGGGCGGCGGGCGGGCGCGTCCCGGAGCGGCCGCGGCGAGGATGGGGAGACAGCGATCGAGGCGGCTATAGCCACAATTAATTTTCCGAGCTACAGGCGCACACTAGGGCTGTAAAAAAATTTTTGGTTTAACCTTTCCTGCCGCTGGGCCAATCAGAGCCGGCGGCGTGCGGGAGCGTCTCTCCTGCCGTCGACCAATCGGCGGGTCCGGACCCACCCACCCCCGCCCCACCCCGCCCCACCCCGCCCCGCCCTCCGGCTCCCGCCCCCTCGGGCGCTCGCCTCCCCCTCTCCGCGGGCCTCGGCCTCGCGGCCGCGCGGAGCCGCGTAGGGATACGCCGGTGGGAGCACGCTGCGCCGCGGCCCTTCTCTGCGCCCCCTCCACCCGTTCTACCCCGCGGGTCTGTTCAACCGAAATCCCCCTCTTAGGGCAAATATCTCACATTTCCGGCTTCCTTTTCATGTAGTGGGTCATTTTCGTTTGAGCGTCAATATTTGTCCTTATTGATTAAAGTTTGTATCCAATTTTATGTTTAAAAGCGGGGGCGGTGGCGGCGGCGGCGGTGGTGGAGAGAAGAGTGGGAGTGCAGGGAGAGGATGCAGGGAGAGGGCAGGAAATGGAGGAGGGAGAGGCGAGGCACTACTTTCCCGAGTCGGCCTTGCAGGCCCGGGTCCGGCATTTCGGAGCCCGTAGGAAAACTGTGCCCCTCGTAGGTAACACTCCTCCGAGGTTTCGGAGGGTTGGGGAGGGAAGGCCCACCTCTGGCGTGGGAGGGAGGTCTCCTATACCTTGGGGGAGGAGGGTCCGGCAGAGGTTTGGAAATGAAGGGATAAGGAGGAGGAAGTGGGCTGGCGAGCGCGGGGCCAAACAGGGTTACTTACTCGGTTCCTGCGGCTCGGGCGGCGGCGAGCTCGGGCGCCGCCGGGAAGCCAGGCCTGGGGCTCCCGGCGCTGCGGCGGCGGGCGAGGGCGGCTCAGTGGTGGGCGCGTTTGATGGCTTTCCGAAATGAGGGGTGCTCAGAGAGAAAACAATACCAAACAATCTCGAAATAAACCAGGTAACACATGCTCTCTATGTGCGTCTCTTCCCCTTCTCTCCCGCTCCAGACCTTCGCTCACGCTCTGGGTGACTCGGTGCCGTTTTCTCCTCGCCGCTCCAGCTTCTCCTCAGTTTCTAATCCGAATTGGAAGCGAGTAGCCGCGAGCTATCACCCTGGAAATGTTTTCATTTTGCTTGTTGACATTGGAGGGAAAATAAGGGTGGGCGTCTATTTCTTTCCGGTTTTTTTTTTAAGCCTTCCTATTTTCACTCCCTCTTTTCTTTTTCTTTCCGTTTCTCAAATGCTTTTAATTTGTGCGGGCCTTAATCCTGAAATAACCGCATGCTTCAGCCGGCCCTTTCCCATCCTGAATGCTGCTGGAAGGCGCCTAGGAGCCTTGGGAACGTGGGTCCCACAATTCCAGCTTCTTGGGCTTTAGGACTGGGAAGGTTCGGTTGAGGGTTGAAGTGAGTGGGGAGATTGTGATTCGGGGGCTTTAAAGGGATCCCGTGGCCAGGGGCAGGGCTAAGGCCCAGCATTTCCCAGGGATTGGAATTTGGTGCAGGGCATACTGATCAAAGGCTGTTTCATCCCACATGGGCACGAAAACATACCACATTTTACGGAGGATGTAGCCTGAGAGGAGAGGGAGGTGGAGAAGCATAAATGAAAAGCACCTTTTCACTCTGTAAGGTAAATAATCATAAAATGTAAACCTTCTTCACCTCGATAAACTCTCAAATTATCTGACAGATTTGGTATTTACGAAAACGAAGGAAGAAAAGCGGTGCTTATGTACGATGTTAAATTTCAATTCTAATATAAAGAATGCAATTGATGAATACTCAGGTTAATAGGGAGTTATTCCACTCTCCCCATCCCACCCCTACCTTGAAATTATGAGAGAGAGAATAAACTCTGAAGAGAATAATAGACAATTATAAATAGATAATGATTTTTAAATATGGATCTATTAGGAATGCCATAAAGGAGCTTTGAACATTGGACTAACCTCAACTATCCATTCACTGTATGTGTGTGTCTTCCCCCTATTTCTACATAAGTCCTTCCTTTAAAACAAACTATATTTACATGTGGGAAAATTCAAGGGTTCCAGCTATCGCCGTTAGTGGTGACATGGCCCCAGACTTTGACTTCTAAGCTCCTGATTTCTTACAGAGGCGGGTGAGCTCATGGGTTTTGCGGACTCGGCTGGAGAGATCTGTGGGCCTTCCTCTTTCTGCTCACTTTTCCTCCTCCCACTCTTCTCCCCTCCGCAGGCCTGTTATTCCTCCTTTTCCTCAACTCGCATTCCTGCCTCCTCCCCTCTTCCCGCCTCCTCCCCCTCACTCCCCCCACCCCTCTTCTCCTTCTATTCCACTCCCTCACTCCATTCCTCCACCTACTCCTCCCCATTTCTCCCCCCACAGCCCCCCTTCTCATCACCACTTATAATGGCACACAAGGGCTCCCTCTGAGGTGGACGGCCCGGTACGTTTTCGTAGTCGGTCTAGCGTGAAATGATTCGGTGTAACCGGATTCTTGGGAAAGGACAGGTTACGTAAACATTTACTGATGTGGAGTAACTATACTATTTGTACTCTGATATGCAGGAAGGAAAGTGTTGATTAACACAGAAGAAAAAAAAGCGAAATTAGCTGATTGCATGCTCATAAGTGCAAGCTGTCATTGAACTGCTTTTAAAATAGACACAGCTGGGTGTTTGTGTTGAAAAATTTCTTGTGTTTTTGCTAATACTGAAATAAGCATGATTTTGTATACCAAACATTTTCAGATCATTAAAATTTGTAATCTGTGCTGGTTTTAAACACAAAGAAAAGAAACAGAATCATTTCGATGTAAAATTTGCTGATATTATATTAACTCAATCAGGTCTGTACAAATTGTGCATTGTGCCTCCTAAAATCTGTTTGATCAATTTAATACACAAAGTGCCAAACGTGGGTATTGTTTGTTAACATTGGACATTTTATTCAAATCCAAGCTCAGCAGCAAACTGGAGGAGCACTCCTTGAATCCAACACCAGCACTGACTGATGAATTTTTAATGTTTTAAGGTGTTTCTTAGGTCAAAGCTGAGTGTTCATTGTTTTGTAATCCTGCATAAAATTTTAGCAGGTGAAAATAAGTTTTTCTTCTGTTTACTTTCAAATAGCAAAAACTGGGGTCTGCTAATGAGAGCTGGAATAATCTGATTTTATGTGCCAGGAGCTTATATTGACTGGGAAAATGTTTTGCATGCAAATTAAAAATGTGTTATATTATTTTAAGGATTGCATGGATGCAAGTCTTAAAATAGGATTTTGTGTAGGAATAGATTCCAGTTTAATATAATCATATTAAAGATATATTCTCCCTAATGACAAAGGTTATTTGCAATTTGGGGGGGAGGTGAGTTTGAATTCCTTTTAATAATTTTAATTAGACTTTATGGTGAGATAGAGTGATATATATATATATGTATACACACACACACACACACACACACACATATATATATATATATATATATGGGCTTGTTCAACAAAACATGCACTGTTTACTCAGCAGCCCACATTTGTCTCAGCAGTGGCTTCTTTTTAGAACTGCTACTAGATGAAATGGAGGGGGAGGGGGCTCTTGGACAGAGTATTGTGCAAGTTGAAAGTCCCTGGATGGAGCTTTGTATATCCTACCGGCCAATTTGGGTGCAAATTGGATTTGAACGACTGCCCACATCCACCTCAGGCCTCTTTCCTAAACACAAGAAGCCCTAACTCTGTATTTCCACCTCATTCAGTCTCTGTGATTACCTTCAGAAGACAGAGGGCATCCGGTGGTCTCAGATCTGAAAAAATTCTTTATCACTTTAATATTGTCTCATCATCAGCTTAATCTTGATCTCTCAAACACACAGATCTATAAATGTACACTGGTAACGTCAAAGTCAGAGCAAATGTAATTTTCTGGGATATAATGGTAAACTTCTCCTCTGTCTGCCTCCCCCTTCACCCCCAAAAGAGGACAGGCCTTGTAAAGAGTGAGCAGTTCCAACGGAAGAATTCCTTGGGAAATGAATTAGATTATTCTGTCTCTAGTTTTAATTAATAGCCAAGGCCCCACAGCCAACTGCAGGGAGCAGCACGTTTAGCTTCTCCATCTGGCGGTGCTACACTGAGTCTTCCTTAGGGCCTATTTCCCGCTTTTGGTTGGTGCCTTGCTTCTTTTTTCCTTGTTACCTGCTGGTTAAAGGAGGGCGAACCATTTTTGCCTAAAATCCACCCTGCTCTTGGCTCCCTGGATAGGGTGTCCTTGGAGCGGAGCCCAGCGCCAGGCTCTGGGTAAAGCTCTCTTCCTGCAGATGCAAGGGGAGTCCCTGACCCTGTGATGTTTGTGAGTGAGCGGAACCCTTGCAGAGGCATCCAGGTATTTCCAGAGATCCTGTGACTATCAAGGTCTGCTCTCGCTGAAGCCAACTCGTCCTTAATCCCTTCCTAACAGCAGGTAACGGTGCTAACATTTAGTGATTGTAAGTTACCCTTCAGTGTGTTGTATCCTTGTTCTGTGGGTTTTGGTTACAGGTTATACGATTAGGTTTGCGAGAACAGTAGTGAACTAAACTTCTCAGTAAGAGGTCTTCACACCAGGGAAGTGTTACTTTTCTGCAGCAGCCTTGCCTCGTCACTCATTAGGGAGCTGCAGGTTGTCAAGCGGCTGCTCTTAGAGCACGCGCACGCACCCTCAATATCCCCAGGGACGCGCACACGTGCACGCGCACACCACAAACACACACACACACATATACACACACACACACACCTCACTAAAACTAAATTAAGAAGCCGATGATTAAGACAAGCGTCTACTAGGCCTGTCATTTCAGCATCCTTCCATCATAACATTGTGGCACCGGCAATTTTGCTTGAGAACTTTGAGAAAAAATAATTCATGGGAGAGCCTCGTATTTGAGAGTCGAAATGTTTAACTTGTATAAGCTGGGGAACCACTTCGGAAGTGAGAAAGTCCAAAGTTAAATTTTTTTTTTTTTTAAGTAAAGAAGAAGAAGAGAAGGAAGAGGAGGTCTGGATAGAGACCCTGGGACTCCCCAGGCAGGTTGCTGTGACTCTGCCAGAAAGCTTCCAAGCTCTCTGAAGGCGAGCACATACTGATCCAAAGGAATCGTCTTGAGACCTGCAACAAAATACACTTGGGAGAAGCTTCTTCCCAATATTAACCCCACAGAGAGCCAGGCGTGGAGAAATCCATGAGGATGGTCCTTCGATCACCCCAGGGTCGAAGGACTTTTATAAAGTCTCTCTGAACAACCTCTCAGTCGAACACTCTGCACATCTCTTGTAAATATAAAATGTCCAATAGTCGTTTACATGTTTCCTGTTATTTGCCAGCTGCTTGGGATCTCTGAGGGTGGACAATTTGCAGAGGGAGTTGAGTCCCTGATAGTGTGAGGGCAGGCCCGTTCCATTTTTTGACCTGATCCAATTAGGAGAAATAGTCCCACACCTTTTGGGCAATCGTGCCCTGAGAGGCCAATTTCTCGTTTTCCTCCAGAAGCCCTAGGAAATGGCGCAGCCCATCCTTCAGAGGGGTCAGGAAATGCTAAAGGGAAAGACAAAGAGTGGAAGGGGTGATGGTAAACGGGAATGACGGAAGCTAGTTCTCAGGTCCTTATATTTAACCCTTCAGTCTATCTGAAAAGGGAGGAAGTGAGAGTTGGCAAAAGTCAGCACACAAGACAATGCTACCTTGGATTTTTCACCAGTGGGACATGGAAAGAGGGGGGAAAATGACTTCATAAGTATACATCGGCCTGAAAGAAGAACTTACAGGCCTCAAAATGCTGGTCTCCTAGAGTTCGAGCTCCTTACTGTCCCATCCCTGTTCTCCTTAATTAGTTGGAACTTCAATTTGATTTCCCGTAAGACACCGAATAATCTACTTTGGGAAATGCTAACAGCACTCTTTGGAGAATGTGGGGCATCGAGTTTCCTCTATTCTGAAGCACCATCCCAAAAGGTCCCCCAAACTCCAGTCGTTGTGAGGAAAGATGAAGCGGTGCGGCTTAGTGACAATTATTAGGACGGTCAGCTCTGAACCAGTCACCCTCTCAATAGTTAAAAGTACACGAAGAGCACCGAACAACAGAGAAGATTGATAGTATGTTTTAAACAATGCTCGCACCCACTGACGGTCGTCAGGAATGATGAGGGAGAAAACTGCCTGCGCTGGGGTGAGCAGGCCAGGAGGCAAGCAGAGACCCTTCCACCCCAAAGTCCCCCTTCGCATTTGAAAAGTCGCATGAGACAAAGTAAACTGTTTACTAATCGAATACGTCCGCTTCCTTTCTAAAAACCCAAGTGGACAAACCAATGAGCCAGTTTTTACTTCGTGTCTGTCTCATACCCACCTGTCTCCTCACTCTCGAACTGCAGTTCCCGTAGGTCTTCCCCTCCCCCTCCAACTTGAAGCAGTGGAAAATATGTTGGAGCAGCGTTTCGAAAAAGGTCCTGATCCTCTCCCTCCCTCGCTAACCCCTCGAGGCTGTAACGGCGACGGATCCCTGCGAGGAGCATCACGGAATCCGGGCTCCCGGGGCCTGCGCTCCGCTCCTGCCTGCTAGCACCCGCGCGCCTACCCCGCGCTCCTTTGTCGCCCGCGCCTGCCCAGCGCAGTCCTGCTAGAGGACTTGCCTTTAGGTTTTATTTCCGGATTTACCCCTCTTAGAGTTACCTTTTCAGCCCAGATGTCTCGTGTTTGCACATCACGCCGGAAGCACGCATACAGATCAATATTTTTGGGCTAAGAGGTCATCTGCCACAGTGAACGTGGAAAAAAAATAGAGCCCAGTTAAAGGTTTTAAGCTTATTATTTGTATAAAGCACAGCTCAGAGTTAAAAGATTGGGGTGCGTGCAGGTGAAGTTAATTTGAATATTCAATTACATAGAAGGGGTGTTGGACCCAGTGGGGGAGAGCAGTTATACCCCTATTTGTCTCCTGCCCTTTGGAAGGAGCCGAAGGCAGGGAGGAGAGGAGCGGCCAGGGTAAGCTAGATGCAGGATGGCTTCAGGAACAAATTACCGCTATGATGTGCAAACAAAACAACCCTACTCTTCCGTTTCAGAAACTACAACAAAGGTAGTGGGGAGGGTCACTTTTATTTTAAAAACAGTCCTAGGTAGGTTCTTGTTTATCAATTTTAGTATCTTTCTTCTGAGCTTGTCCTAAGGCACGCAGGAGAGAAAGTAACGTTCAAGAAGAAAGCCGGGTCGGCAAGTTTGGCTCCCGAGCGTGTGAACTATGAATCACCGCGGTGAAGATCTTTTTTTTTTTTTTCTCACCCTTTTCTTTTCTCCTGGAGCGTGAACTTGTTAGATAAGATAGATGAGGCCACAAGGATGTGGAATCGCTGATAAAGCCTGGCTTCTTGGAGAGCAGCCTGTGAGGCTGCTGCGTTGCCTCGGACGGAGCTGAGGGGCGCGGGGCTCGTTTCGGCGCTGCCCCAACGCAAGTCCTTGCGGCCGCCCGCGGGCTGCACCCCGCGCTGGGATCGCTGCCCAGGCAGCCTATCCTCTGGCCTTAGAGGAAGCACCCCAGAAGACAAAAGAACGGCCCCAGCTGGGCTGAGTATCTGCTCTCCGGAACACAAAACGGGGCCCGTAGGTTTTCCTGGAATAAGTTCGAAGTCCGGACCACAAAGCAATCGGAGGGTGGGAGACACTAAATTTTAAAGAAGTCTGGAATCAGGCGTGAAACACTATTTTCCCCATTGATTAGAAGTGGTTCCCTTTCCCTATTTATATATATATATATATGCACATGCTATTGATTACACACCGCGATTTACTTGAAAAAATGCTTAGCGTATCTTTAGCACACGCTCCTCAGTCTTTCAATTAGCACTGGATTTTGCCCCGGGATTGCTCCCTAGGGCGAACAAATGGAGCCAACTCATCTCCAGCGACTTTTTTTTTTCCGCCCACGTGCGTATCCACGCCAGAGCTTTAGAAGCAGTTTAAAATCCCCAGCCTTGGTTTCACTTGATATTGTTGTTGTTGTTATTGATAAATATTGGGTCATACACAGCCACTTGTCAGAGCCTTTGGCTCCATCTCGCAGCTGCAGCTCCTAGCGGGGCGTTTGAGTCTTGTTCTAGGAACTGGAGGGATTTGTTGGGAAAAGAATTGCATAGTCTCTGCTCCTTCAGTTGTGGAGATGGCCCCTTAAAATCCTACTTCTTGTCTGTCTACTGTCACGTTTATTTCTTTATTTGTTCATATATGTGAACACTGGGTAGACGTGTGTCTCTTTTCCCCCCGTATCTTCTAATTGAAATTATCGTCAAAATAAAAAGGGATAAACTATTGACCCCAGTTTTCTTAAGTATACCTGAAACTAAAAAGAACATAGGTGGGTGGACAGATAATTTTTGTAATTGCTGGGGGATGGTTGAGTCGGTAGGACGTTTGGGGCTTGTGTAATTGGAGTAATTTATACAGTTTATCTTTCAACTGTGCTGTATATACTCTTTCCCTTGATACTGCACACGAACTGAGCCCATGGTCGGCTTGTCTTGGCATGTTTGAAGCCCCAGACACCCAACAGTATCATTACAGGAAAGAGACAAAACCCTAAAGACTCGAGGCAGGGAGGCGTCTGCCTTGAGGTGAATGGGGAGTTTGTCTTGGCGCTGGACTTTTCGGGTAAGCGCACCCACTGGCTCAGACTGCCTGGCAGCGCAGCGTTAAGGTCTTCCCCGCGCAGAAGTGCAGGGAGGGGGTGGGGAAAGAAACAGCTGATTTTCGACATTTCAAAGGGACTCTTTCTATTTATCAGTGTTACCGAAGTGTACGTTACTGGAGAAACAACAAAACAAGCATAGAGCTGCAATTTTCAAGAAAATAGGATCCCCAAATATAAAAATAAAAAAGTAGCAGAGAAGATGTATAATTCAATCAAATTACACAAAATTGCTTGAAAATCCAGAACAGTAGCGATCCATTATGCCTCTGTTTTATTAGTGACAAGTACAATTACTCTAAAATAAAGAACATGGTGAATATATAATTGGCTGTAATCATGTTAGTGTTTGAATAAAAATGACGGGAACATTTAACACTTTGACAACAAAATGTTCAGAAATAACTTATTTATTCAAACAGTTTTTATTTTCCACCAAGTGAAGGAGAAACACAGTTTGCTTAGGAAAATCAATGACTTTTCCCTGCAATAAATAAATATCCAAAAGGGGAAAAAAACAGCCCCACACCTCTATATTATTACTATTATTATTTTTAACCAGCAAGAAGCTTAATCCTGTGTTTGGAGTCACCACCGCCTAACGGTTGTTGGGTACCGACGTCCGCCACCTAGAGGAAAAGCTCTGCAGCTCACCCGTTTTCCGGCGGTGACCTCGGGAATCAAAGTTAATAAATATTCCTTTGCAAATTGCTCTCCAAACTAACTTACCCTCCCCCACCCCTCAGTCCCCTTCCGCCCTACAAAATCGTCACAATATTTTCTTAGTAATTGCTCCGTGCAATTGACAGAAGTGCCGAGTCCCCGGCAGCGCGGTCCTCTCCCAGCAAAGAGCCAGAGCGCGCTGGGGAAGTAGGTCAGGGAATATTTGCGTCTGGAGAGAGAATCTACTTTCGACCAAAATTCTTCTAGAGCAGCCTGAATTCGGGTCTCATAAAGCAACAGCTGATGCTGGAACCCCACATTCCAGTGCTTTTTTTTTCTTTTCTTTTTTTTTTAGGGCGTTCTTAGGGAAAACACAGCCCGGATCCCTCTGTCCGCCAGTTGCTTACCGCGGGGCCCCTTTTCCCGAATTCTCCCCGGTCCACATGCCCCTCCCCGCCGCAGACACGGAGTTGTGAGGTCCGGGCTCTCTCTAATCGGTCCTTCGAGACCAACGGGACCTTTGATTTTCCTAAATAGGTTGTAAAGGCATTAAGGGGAAGGCCATGTTTTGAGGGGTCACCCCTGTGGCCCTGGAGGCCGAACCAGGAGAAATCCCACATCTTTACACTGAATCCTGGAATTTCGAGAAACTTCCGCAGTGTGCTGGGTAATTTGAGGACGGACCCGAAGAGACTAGGGACCTTTTCTGCATTTTAGTTTTGGTGGATACTATTGGCTTCTCCCGCAGAAAAAGCCAGCCTTACACCCGGGTCTTGCCTGGCTGTTCTCAAGGAAGTCTTGGGGAAAAGAGATGCTAAGCGAGTGTGAGGAGCTAAGAAAAGAGAAATAAGGAAGGTGTTCGGGGCGCTCAGTGGCTGCTTGATAGCCGAGCAGCGGACTGTGCATGTCCGCGCGCCGGCCCTGCAGGCGTTTCTCCCCGCCCCACGCGTCCAAAGTTTTGTTTTGCTTTGCTTTAATGTACCTAGAATACTGTTCAAGCTGAAAGTTTGCTAGAAAGCCGAAGAAGGAACAAGCAAGCTGAATTCGTTTTGGAAAACAAAACATCATCAACAACAAAAAAACCCACCCTGATAAATAATTGGACTTCAGCTGGGTTTCATTCCTTAAGTTTTCCCTTCCCTCTCTTCCTCCCCTCTTTGCTTTCCTTTCTCAGTTTCTCAACTTCCCCGCCCCCCATCCCCATCCCTATCTTTATTTCTGTCTTTATAACCTATCCAAATCCCTATCTCCAAATCTCTCTATGTGTAAGAGAAAAGAAGCAGCGTGAGGTGGGTGGAGGTGACCATTTTTACGCTGAATTTCGGAACCTCCCTATTTGTCAGTTCTCAGCCCCGACGCTGCTGGAGTTTAAAGGAGACATCCCAGAGATGACTCTTCCTCTCATTCTTCCCAGAGGCAACTTCAGAACCATGGACCTGTTTACCTACTGCAGAAATTTTTTTTTTAAGATAGTCAAAATATAGATATAGGTACATCTCCTCTAAAACGGATGTCCCAGTACATACCTCCCCTATGGAGTGAGGCACGCCCCAATACCCTAATAACTCAAGTCCTAAGAATTGTTCCGTTTTGTTTTATATAAAACTAGTGCTTCCACTCTCAACTCCCAGGTCTGTCACTCCTCTCCCGCATTATATTAACAGGCGATGTTAGCCTTCCCCTACGTGTTCAGGCTGCTAATGCGGTCCACTTAACGCAACAAAAATGCTCATCTGTGGAGATTTCCCCAAGGCTAGCCGCGATGCTCGCTCCTTTCCTTTTCAGGGCAAGTCCTTTCCTCCCTCTCCCTTCTTTGCTTGAGGTGGGGGCTGAAAAAGGGGTTCAACAACCGCGAGCGAGGGTGTGAGCGCTCCCTCCTCTATCTCCTGCCTGCCAATTCACCCAAGAGATAGTGAATTTTTGGTTTTCTCTTGGGAACAGAAATATCTGGAAGCTTCAGCCGTGCCACCTGGTTGCCTCTTTCAGTTAATTTGCCTTCCTCTTTCTTTTCTTCTCACCTCAGTCTATGAAAGCAGTTCAGGATTGCTCTCACAGCCTCCTCTGCATCCTTTTAGCTCCTGCCTTCTGAAGGAAACTCTGCTGGCTTTCTCTTCTGTTTCAGCAGGAAAGCTGGGTTGGAGATGCACTCTGTAGCGGATTGTTTGTGTATTGTGTACGTTTGTCTAGTTTTAATAACTTTTTGGAGGAGACTTTCCTGGGCTTGCTGACATTTCCTCCCCCCCTCCCCCGCCTCTCTATGGAGGAGACTCCCTGGAGGAAGGAATCACCCGAGCTTAGCTGATGGCCTTTTGTCAGTTTCTCTTACTCTTTAAAGTCTGGTCTGGGAAAGTCATGTGTCATCATGATTCATATGTATCCAGTTTCCAAGGAGAAGGACATCAGGGAGAAAGCAAAATAAAACTAACTTAACATATAATAAGTATTATTAGGTTTTAGTTAGGTTTTGGTTTAAAAGATGATTGCCTTCATTGCTTCCATCTGGAACACTGTAGATTTTTTTTAAAAAACCCTATAAAGTACAGACATTAGAACAGAGCTTTCCAACTCTTGCTCAACCATGCTCTTTTTCTTACGGATCCTTAGGCAAGTTACTTCACCGTTGTAGTTTTCGTTCTTCATCTGAAAAATAAGTGATCTGCATTCATTAATACATAAGATATCATCTACTCACCAAAATCCCCCAAACAGAAAAAACAATTACCCAAACTCTAAGAATCTTTTTTTTTTTTTTCTTTTTCTGGAAGCACTAAGAAAATCTCATTCAAACGGCAGCAGCGACATCTAGTGACCATAGTGCTCAATAGTAACAATGACAGTGTGGGAAGTTTACCAAGGAATGGGTTTTCAGAGTGAGACATCTTGGTTTTTCTAATAAATCTTAATTGTCTGGCAAAGAGTACTCTTTTGATATCAAAGAGTTCTTACTGAGTTTAGATTATGGCAATGATTTAAAGAAAGAAAAAGATGCTTAACGACCTCAAGTGTGCATATAAGGCAGTTAAAATTTATAAGAACGCTCTTCTAATGTTTTAAATTCCAGGTCAAGAGACTAGTTCTAAAAAATAATTTTGTGGGTTGTGCTTTATCTAACTAATTTTCCAAATTAAAATCAATTGCATTACTGCACAAATACTTAACAAAATTGGAAAGAGGTAGAAATTTCCAAGATTTCCTTTCATCTCGACCAACCATTTAGTTGATTTGAGATTGCTGTCTAGTCAATATCAGGGAACATACTAAAAATAACTCCCTCCTTTAAGTCACCACATATATACTCTGTCCATAACACCTTTGCTCAAAGTATTTCGAAATTCAAAGAAATGGGATTCCCATTACTGGATGGACTCCATCTCTTTTTGTAGCAAAGATTATCTGGGCACCGGTGAAGTCTTAGCAATGGCAGAGAGACTATAAAGCCCAAGATGTTTCAGAATAACAATGTTAGCATTTTCTTGGCATTTCACACTTTAGACAGAGGCAAAGAAGAATTCAACTTATTCTCTGTGACTTTATAAGCTGGCCAAGTGTGTGGGCGTAGTTTGTTCATGCACTCAGTGAAGTGTGTGTTTCAATTCCTATTAGCAAAGCAGATGATGACTGTTGGAATATATGGATCCATGTTTTATAACTTTAAAGGAAGCCAATTTTGTTTATTATATTTTATTTTTGACCAGTACTTTATGCACTTTTACTATGTAATTTGGCCACTGATTGACTTGCTAGCTAGTTTAGCCAGGTAGTATTTTAGTGTAATAAGACTCTTAGTTAACCCCGGGGAGAACTTGAGCTAGTCACACCACTTTCTTGACCTTAGTTTCCTTAAATATAAAATGAGGAGGTTGAACGCTCCACTGTCCCTTATTGCTCAAACCAACCATAAATCAATAAATCGTCAACCCTCATTTGCAAAGACCCTCTTCTGGTGCCTCTGTGGTCATCTGTGACTTTTCAATGTCAATGCTGAATTCTCCAGTTAGGCATCTCATCAGAAATTAGAATGGAAAGAATTGACGAATCCCATTTCTTCATGTCCTGCCCACCTCCCGGTTTGTCTGATTTTTAGAAATGACAAAAATCTTAGACTTTCCAGTCAACATTTACCAATTCACTGGCATGCTCTCAGCTCTCTTGTCCATCCAGAAAAATCACAGTGTGGGAATGGGACAAAACTGAACACAAAGCTGGGGCAGCTGTATTTGAACATGTATCCAACATGTTCCCATATCCCCATGGTAATGGTTATTTATTAGTATTAGTATTATTATGAACCAGAGCCAAAGTACTCTGGCTGCAAACAGCCTACGTTTCCTTCCTGCTTCTGTGGCCCTATGAATAAATTTCTTCAGGAAGGAGGTGGCAGTAAAATGTCTCCCATTTTTATCTGGCTTGGAATATCATTACACACATTTAGCAAGGAGAAGATCGTTCACAGGAGGCAAATATTACCCCATGCAAATATGCTTGGCATTTAATATAGGTTCCAGGGAGACTCGGAGCGGTACTGACATGGATTGACAGAAGGGCCACGGTTCATTATAAATAAAATTCTGAATCCCTCAAAGGTTTATTTTTAAGATGCTTTCCTCCTTTCTCATCTCACTAGATGTCTTCCTGCTCTTCATACGACTCAGTCTGGTAATAAAAATACCCTATCTTTGTATAAAATTAACAAGGCATATTTTCTTCTGTGAATTCCTCTCAGATTCAAGAGACAGGTATTATTTTACTTTAGAAGTGAGAAAACTGACCTAGAGAGGCTAAATTACTCACCTAAGCTCATACTGCTGGGAAGACCCAGAACAGGAGCATGAATTCTGGCCTGGGATAGGCTGCATCTCACTTCTGCTTGTCCTCAGGGTTGAGGTCCTCACGCTGGGAACCAGGCTTGCAGACCGACCTGCTGCTGTTCCTTAGGCCTCACCAAGATTCCACTGCATATATTTGAGAAGTCTCAAACTTTTAGGAGATTCTTGGGACCCTTGTAACATGGTAGAATCTGTGCTTGCTACTCTTTTTTTTTTTTTTTTTTTTTTTGCGGTACGCAGGCCTCTCACTGCTGTGGCCTCTCCCGTTGCGGAGCACAGGCTCCGGACGCGCAGGCTCAGCGGCCATGGCTCACGGGCCCAGCCGCTCCGCGGCATGTGGGATCTTCCCGGATCAGGGCACGAACCCGTGTCCCCTGCATCGGCAGGCGGACCCCCAACCACTGCGCCACCAGGGAAGCCCTTGCTACTCTTCATTCATGTATTTCTCCTCTTAATGCTAACAATTTTATGTTAATATATTATTTATATTGTTAATATTTTCTTCCTAACGAATAATCTTTGTGAAATGATAGCAAAAATAATATAAAAATATATTATTTATATTTTCTACTAGAGGGATAATCTTTGCAAAAAGATAGTATTCAAAACATGTTTGTTGGTGATCTTGGGATCCAAGATGTTGGAATTGGAACGAATGTAAGACATCGTCTGATTCAGCAGCTCTGGAGAGAGATCACTCTCAGAATCAGTGGCTCCTGGGAGCTCTGCTGAGTCCAAGTCCAGATTATTCTGAGTATCCTGGCATTGTTTCCTGCCCATCTCCCTTGCTTCTTGGCTTCATACATTAATGTATTTGGGAATTCCATTCTTGCTGGCTATCCTGTGGGCTGGTTTTCCAAATAGGCTGCCTCTTCAATAGCGGGCAGTAGATCTGCCTAAGGACCCTGCTCTCAGCTGGGAGCTGTTATCTTCCTCTTGAATGTATTTTCTCTGAAGTAGCTCTGTGCTGCCCTCCACTGGCACTCAGCGGCTAGAGCTAGCTAGCCTTCTGCGTCTCCGCTAACACACTGCATCTAGGGCTCCAAACGCGATATGAGAGCACTATTAACCACACTATGTATGGTTTTTAATAGCATGAAAAATAGGACCCAGGCCCCTTCGTGTCCACTTATACCCTGTGTTCTCACTTTCTATGAGTTTGCTGACGGGCTGTGAATGAGTGTATTTGACATTCACTAATTTCAAGTATTTGTGCTAGAGTATTTGGAAGGGATTACTTGAAAGTGTATAACTTCTATTTAATTATCAAACTGAAATACGCTTCAGCTGACATGATACTAGGCCACAAATTTCTGAGCGTGCTGTACTTACTCAGTCTTAAGGAATATTAAACATTTTATCTTTAATGTATATATAAAGATATAGTGAATTATATGAAATTCCTAAATGATATGTACATTTTTCATTTATTCAACAAATATGTATTAGACACACAGTATGTGCCAGGAACGCTTCTTGGTGCTGAGAATACAGCACTGGATAAAGAATATATAAATTATAAAAACAACCGCTGCCTTTATTGAGTTTGTTTACTAGTTGGGGAAGATAAATACTAAATGAATTAATAAGCAAAATGCCCTTTAAGGGAATATGGCACTACCATATCTATTTCCTACCGGAAATACACTGTAGTGATTCCATGTTTTTAAGAATATCGGTATTAAGATTAAGACAGGCATAACCAGAGTTAGATACAGATTTTTGCTACAAATATTTATTGTGTTATTCATAAATATATTGTGAATATAGTATGGGCTTGTTAAAGCAATTGATGCAGATGAGTGTATGAATCCCTCAGCTGTAAAGATGGTTCATCTTTTGATTCTATCACAATCTTCTCTCCTATTAGACTGTCTGGCAACTGCCACATTGTCACCCCCTGTAATAGCTGTCGTGGAAGTCCCTGCTATTGCTGCCTTGATAATGGGATCTGTTACTGTCTTTCCTTTTTCCTTTGTTTTTATCATGTTCTCTTTCTTTCTTTAATAAATTTATTTATTTTATTTATTATTTTTGGCTGCGTTGGGTCTTCGTTGCTGCGCATGGGCTTTCTCTAGTTGCAGTGAGCGGGGGGCTACTCTTCCTTGCGATGCGCGGGCGTCTCATTGCGGTGGCTTCTCTTGTTGCAGAGCACGGGCTCTAGGCACGTGGGCACAGTAGTTGTGGCACGTGGGCTCAGTAGTTGTGGCTCACGGGCTTTGTTGCTCCACAGCAGGTGGGATCTTCCAGGACCAGGGTTTGAACCCCTGTCCCCTGCATTAGCAGGAGGATTCTTAACCACTGCGCCACCAGGGAAATCCCTATGTTCTCTTTCTATGTCTTTTGCTTTCCCCACAGATAAGCTCAAATAGATGTCATTGGCCCAATGGAATAAGTTTTTCCTTTCTAATGTGGCAGAAGTACCAGTCGCAACGAAGCAGGTATAGTTACTTTGTCTTCTCTAATCTACCAGGTCTGTTGGAAACGAATGTCTGTCCCAGGTGAAACACAAGTGGTTTGGAAAAAAAACAAGCCAAAATACCAAAGTAATGTTGACATTAGTTACAGGTACAACTTTTAAAAATGTTGTATTGGTTGAAGAGTTCTTCCACGTTGTCAGGGACCAAGGGTCACAACAAGCTGCTTGTCCTTCCTCAGGAATAATGCCATTGCCCTCACCCAGATGTGAGGTGAGCCATCGCCAGAGACGTATAAAGTACATGTCAGAAAAGCAGATTCTAACTCTCCCAGTCAAGTGTGAAACTTAGATGGTTCCATACCCTTATTTTTGAGTGAGCATAGCTGTCTAGCTTCAGCTCGGCTAGAGCTGGCCTTGACACATACCCAATGTCTTTGGCCATAGGTTCAATAATTACTTTATATATCATTAATGGCTAACTTGAAATGTCATGTGTGTAACATGTTTATACAGCTGCCTGGGCACCTTCCTTTTACAAACTCTATGAAACAACACTTGTGTATGTCCTCCCTGTCCTTTGCACTGGAAACTAATTCTTGTTGGTTAGGATAAGTAGTTTGTTGTTTTTGAGAGAAGAGCTCTGAACTTAGAGAATGTTCTTAAATTTTAGAGGGTTTGGCAATTTGGTGTTTACATAATCAAGGTTTTACATTATTGATTTGAAGTGATCAAATGGAAGAAGTGAGAGGATGGTACATTTAACTGAATTGAATACATTGTAAAGTGCACCATTATTTAATAGACCATAAAGAAAGAAAACGTGCTGTGAATTTATCTGACATGCCATGAATTGTGAGATGCATCCACACCTCAGAGATGTTCAAATATGTATATCTCACTATCACGTGAAATGCAGTAAGTGTTTCTTCCTCGCTTTGAGATGGATTCATCTCTTCCATAGCTTCTTGGGAAGACACATCTAGTAATAAATGCATATTGACTATAGTAACATGAAGAACCAAAAACTTGACAGCAAAAAAATCCTTATAATATGACAATTATGTATTTTAGTGTTTTTGTAGATGGTTTAAAAATGATTGCTGAGACATCTTTAATTCTTAATAGGAATCTGAGAAATCTCAGGATTTCTAAGTAAGATGTTTATATTAAAAGAAAAAAAATAGTCCATATTTTGGAAAAAGCTCCATAATACAGAACTGATTCAGGGTTGTTGGATGAGAAGTTCAACCTTCCCTTGGAGGGTTTTTCTGATTGGAACTTTCTAGTTTTGTTTTTGTGGTGCAGTCTCATGGTATTGTCTTCTACTAGGAAGACATGCCATCATTTCACTGCAACATGTGGGTCAGGACAGCAGGTAAGAATCTGAAGACTCAAATGTCCTTATATATGAGTTAGAAGTGTATATTTTTCTTTTCTTTTCTTTCTTTCTTTTTTTTTTTGCGGTACGCGGGCCTCTCATTGTTGTGGCCTCTCCCGTTGCGGAGCACAGGCTCCGGACGTGCATACTCAGCGGCCATGGCTCACGGGCCCAGCCGCTTCGCGGCATGTGGGGTCTTCCCGGACCGGGGCACGAACCCGCGTCCCCTGCATCGGCAGGAGGACTCTCAACCACTGCGCCACCAGTGAAGCCCATAGAAGTGTATATTTTTCTTAATAAATTATTTGATATAATATCTTTAACTTTTTGCTTACTTCTGATTTTAGCTTAATACAGACTTGCTGTAAAAAATGAGTTAGACCTAGCTGCCAGGTCTAACTCTGAAATTTATTCTCAAGAGCAAATGAGATGTAATAATGGGGGTTTACAAATAGAAAAGTTAATATTCTGATTTCACTTCTGGATTTGGTTTATGTTGGGACTCTGAAAGTCACGCAAATACCCCAAAAGATAAGAATATTTGTTGTCACCAACTACTTACCTTGATTGATCGGAAGTCCTCATGTATTCTACAAGTATGTTGAATTGTTTGAATATTGTACTGTTCCTTCAGTACTCAAAATAAATATCACCAGAAAATCTTTGCAACTTCAAAGATTTATATACTTTATATGGTGTTTAAAACTTTTCATGCATTTTAATAAAAACTGAGTCATTTTTAAAATATGAGGTTTTGGTATAAATCCACACATCAACTTGGAAGGCATAGTTTTAATGCAGCTGCTGTACATTTTCTTCACAACTTACTTGTAATGTCATTAGTCATTGTTAGGTCTATTAGTCAGAAGTTTCAAATCTGTAATGTGGTTGTCATACTTAGTAATTATTTTTTAAAATGCTGAAATACAATTTAGTGTGTTGAAATTCAGCTTTATTCACAGATTTCCCCTTCTGTTCTTTTGCAAGAATCAATTTGTATAATGTCAAAATAACAGTGCCTCTCTACACTCTTAAGCATTTTAGATGTGTCATCATATTAATTTTTTGCCCTTTACTACTTCCATTAATTAATTCTGCCCTTTAACTTTTGCTGATCAATGTGGACTAAATTGTAATTGCAACATTTCTATGAAATAATGCCAAATTAAGGCTGATAGTGGCATGCTGTGAGTTAGTGAGGGATTTTAACATTTTTGAGCTTGGTATGTTGATATAAAACCAGATAGACTGAGAATCAACTTTTAAATTTTTTTAATTAAAAAAAGTGTTTTAATTAAAAAAATTTTATTGAAGTATAGTTGATGTTCAAATTTATATGTTACAGGTGTACAGTACAGTGATTCACAATTTTTAAAGGTTATATTCAACATACAGTTATTATAAAATATTGTCTATATTCACCACGTTGTACAATATACCCTTGTACTTTATTTTATACATAAGTTTGTACCCCTTAATCTCCTACCCTTATATTGCCCCTCCCCCTTCCCTCTCCCCAGTGGTAACCACTAGTTTGTTCTCTATATCTGTGAGTCTGCTTCTTTTCTGACTGAGAACCAACTTTTGATTTATGTTTAAATTCTAGGTGTGAAGAATTTTGAATATTATATTATGGTTAAAATTTCCTTGCAGTGTCTGCTAAATACTGGTGGTTTGGAGACATGTAGCTTTACATGATCACTATCCCATTAGAGAGTTAAAATGTGCAACGGGGAAATGAAATAATTAAATATCTCATGAATGTTTATATTAATTTTCACATGGATTGAAATATTGACTTTAACCTAGATTACCCAATATGGTTGATTGTTTATTTATTAAGTGAATGTATAATCATTACTTATTCCGCACCAGATAATGTACGAGGAGATGAGGGTAGAGTGATGAATAAAATTTAGTTTGTACTCCAAAAGAACACAGAGTCTGGTGGAGGAGACGAACACATGGTCACATGTGTACAATAGAGTTAGGTGCCACATTGGAGGTATGCACTGGGTACTGTGGAAGCACAAAGGAAAGTCACTTGGATCTTCAGGTTTAGGAAAGATATGCCACCCAAGCTCTCTCTTCAAAAAATGTTTTAAAAGTTATAAATGGAATACATGGACATGTAACAACAATTTAATAATTTAGAACAGTTTGTGATCAAAGTCACAGAACCATTTCTATTCAACAGTTATTTGGCTTCCTAAAGGCAAGCTCTTTTAAATATTTTTGAATGCATTTCCTTTGGTGGTTCCTCCAGAATACTAAATTATATGATTATACATTCTCTGTGTGTTTTAGGGTTATTTATCATTTTGTTACTTCTGCAGGTTACTTTATTTTTTTAACATCTTTATTGGGGTATAATTGCTTTACAATGGTGTGTTAGTTTCTGCTTTATAACAATGTGAATCAGTTATACATATACATATGTTCCCATATCTCTTCCCTCTTGCATCTCCCTCCCTCCCACCCTCCCTATCCCACCCCTCCAGGCGGTCACAAAGCACCCAGCAGATATCCCTGTGCCATGCGGCTGCTTCCCACTAGCTATCTACCTTACGTTTGGTAGTGTATATATGTCCATGCCTCTCTCTCGCCCTGTCACAGCTCACCCTTCCCCCTCCCCATATCCTCAAGTCCATTCTCTAGTAGGTCTGTGTCTTTATTCCTGTCTTACTCCTAGGTTCTTCATGACATTTTTTTCTTAAATTCCATATATATGTGTTAGCATACGGTATTTGTCTTTCTCTTTCTGACTTACTTCACTCTGTATGACAGACTCTAGGTCTATCCACCTCATTACAAATAGCTCAATTTCGTTTCTTTTTATGGCTGAGTAGTATTCCATTGTATATATGTGCCACATCTTCTTTATCCATTCATCCGATGATGGGCACTTAGGTTGTTTCCATCTCCGGGCTATTGTAAATAAAGCTGCAATGAACATTTTGGTACATGACTTTTTTTGAATTTTGGTTTTCTCAGGGTATATGCCCCTGCAGGTTACTTTTGTGATAATAAATAATACCCTGATACACTATTAAGAATTGATATTATCACCTGTACTGTTTTGTTCACCTTTTTACCTTCATCACTCTCCACCGTTTACCAGCTACCTTTTTATTTTGTTAAGATTGAAAAAGAATAGATATATGTATAACTAAATCACGCTGCTGTACACCTGAAACTAACACAATGTTGTAAGTCAGCTATATTCCAATATAAAATAAAATTTTTAAAAATGTGACAGACAGCATCTTTATTTTATTTATTTATTATTATTTTTATTTTTTTGCGGTACGCGGGCCTCTCACTGCTGTGGCCTCTCCCGTTGCGGAGCACAGGCTCTGGACGCGCAGGCTCAGCTGCCATGACTCACGGGCCTAGCTGCTCCATGGCATGTGGGATCTTCCCGGACTGGGGCACGAACCCGTGTCCCCTGCATCGGCAGGCAGACTCTCAACCACTGCGCCACCAGGGAAGCCCCGAGACAGAATTTTTTTAAAAACCTGGAAAGAATTTTTTTTTAAAAGCTTTTTAAATAGTGAAAAAAAAAATTGTTATCATTTGTAATTTGATATGAAACAGCAACAAAGTCTTTCATTCTTTCTCCATAAATTGACTCTGAAAGTTTACATTTTTATAGCTGTGCTGTGTCATGTACTGTGCTATGCTGGGATGGTTTTTCTTTTCTTCTTATCAATTGATTAAAATCATGCCAAAGATTTATTTTCTCCACATTTGAATTGTGGCTTTTTACACAACTTTTTTTGTTTGAACTATAGTTGATATCCAGTATTTTGTTAGCTTCAGCTCTACAGCAAAACGATTCAGTTATATAAATATATATTTATATATGTAATACATATATATTCTTTTTCAGATTCTTTTTCATTATAGGTTTTTACAAGATATTTGATACAGTTTCCTGTGCTATATCTAAGATCCTGCATGTGGTGCAGGATCTTAGTTCCCCGACCAGGGACCGAACCCATGGCCCCTGCATTGGAAGCACGGAGTCTTAACCACTGGACAACCAAGGAAGTCCCTATTTGTAGACATTTTATGATGGCTATTCTAACCAGTGTGAGGTGATACCTCATTATAGCACAACTTTGTTTTTTTGCCCTTTGGTTAGCAACTGACTTTTCTCTCTTGTTTTTAAAAAAAGTAATATGCATCTTACATTTTCATATATTTTCCTTATATCTACTCAAGCAGAGACCTTTTCCCAAATGCCTTCCTCCTGGCACCATCAATCTTTCTACTCTAATCTGAATCAGTTGCTTTCTAGGGCTACTGTATAGCCTCTCTCCAGCAATTTCCTTCATTGCTTTCCTGAGTGGGATCCATAGTTTCTAAATCCCGTTTCTTCTCTTTCTCTTTCTTTTTTTCCTTTTTTGTCCCTTACTGTTCTAGTCAACATTGCAAAGTAACTGTTTGAAAAAAAAGTATAGTATTAGCAAATGTCTGTATTCTGCTCTCACTGTGTGAGAGTTTGTGTGTGTGTGTGTGTGCACACGTGTGTGTGTGTGTGAGAGAGAGAGAGAGAGCAGAAGAGAGAAGGAGAGAGAGATTAGATATTAGACTGGGTATATCATTTTAGAGTCAAAAAATTTCACCGTTAACTGGAAGGCATTTATCAATTTTCTTGACATCAGTATTGGTGATAAGTCTAAGTCAACCCATTCTCATTCTTTTTTAGGTAACCTGTTTTTAATTTTGGAAACTTTTATAATTGTCTCTAGGTGTGAGTTTTAATTACTATCATTCTACGTGTTATTTTGCACTTTAAACACTCAGATCTTTCAGCTGTGAAGAATTGGTCTGTTATTTCTCTATTAATTTCCTCTCCATTTTCTGCATTCATTCTTTTTAAAACTTCTGTTATTCAGATGTTGGACTTCTGTGATGGTTCCCTGTAACCCATCTTTTCCTTTGTGCTTTCTGACTCTTTGCATTTCTACTTTACTTTCTAGGAGAAGTGCTCGACTTTATTTTCTAAGCATTTATTTTTAATTCCATTTAGTTAATTGTCTATTCTGCACTTTTCAGCCTCTAACAATCTGTTGATATCAGTCATTTGCTGATAATATGTCTCCTACATTCTTCTCAGTTATGTATTAATTCTATTTTTATAGATTTCTGTTTTTGCTTTAATGGAGTCTCAGGAGAGATGAAAAGTAAAGGTGTATCACTGAAACCTAGTATGAGTTTGTGGGGGAACTGCAAGCAGTAACGGATTAAGGTTAAAGTATTAAACTAGGAATAGCAGGACAAATGACTAAAATAATTGCTAGGCATCATATCACGAGGGCCTTGTAGATACACTCTACTAAGAATTTTAGATTTTATCTTACAGGAACTTAATGCTTTGATTGTGAAAGTGGTAAGATTATATGAGGAAGATATATTTAGAGACTAGAGGCAGGGAGGAAAGTTAGAAGGTTGAAAGAGTTCATATTGGTAATCAGAATGTGATTACCAATATGACTAAGACTCTGTGCTCCCAATGCAGGGGGCCCAGGTTCGATCCCAGGTCAGGGATCTAGATCCCATGTGCCACAACTAAGAAGTTCACATGACTCAGATAAAGATCCCGCATGCTGCAACTAAAAGATCCCTCACGCGCTAATGAAGATCCCACGTGCTGCAACTAAGACCTGACACAGACAAATAAATAAATTAATAAATTCTAAAAAATAAAGTGAGTTTATAATGTAGGTATTATTTTTCTTATTTTACAGATAAGGAAACTGGCTTAGAGATGTTAAATATCCTAGATTACTGTCAATTTAACAAAATGATCATTTATCAATGAGCAAGTGAGGTGAACTTCAGGGAGGAGACTGATTTCCTTATATGAATCCTAGAAAAAAAACATAATAGGTGGTTAACTGCTTGCATGTAAAACTGATTTCTACCATAAATGTAATCACACATCTCCTGTTAACAATGCTATGTTTCTTTCTTTGTTGGCTGATTATTTAGTCTATCTATTGATTTCTTTTCTTTTTATTATCATTTTATTTGCAGTAGAGTCAATCAATTCTAGGCAAAATTGAAAAGTAGATGGATTATATCTTTTTGTCCTAAGAAATACCTCACTCATTTCTACTTTTCATGCACCCTATCCTTCAATAAAAACTATTTTTGGAAAAATAGATGAAATCAATCATTTATAACTAGATATAAATTCAAATTGTTTTTCCTCTTCCTCCTCAGATTATCTGGAATCTTATTTTCCCTTTAATAGATGTTTAACCCTATTAAAGGAAATCTAGGCATTTTTGAGTAAGCAAGTTAGACTTTGGGAAATTGGGAAGTGATCTTTTCAGGGATTCCTGAAATATCATAAATTAGGTTCAGAGTAATTTACTTATATTTCATACAAACCATAAAATAAAATAAAATAAAATAACAACTTATTATTAAATATCTGCTTGTTGGAAAATGATTTAAAAGATATTTTTAAATGTCACATTATAATGTCTATCTTTTGTTGATCACCAGACAATGACCTAAAGTAATTTGGAAGTTCCAAGCTTTTATATAAAGTCCAATCATGAAATTTGATTATATACAGTTGTTGAATTTAGGTATCATTGCTATACTTGGATTATATTGGTAGAGTTGGCTCTTAGTTATACACTTTTAAAGATTGCTTATATTTGGATATATGGATGCTTGGCTACTCTCAATTAGATCAGACCTACACTGATCAAGAATAATGATGGGAAGTACTGATGATGTATTTCTTGGGCAGCTTCAGTGAACAGGATATACTGGTCTCTATTAGTCTGAGACTAGGATGCTCTGACAAAGAGGACAAAGATTCAATAAATTAAAGAAGATGTAATTTGATTTCTCCTTTAAATAACAGTCCAAACTGAATGATTCAACTCTGCTCCATGAGGTTATTCAGAGATACAGTTTCTTCCCATTGGTTGCCCTCATCCCTTAGGGTTGTCATCCTCTGTGTGGTGGAGATGGAGTCTCTGTGAATCCCAGATGATAAGGAGAGAGACAACATGGTGGAGGCATACTCATGGATTTAAGTAACCTACTTTTGTTAATAAGGATATTGATCTACCATTGATATTCTGAAGCCGTTATCAGTCAAATATTAACATTTATTTTCAGCCTTTGGGCTACTTAGTTTTCTACTTACAAATTTTATCTGTTCTTAAAAATTGCAAGTAACACTGCTTGATGATGAGGGAAGAGCATTTTCCCTAATTGGACAAAAAATAGATTCTGCCTATTGTGAGATTATTTGAATGTTTAGGTCTTTGTAAGTTGAAAAAATGAAGTTGTAAAATTTGTGTTAGGTAAATCTCTCACTTTAAATTGGATTCAAGACATTATCATGGGTGCCAATAACTGTAATAGTGTGAATCCTTGAACTCTAAGGTTTAGGTTTGGATCTAATTGACAACTACACTGTCAACTCTTGTAAGTGCATGAACCATGTTTTATTAATCTTTCTATACCTAGTTCTTGGCATATAGTAGATAATCAAAAATATGAAGTGGATACTCAATAATTCTTTAATAGGTTCAT
Organism: Aethalodelphis obliquidens; assembly: GCF_003676395.1. Taxonomy (NCBI): domain Eukaryota; kingdom Metazoa; phylum Chordata; class Mammalia; order Artiodactyla; family Delphinidae; genus Aethalodelphis; species Aethalodelphis obliquidens. Next base: position 5,642,677 of record NW_020837954.1, on the reverse strand, counting down.
CAATATTAATATATAAGTAATTATTAATTTTTGTCCTGTGCTATGTGGTAAACAGGAGCCAAAGATGGGTAAGACAAATGGTCTGGTTAACAGAGGAGAGGAGATTAGAAAAGGGCAAACAGAACTATAATATAAAATGGGTTAAACTGAGTATCCTGAGATAAATGTAAACAATGTACAACAGAGGTTCAAGGTGTAGAGAGTTTGGAGATTTAGGAACAACTTCAGGAGGATGTGACATCTGAGTTGATCCTTGAAAGGTGGTTGTGTAACTGCATGGTAGATTGGAAAGATTGTCATGGCAGAGAGCACATTACATATAGGATCAGTGCAAATCAGACTATTTTTCACCTCTGAAGTGCCATAGTTATTCCATGGAACTTGATTCTTAATATGTAATAACGATTTTGTACTAAGGTTATTGCCCTCATTGACTTCACTAAAATATAAACTTTTTGAGGGCTATATGTTGATAAATCTTGTATCCTCTGCTAAATCTATGAGTGCTCTGCGCATAAAAGTATTTTACAAATTTACTCTATATCTTTCAAATTACCAAAAATTTTATAGTTTTGCTAATTATGTTAGATCCACCAGCTGAATATCGTCTAGTGACCTCAGCTGACTCCATGTGGAGTAAAAGTATCACCCATTCTAACCGTATCTGATTTCTTGACCTGATTTCATTAATCACGAAATATAATAATTGGCCATTGTAAAACACCAAGTTTTAGGTTAGTTTATCACATGGCCACAGATAGGTAGAGCAGGCCATTATGAAGATTAATTATGAAGATTAAGTGAGTTAATTTATATAAAAACTTAGCCTAGTATCTGCTACATAGTAAAAATTTCACAAACATTTGTTGCTATTGTAATATTATTGTACCTAAACCACAATTATGAAATCTGCATTTAGGTGTGTACGTCTGTGTGTGTGTGATTTGCAAAGAGAAAATGAACTCAAAATGAAAGGCAATAATATGATACAGTTTCATATAAAATAGGCTTTGTTAAGTAGTCATTCTATAAGGAATTCTTGTTTTTCTCTGGCTAAGCATTAAATAATGAGGTTTATTTCCTTCAAGGTGTTTTTTTTTTTCCTAGGCTTTTTCTCATATCACTTTATATTGTCCATCTGAACAGCCCATCTGAATGATCTTCAGTACTTCCTTGGCTTCAGTTTCCATCATTTGTTAATGAACCCCAAATATTTATTTTTAGCCCATCTTATTTTTGAACTTCAGATGTGAATATTTAACTGCTTACTGAAAATCTCCCTCATGGTAAAAATTGAATCCATCAACTCATCATCTTTTCTCCTCAAATTTCCACTCAGGTATTTAAGTCAAAACCTGACTTTAAAAACCTGGTTTTAAGTAAAGAGTCTGGCCTAAGACCACAAATCACATTGGTTGTATGTTCATTAAAATAGGACCCTGTCAGGGCTTCCCTGGTGGCGCAGTGGTTGAGAGTCCGCCTGCCAATGCAGGGGACACGGGTTTGTGCCCTGATCCGGGAAGATCCCACATGCCGCGGAGCGGCTGGGCCCGTGAGCCATGGCCGCTGAGCCTGCGCGTACGGAGCCTGTGCTCCACAACGGGAGAGTCCACAACAGTGAAAAAGAAAAAAAAAAGGACCCTGTCTAAAATGGTAATTGAAAAGTTTGAGGCCTTCATAGTATATAAGCCTTCAAATTTATATACTATGGTACTGACACTTTTAGGTGCGTGAAACAACAATGCATATAAATAGTGAAGAACGCATTATAAAGTATTTGCTATTTGGGATATGCTAAGAAGACTGTAATAGTTTGGTAAGTCTTGGGATTTAGACCTTTTCTAGTTTTAGTTTGTTTTTCTTGCTCAAATCTATTGAAGCTTGTGACCATATACCTTAATCCAAATTTAATCTGAAGGATGTCAAACAGGCATATACCCTTCATTTGTCTACATATTTCTTAACGCTTTGGTACCTTTAGCAGAAATAAAGCCCATTGCTTTTCCCAGTTGGCACACAACATCTTTCCTCTCCTCTCCATAACCTTGTCAAGAGCAGCCATTATTCTACACTAGCCATGTGTCTAGTTCCACATAAGTACTCAAAATCTTAATATTTCAAATCAACTTTAATCAGATATTTGTACTTAATTATTTCCTATCTCCTAGTGTCTTTTTTTCCGTATCATTTTTATTTGTATTTTAATACCATTTTTGGTAATTTGTGGTGCTCTTATCTTTAATCCCTGGAAATAATTTTAGCAAAAATTTCAGTGACTTAAATTTGGGAAACACTGCATCTTTCTGTTGAAGATTTACCATATATGCTAACATGCTTAAACTCCGAAAAGTAAAGGCTTGCAGGAAAATTATATCAATACTTGTTTAGTTTGTTTAATCCAGGGGTTGGCATAGAACTTAAAAAATGTACAACATTTGTCATGCTATTTATTCTTTAGTTGAAGAGACTTTAGAACTTAAAAATTGATACTTTAGTTAACTTCATGAATGCCTTTGCTACTGCATGGACAAAGTGGGAGAGGAAATCTTTCATACGTATACTTTCCACTTGGTTAGACTACATGAGAGGCTTTTTTCTCCTTCTTAAGTTGCTTCCTTAGTTGTTCACTTTCACCTCAGATGATTTCCAAAATTCCTTGACAATCAGTCTTAGGTGGGTTTACTTTCTGAAGGTGAGATTCTTCCCTTCCACTGTCCCCATTCTTAAATTGCTAAATCCGTGTGTCCTATTTCTTTTGACTCTTTGCCTTCTTCTTTTCCTTTCTTACATCGCAGTCTTTGTCTTGCCAATGCTCCTTCAGCATTATAGTATATTAATATTTTTGTGTTCCCACAATGATTTCATAAAAAGTTTATCCATTAGAGGATAGCTGTTTACCTCAGAATGCTTCATTTGACAAATTATTTTGCATAGGTTTCCTTTAACCTGAAATCTCTGCACCTCAGATGGGTTCTAAATATCCTTGACTTTTCAGAAACGTTTCAGTTGCATAAAAAGAATGCTGCCTATCATGGCTGTAGAATGGATCTGCTGGCCATGGAGGACCAATGCATTGCAAGGGATTGGATCTCGTGTACACTCTCTTTCCCCTCTTGCTACAAGTAAACACTGTACTACTTGAGTCTGGTGTATTATCTGTGTGCAACTTTGAATATTGCACAAGTCTCTTCCCTAGGTGTCACTTATATGCCTTTTAAGCTTGGTTGCACTCATGTTATTTTCTATCCTGTGGCATAGACTGACCACCCAGTGAATAAAATAAAGCTTCTCCTTCCCAAGCCTCACAAGAATTGTGCCATGATTTGTAGGTGAGAAGAGAATTACAAGCCGTTAATCATTCATCAATACTGATTACCACTGAGAATGGCTACTTCAAGTCTACAAGCTTATTGCTACTTCTGTAACATTCTTAGGCCACAGAACATTGGCCAATCCATCAATCAGCTCAGATTAGCTGATGTGCCTTTGGTCCAACTTCCTAGATGGACCACATCACCATTCCTCTCTTATGTCTCATGGTCTCCCTCTCAGGAATTCTTCCAGGAATCAGGGGTGAATTTCCTCATTGTTCTGGATCCTCAGTCCTCTCTAATTTCACGTTTAGAGGGATCTCCACTCCACACCCACTCTTGCAATGTTTGATAATGATTACCATTAAAAATAGAATCTGAATCATTACCAACAAAGATATTATTTACATTTCCTTGAACCAGAAGGCATACTCTTTAAAACATTCCATGAGGGAAGGGATGGGATACCATCTGTCTAGGATGGCAGAGAAAGGGGAAAGTAACAAAACGGTTAAATGTCCACATTAAGATTATTTGAACATTCATATTCTGCCCAATTTGTATTTAAGTGTGCATGTTATTTTCAATAATTAGAGTGATACAAATAGATCTTAAGAAATAGCAAAAAAATAAATCCATGTTTTTTTCAAATTGGAGTCAAGGAGATATGGAAATTCTTCCCATTTTAAGTGCTCCTTAATTAATGGCATTTCTGTGGTTGAATTTATATCAACAAAGAGAATTGGAGATTAAGGCAATTAATCAGCAAATTCAGCTTAAAAATAGCAATTGAAAAATAAGTGAAATTTCCTACAGAATTCTAGGGTTTGGTATCTATACAGATAAGATTCATTAGGTGGATGCATAACTCTCTTCTTTACTCTCATGAAAGATTGTTCTCTGATTGTCACTGTGTATAAAGTAAAATAAAGATAGATTATGCAAATATTCTGATTGATTAAAAGATTAAAATTGTGACTCTTCCTAGAAATATGTCAGGATTCAAGAATATCTTATTGCAGTTTTCTTCCTACTGTAAATAAAGGATCAACCAACATCTTCTAATAACTCACAACTACCTCTTTTCCTGTTAGAACATGTCATCCAGCACTTTTTGATTACATGTTCTCAGGTAATAGCTGGGACAGATTGACCAAAGGAGAGCAATTTCTTTAATCAGGATAACATAATGATTCCATCACAAACTTTAGATAGGACTATGGGTATTACCATTTTGTTGTTGTTGTTGTCTATTAATAATGCTGTATCTTTAGTGGAATTGAAGACAGCTTTCTGTAGACCTCAATGCAACTTTGTAAAAGACCATAACAATGCCTTTAGAACAATGCCTTTAGAATAAAATCCTCTGCTGTTCTACAGAGAAGCAAGTTTTCTAGTAATTTGGCCATAATTCGAGGACAGGACCCCTAAGCAATGGGATGTGGTAAGCAAAAATCTGAATTTTCTGCCTGGCTAAAACCAATGACCTTGAGCTTCTCCATGATCTTGAGTTGTTTTGTGGGCATTGTTTTCCTTACCTATGAAAAGAAGAGTTTGTCCAACATGTTCTGAGGTTCTTTCAGTTCTAAAATGTTTTGGCTAATTTACCTGGAACACAAGAGGTTCCCTGAATCTGGCTGGTGTGCAATAAATATTTAACGATTATAAAAAATATTTAACTTCCAAATGGGGAGAACAAACATATGGAAATATTGTGATATCTCAACCTTTGTGATTTTGGGAGCAGAATCAATGTGATTAAAATTACAAACCCAATGAATTCCCTGTTTACTTCAGTCAAAGAGAAATAGTTGTTGTCTAAAAACAATCTGAACTACTCCTAGAGTAATGGAAATAAAAACAAAACGAGACAAATGGGACCTAATGAAACTTTAAAGCTTTTGCAAAGCAAAGGAAACTACAAACAAGACAAAAAGACAACCCTCAGAATGGGAAAAAAATATTTGCAAATGAATCAGTGGACAAAGGATTAATCTCCAAAATATATAAACAGCTCATGCAGCTCAATATTAAAAAAACAAACAACCCTATCCAAAAATGGGCAGAAGACCTAAATAGACATTTCTCCAAAGAAGACATACATATGGCCAAGAAGCACATGAAAAGCTGCTCAACATCACTAATTATTAAAGAAATGAAAATCAAAACTACAATGAGGTATCACCTCACACCAGTTAGAATGGGCATCATCAGAAAAATCTACAAACAACAAATGCTGGAGAGGCTGTGGAGAAAAGGGAACCCTCTTGCACTGTTGGTGGGAATGTAAATTGATACAGCCACTATGGAGAACAGTATGAAGCTTCCTTAAAAAACTAAAAATAGAATTACCATATGATCCAGCAATCCCACTACTGGGCATATACCCAGAGAAAACCTTAATTCAAAAAGACACATGCACCCCAATGTTCATTGCAGCACTATTTACAATAGCCAGATCATGAAATCAACCTAAATGCTCATCAACAGACGAATGGTTAAAGAAGATGTGGTATATATATACGATGGAATATTACTCAGCCATAAAAAGGAACGAAATTGGGTCATTTGTAGAGATGTGGATGGATCTAGAGACTGTCATACAGAATGAAGTAAGTCAGAAAGAGAAAAACAAATATCGTATATTAACGCATATATGTGGAACCTAGAAAAATGGTACAGATGAAACTGTTTGCAGGGCAGAAATAGAGACACAGATGTAGGGAACAAACATGGAGACCAAAGGGGGAAGGTGGCAGGGGAGGTGGTTTTGGTGGGATGAATTGGGAGATTGGGGTCAACATATAGACACTAATATGTATAAAATAGATAACTAGTTAGAACCTGCTGTATAAAAAACTAAAATAAAATTCAAAAATTAAAAAAAAAATTAAAAAAAAATCTGAACTAAGTGCAAGCAAAATACCCCATATACTAGTTGTAAATATATATTGATAGTAAACATTATTATTTCTATCTTTGATAAAATGCTGAATTAGTGGTTTGAATGTATTAAAAGTAACGAATGTATTTAAAAGAATTTTTTAGCTAGTTGAGCAGTTTATACTTTGTGACTATAACCAGTGTGTTTAGTATTTTAAAAATATATATCAGGAGGGAAAGGGATCAATTACAACTATTTACAAAGTAATTCTTTCTGAGAATGACCTTAAGACTAGCAGAAAAGATTTTCCACAATAAAGATATAAAGAAAGAACTACAACCAGATGGGTAAGGAGGGTGGAGATGTGGTCTAGTCAGGACCCACACTCCCATGTAGGTGACCATAAGCAGGAAGGATATCTCAATCATGGAGGTCCTCCTGGAGGAGTGAGGAGGTCTTCCTCAAACCCCACATTGAGCTCAGAGGCAACAGTTTGAAAGGGATCTGGGTCAGACCCACTTGCTGACTTGGAGAGCCTCCTGGAGAGGGACGAAGCAGCTGGGCCTACCCCTGGGGACTGAGATGCTGGTGGCAGCCATTTTTGTGATCTCATTCTACCTTGCTGACAATGACACTGGTGGGCACCATTTTGGAATCCTCCCTCTAGCCTATTAGCACTGGGGGCCTGCCACACTCACTAGCATATCTGTAGCAATCACATGCCACTAGGCCTTGCAGCCAGCAATGCTGGAGTGCCTATCCTGTCCACCAGCATGCCTGCAGCAACCGCACAAGGCAAGGGCTTGCAGACAGTCAGTCCAGTGCACCCACAGCAGTCAGCCTCGGCAAAACAGAAGGGAGTATGTAGCCCTTAAAGGAGACACACCTGGAACATCTCTCTCTGGTGGCCAGAGGGGAACCTGCTGCTGAAGCTCATAGAATATCTCCTACATAAGGCCACTTCTCAAAGACTGGGAGACATAGTGCATAATACATACATAACACATAGACCTAAACAAAGAATTAGGCAAAATGAGGAGAAAGATAAATAGATTTCAACAAAAAAACAAGACAATACCTCAGAAAAAGAACTAAATGAAATGGAGATAAGCAATCTATCTGATAATTAGTTCAAGGCAATGATCATAAAGATGCATACCAAACTCAGGAGAATAATGGAAGGACACAGTGAGAACTTTAATAAAGAGTGAATTAGAGCCAAAGAATACAACAACGTAAACACACCAGAGAAAATACACCAGAAAAATACACCAGAGAGAATCAACTGTAGATTAGATGATACAAAAGAATGGATCAATGATCTGGAACACAGAGTACTGGAAATCACCCAACTGGAACAACAAAAAGAAAAAAAAATTAAATGAGGATAGTTTAAGGGACCTCTGGGACAACATCAGCAAGTCTATCTGATAGAATCATATATGATTATGTATTTGTATGACCATTAAAAGCTAAAATAGAAAAAAAAGAAGTATATATATATATATATATATATATATATATATATATATATATATATATATATTTTTTTTTGGTGGGGGGTACGCGGGCCTCTCACTGTTGTGGAGCACAGGCTCCGGACGTGCAGGCTCAGCGGCCATGGCTCACGGGCCCAGCCACTCCACAGCATGTGGGATCCTCCCGGACCGGGGCACAAACCCGTGTCCCCTGCATCGGTAGGCGGACTCTCAACCACTGCGCCACCAGGGAAGCCCCTAAAGAAGTATATTTTTAATTGACATTTCTTACACATATAGAGTGAATTGACAATTCTTATGGGTATAAAGTTGCTAATAATAGTTTACATTTCTTGAGTACCTGCACTGTTCTAAATACTAACCTTTATTTATCCTTTAACCCTTTTAACAACCCTATGAGAAATTTAGTATTATTATCATCCTACCCATCTTGTAAGTGAGGAAATTGAAGACCAGAGAAGTTTATTAATTTTCCCAAAGGTACGCAGTCAGTAAGTGGTAAAGCGAAGCTCTTAACCAACTGTAATATTGGCATCCTTTGATGATTTCTGAAAACACGACTAAATTATGTAAAATGTATTAATACATCCTTGTTTATTTATAAATTTACTAACAAAAATGGACCTTTTCATGTGTTCAAACAAAATTTTCTCCTTCATTAACATCTGCAATTGTAATTTCTATTTCTTTACACTTTGTAAGATAAAAAGCTGTAGTATCAACTTATTCTTTTTCTAATCTGAGATTGCAATTCAGTTATATGATTTCCTATTATGTGTGCTAGAATATATCAATACCTTTTATCTTTTGCTTTGAATATGAGGGAGCTAATTTCTGATGAATTTCTCTGAGCTGAGAAGTACTATACTCTGTATGAAGTCATAAGTAGCCCATATATGTCTCTTTTCATTCTTTCAGGAGGTCTTATTTAGTTTTGTTAGCATTATCTCAGCCCAGAATGTATTGCATTTAGAAATCATTGAATCATCTGTTTTACTCAAGTAGCTGACATTCAATCACACATTAATATTATTTCATTTCTTATTCAGAGGTTTAAAACTCTCTTTCATTATCTTTCAAAGCCTTAAAAGGGATTGACAATTATAATGATGTGTCTTATGATACAAAGAGTAATAAATTGTAAATAAGTCATGAATAGGAATGATATAAAAGAAAGAAGGCTGAGAAAAAAACCCAGTCAAATGGTATACAATAATTTCTTCTTGGGCTTCCCTGGTGGCGCAGTGGCTGAGAGTCCACCTGCAGATGCAGGGGACACGGGTTCGTGCCCCGGTCTGGGAAGATCCCACATGCCACGGAGCAGCTGGGCCCCTGAGCCATGGCCACTGAGCCTGTGCGTCCAGAGTCTGTGCTCTGCAACGGGAGAGGCCACAACAGTGAGAGGCCCGCATACCGCAAAAAAAAAAAAAAAAAAATTCTTCTTTCAGTCAAGGAAATAAATGATTGTTGCAATAGAATCTAACTATTCTAAGACCCTTTAAGGACAATTTCTATTGCAAGGTGAGAACATTTGAAGTTCCATTTGAATAAGGCAGCACTTCTGGCCTGTGAAAGCAGATAAGCTTTCAGGATTCTCCTTGTGGAAAAGACAAGCCTATGAAAAAAAAAGGCCTATCAATAGACATATCTTAGCAGGAAAACACTTAGTTTCCTAATGCTGGGCAAATAGGTATCTGTCTTTGATTTAATGGCTGTATTTCTATAATCACTGATTCTCAGAGGGTCACACTGATACATGGTTAGATGAGAAATTATACAGATTTCAGTGAATTCTTATTGAAATCTATACTTTAAAAATGAAAAAGTTTTGATTTGATCAATCTGAAAGTCCTATCCAAACTTACTCAGAATACATATGAAATTATATCATGAAAATTTGATAATTTGGGGCTAAAATTTTGCTTTTCAGAGTTGTAAATAGCTTTTCTGAACTCTAGAAATCATATTGCTCAATGTTTTTGTAAGTGATAAAGAAGGTTATTTAGGAAGTAATACATATCAGTTAGAAGGCTTTGTGAAGAAAGTGATTGAAAAATTGACTTAAGACGGCTTAAAAATAAGAAAATTTATTATCTTCCAGGGATGACATCAAAGTGGATTGATTCAGCAGCTCAACCTTGCCATCAAGGGTCCAAGTTCTTTTAGCCTCTCTGCTCTGCTAACTGCAACACCAGCTTTACACGCCACTGGCTTCCTTTATGATCGTGAGATGGATGCTGTACATTTTTTTGTTTTTGTTGTGTGTGTGTGTGTGAAAGAGAGAGAGAGGCTTTTTGTGAATACTTTAATTAAATTGGCATTATTTAAGAAAGAGAAGAAAAGAAGAAATGATGCTGGGTGGTCATCAGTGTCCAACACAGGTAAGCAATGTAAGAAAACAGAACCATGTCACTATGTTTTAATGATAATTTTTGTGGATAGCATATTCTAGTATAATCTGACTTCATTGCACTAATATTATTGTGTACAATATTGAAAGCCATATTGAAAAATTTTTCAAAAAAAACCTCCAAAAAAGAGATTATTTTTCCTTTAAACTATTAAAATAAAATAATATTAATAATAGTCTAGTTTTAAGTAGGATGCTACATTCTTGGTGTTTCTTTTACTGTTATGGTTAATTACATGACTATATATTACATGGATTATATTATTAATTATTATATGTAATCAATTAATTATTAATTAATTATGTTTAATCAATTTATTATATTATTAACTATTGCTTAATTAATTATTATTAATTATATTATCATTATATTATTATAATATATTATATTACATGGATTATATATTACATGGATAAATTCCTATTTATTGGGAACGTTTTTTGGAATTCAGTTATAACCACTTAACACATAAGCTCTAAATTCTTAATTATACAGATGCAAAATGGAATTTTAAAATGTAAAGTAATTTTATAAATTTGTAAGCCTTTATTGTATATGGCAGAGATTGTTACTTATTCTCACAAGCTTGAGTTGGACCATGACTGCTTAGAATAAAGACTGCTTCGCAGCCTCCCTTGCAGCTAGGTGGAGCCATATCATCAAGGTCTTCCACTGGGATGTAAGCAGAAGTGATGTGTGCAACTTCCAGTTTATGCTTTTAAAGGGAAAGTGTAACACTTTATGGGTGGTAGAAACAACCTTTATTGGAAAATAAAGAAAAAAAGGAAAGAAGGAACCTGGACACTTGGTGACTTTAAACAGAAGATCTGATGCATCAGCCTAGATACTTCTGTCTACCTTGTACAAGCCATTTTTAATTTAGGCTGAACCTACATCCCAGTACCATAAACTATCTAGAAGTAAGGTGTGGCTCTCTGAGACTAGAAACTGAATTACAATTCTTCTGGGTACAATATAAAATACGTTGCTTGGTTCTAAATATTTTTAGGAGGAAGTAGCATCATATGGCGCTCCCAATATTTTTATTTTGATATTGTAGTTCTTTATGAACGCAGCAGATTTAACTGTTTTGAATGAATTTACTCATTTTAAGCAATTAACATCCAATCACTTTACTTAAAATAATCAAACCATTTGTGTATATATATATATATACAGCATACACCTCCACTGTTTACTGTCTCAAAGCATTTTAACAAGCTATTGTGCTGGCAGAATTAATTAGATCTGAAAACTGGTATAATAAAAACAATAAAAGCTACAAGAATGCATTAAAATAGAATACCAAAATAATAGAATCTAAGGTTTTTAAAATTGTGTTTGACTAGTCAAATGTTCCTTAATAATTAGATGCATCAGAGTACATTGTTCATTATAATATTAAAAGGAATGTAATAAAATGAAAATTGAGGCAATAGAGAATTCAGTATGCATAATTATTTTAAACTTAAAATCTTCCCCATAATGAACATAGCTAAAAACATAAAAGACAAATGATAGAGAAATTAGAAGCAATTATCAAAGGAATTCTCAGCAGAAATTTCTGATTTAAATTAAAGCCTATGATTAAAAATCTTCTGCCTTTTTGTCCTTCTCCACTCTTCCCACAATCACTACTGCTGCAGCACCTTGTAACTTAATTTCTTTTCCTCAAAGACAGTCTATGCTTGATCCATAGCAAGAATGAACATATCAACTTCAGGTCTTTCTGGTTTTTGTTTCTACATGCACTAATGCTTAACTTTTAGAAGAACAAAGATGGAAATGCTATTGAACAGAGGCCATGAAAAATGGAATTATTTTTCACCTGCATAACTTTGTTAATTTTGTAAGTGAAAATTTTGTAAGTGAAACAGGGGATCTTTTCTTTTCTTTTTTTTTTTGGGGGGGGTTTGAAATGTAGCACAGTGTGTTTTGGTGGTTTTAAGCATCTACTCAGGGAGTGTTCTAGGTGCTGGAGACACAACAGTAAACAAAATCACTTGTTATTATGTTTACATTCTGGTGATTAAATTAATACTACACCATAAAACAAGTATGGGACAATTCAAGAAAGTTCTTTTTTTTTTTTCGGTACACGGGCCTCTCACTGTTGTGGCCTTTCCCGTTGCTGAGCACAGGCTCCGGACGTGCAGGCTCAGCGGCCATGGCTCACGGGCCCAGCCACTCCGTGGCATGTGGGATATTCCCAGAGCAGGGCACGAACCTGTGTCCCCTGCATCGGCAGGAGGACTCTCAACCACTGCGCCACCAGGGAACCCCAATTTCATACATATTTAATGTATGGTGCCTATGAACATAATTACTATGCTACATTGTTATACAGCAAGAAATAATTCTGAGTTTCTGGCATACTTGAGATTGTCAATAATTCTGTATATAGGAAGGTTATTTTAAAATTCAATCCTGAATTCAGATTTTAGAAGAACCAGTTCACCAAGTAAAAAACACAAGAGGTGTTTAAAGAAAAAACCCACATATTTAGGGTATATAAAATATATTAGAGAATATACATTTATTATAGCTAAGGAAGTACAAAGATGCTTGTCTTACTTTAAAGGTAATTGTGTGAAAAAAGTAGCATTCAAAGGTATAAGAATATCTTTTCCACATCTGTGGTATATAATTAACAAACTTCTCTACACTTATTCAGAAAAGAAAGTAATAAACCACTTGTAAATAATGGTAGTCTTGCATTCTATATACTTAAATGTCAATAATCTGAACATAAATTTTCTCCTGTTCTTAGTTACACAGGTGTGTTTTTGAGATAATGCAGAGACAGGTATCATTACCATTGCTGCAGTTCCATTTTCTATAGATATAAATATATTAATGTAAAACATGGAGGATAAATGAAGAGTTCCACTACTATTGAAAACTGTAGTGCATGGAAATTAAATCAATATGCAGCCCTTAAAAACACAACATGGTGACAGCAGAGAAGTGAAATCTGACTGCATTCCAGGAAAAAGACAAAAGTAGTAGGTGTCTATTAAAATAACAATCACAGTGAAAAGAAATAAGAACATATTCTTTCCACATTTTGATTGCTTGATGATCTGCCCTTTGATTTCTCAGGATTAATAACTCCAGTAAGAAGGAGGCTTTTGTAAAAATGTGCAAATAAGGGCAGACCTTAAGAAAATATACAAAGTGATTTTTCTCCATCATTTGAAATGGACTTGGTTTTACCTTGTAAATTTCTGAGCAACTGGAGTGATATATTCACAGGTCTCCTAGGTTAATTTAGTGCACAGTAACTAATGCCAATGATAACAATTTCCTTTTGAGGACAATTCTGGTATTTAATAATAGATGAACCATGAAACAATACATATATCCAGGCATTAAATAGGAAGGAGTAAACTCAGCCCTCGATATTTAGGAGTTCAGGTGATATCAATAATTAAGTTACCAAAAAATCCCAATGGTCAATTTAAAGGCTGTAGTAGATGATGGAAGAGTGAGAAGAAAGATCAGAGAACAATATTATTAATATAATAAAAAGGATTATGTTAAAAATTAATAACAAAATACAATTTATCTAAATACAGCTTCTAACTGAACTGTATTCTTAACAGTACTGATTTAAGGGTTGTGTCAATAAAAAGGGAGATCTAGGATCCCTGTTTTAAAAAATTTGGTCAGATATTATACATGATTAATATACTTTTGAGGTATACAAGAGTATTTAATAAGTTTATGCACACATTTTATGCACACTGAGGTATAAGGTAGCTCTCAAATTACATTTGGTTATATTTTCGAATTTTGAGGTTAAATTGGTTGTTTGAAACTTACAATATACTTTTTTCAAATAAAAATATTATAATTGAGATTTTATCTTTCAGCCCAATTCAGAAAATAATTTAGTCCATAATGTCACCTAAATCTTGTCAAACAGAAAATAAGTGAAAACAATTAAGTTGCATATGTGTAAATTAAAACTGAAAACTAAGTTCACAGAAGGAATCATTTTTATTTACTTTGCATTTTAGTGCTCAAGGAGAAGGAATTTTTTTGTAGAATTAAGTGAAGAAATCTGTGGAATTTCTGAAAGAACATGTGGGCATTTTTATAGACTTTTATAGATCTATTGAAGACAGCTATGGTTTCTTTATGAATATATTATGCCATTTTCTAACTTATATTTCTTATATTCTTTAAAACGTGTGGATTGCTGGAACTCTTCTATTCTGTACTAATTTGCTAAAGCTGCCATAACAAAATACTACAGACTGAGTGGTTTAAACAACAGAAATTAATTTTCTGACTATTCCAGAGGCTAGAGGTCCAGGGTCAAGGCTTGATTTCTTCTGAGGTCTTTCTCCTTGGCTTTCATATTGCTGCCTCCTTGCTATGTCCTTACATGTCCTTTACCCTGTGCGTGGAAATCCCTGCTGTCTCTCTGTGTTTCCACATGTCCTCTTTTTATAAGAATGCCAGTCAGATTGTATTAGGGCCCACCCTAATGACTTTAACTTAATCACCTCTTTGAATACAGTCTTCAAATACAGTCACAATCTGAGGTAGTGGGCTTAGGGCTTCAACATATGAATTTTGGGGAAACCCAATTCAGACCATTATATTCCACTAACAGAATTAAGGTTAATTTGGATTGCTAGAATACTTTTAGCCCTGATTAATTAAGAGATGGAGAACAAGCAATTGGGGAGAAAATTGAAGTGGGAGGAACCATGAGAAGGGGGATATTTTTGTTATTTGGTTAAGAACGGAAAAATATTAGGAAATAAAAGAGTATGCATGCGGGACTTCCCTTGTGGTACAGTAGTTAAGAATCTGCCTGCCAGTGCAGCGGACATGGGTTCGAGCCCTGGTCCGGGAAGACCCCACAAGCCTTGGAGCAACTAAGCCCGTGTGTCACAACTACTGAGCCTGTGCTTTAGAGCCTGTGAGCCACAACTACTGAGCCCGAGTACCACAGCTACTGAAGCCTGCATGCCTAGAGCCCGTGCTCTGCAACAAGAGAAGCCACCGCAATGAGAAGCCCACGCACAGCAACAAAGAGTAGCCCCCGCCCATCGCAACTAGAGAAAAGCCCGTGCGCAGCAACGAAGACCCAATGCAGCCAAAAATAAATAAATAAATAAATAAATTAAAAAAACAAAGAGTATGCATGTGTGGAATAACTGAGCCCAGGGTGGCCTTTAGCAGGGAATCAGGGATGTTAGAGAGATCTTTGCATCAGTTTCTTTTTGCAGGTAGGTTGCTGTGTGAAGGGAACAAATATGCGGTGAACTGAAAAACCCGGGGTAGGGACATGGAGAGAAAAGCAATGTGCACCCCACTGTTTACATTTACAGGTAATTCACAGGTCGAGCGTTCATTATCTGGGAGTTTTAAACTACCTACATCAAGACATCATCCACTTATATTTTTATTATTTATTTTAAAAATCCATTATTTTTATTGAGGTATAATTGACATATAACATTATAGTAGATTCAGGTGTACAACATAGTGATTCCACATTTGTATATACTGCAAAATGATCACTAAAATAATCTGGTTACCATCTGTCACCATACATAGTTTCAAAATATTTTTTGTGTGTTATGAGAACTTTCAATATCTACTCTTCTAGCTACTTTCAAACATGCAACAGTGTTATTAACTATAGTCACCATGCTATAAATTTCATCCCCATGACTATTCACTTTGTAAGTGGAAATTTGTACCCTTTGACCCTCTTCACCCATTTCGCCTCCCCGCCCCGCCCCCCAGCCCAATGCTTCTCTCTCAGACAACCAACAGTCTGTTCTCTATCTGTGAGCTTATTTGTCTTTCACATGTAAGTGAGATCATACAGTATTTATCATTTTTTGTCTGACATTTCACTTAGCATAATGCCTTCAAGATCTATCCATGTTGTTGCAAATGGCAAGATTTTATTCTTTTCTATGGTTGAATAATATTTCATTGTGTTGTATACCAATTTTTTTTAATGCATTCATGAACATTTAGGTTGTTTCCATGTGTTGGCTATTGTTAATAATCCTGCAATAAGTATAGGGGTGCATAAATCTTTTTGAATTAGTGTTTTCATTTTCTTTGTATTAATATAAATACCCAGAAGCGGAGTTGCTGTATATCATATAATAATTCTGTTTTTAATTTTTTGAGAAAACTCCATACCTGTTTTCCATAGTGACTGAACCAGTTTACATTCCTACCAACAGTGCAAGGGTTTCCTTTTCTCCACATCCTTGTCAACACTTGTTATTTCTTGCCATTTTGACAACAGCCATTCTAATGGGTGTGAGGTGATATCCCACTGTGGTTTTGGTTTGCTTTTCCCTGATGATTAGTGATGTTGTTCATCTTTTCATGTACCAGTTGACCGTCTGTGTGTCTCTCTTCGAAAAATATCTATTCAGGTCCTCTGCCTGTTTTTAAATTAGATTGTTCTTTTTTTTGAAATTGAGTTGTATGAGTTCTTGGTATATTTTGGATATTGACCTCCTGTCAGATATATGATTTGGAAATACTTTCTCCCATTTTGTAGGTTGTCTTTTCATTTCGTTGATGGCCTCCTTTGCTGTGCAGAACATTTTTGGTTAGATGTAGTCCTACCTGTTTATTTTTGCTTTTGTTGCCTTTGCTTTGGTGTCAGATCCAAAAAATATTGCCAAGACCGTGACTTACTGCTGACGTTTTCTTCTAGGAGTTTTATGGTTTCAGGTCATACATCCAGGCCTTTGATCATTCTCAGTTAAGTTTTGAATATTGTAGAAGATAGTGGTTCAGCTTTATTCTTTTGCTTATGGCTGTCCAGTTTTCCTAATACCATTTATCAAAGAGGCTGTCATTTCCCCATTGTATATTCTTGGCACCTTTGTCATAAATTAATTGACCATATAACCCTGGGTCTATTTCTGGGCTCTCTATTTGGCTCCATTGATCTCTATGTCTGTTTTTATGCCAATAACATACAGTTTTGATTACTATAGTTTACTATATACTAAAAATAGATTATTATATACAGTTTTTTCTTCCAGTTTAATTGAAATATAATTGACATTCAGCACTGTATAAGTTTAAGGTATACAGCATAATGATTTGATGTACATACATCATGAAATTATTACCATAATATGTTTAGTAAACATCCATCATCTCACATAGATACTATGTTGAAGAAAAAAGTTTTTTCCTTGTGATGAGAACTTTTAGGATTTACTCTCTTAACAACTTTCATATATAATGTACAGCAGTGTTAATTATCTTTGTCATGTTATACATTACATCCCTAGTACTTATTTATCTCCTAACTGGAAGCTTGTACCTTTTGACGACCGTCATCCAATTCCCTCTCCCACCACTCCCTCCCTCTGGCAGACACAAATCTGATCTCTTTCTATGAGTTCGTTTGTTTGTTTTTGAAGTATAATTGACCTACAGCACTATGTTAGTTTCTGGTACACATATAGTGATTTGATATTTGTACACATTTCAAAATGACCATCATGATAAGTCTAATCTGTGACCATACAAAAATATTACACAATTATTGACTATATTCCCCACATTATTTGTTTCATAACTGTCACAATTATTTTCTATATATTGTTTTGTAATATAGTTTGAAATCATAGAATATGATGCCTTCAGATTTGTACTTCTTTCTCCAGGTTAATTTGGCTATTTGGGGTCTTTTGTGGTTACATACAAATTTAGGATTTTTGTTCTATTTCTCTGAAAAATGTCATTGGGATTTTTATAGGAATTGCATTGAATCTGTAGACTTCTTTGGATAGTATGGACCTTTTAACAATATTAATTCTTACAATTCATGAGCATTGAAAGTCTTTCCATTTATTTGTCTTCTTCAATTTCTTTCATCAATGCATATTTTTCAGTGTACAGGTCTTTCACCTCCTTGGTGAAATTTATTCCTAAGTATTTTATTCTTTTTGTAAATTATAATTGTAATTTTGTAAAATTTGTAATAATTGCAATTGTAAATGGGACTGTTTTCTTATCTCGTCTTTCTGATAGTTTGTTATTAGTATATAAAAATGCAACATATTTTTGTATATTAATTTTGTAGCCTGAAACTTTATTGAATTTGTTTATCAGTTCTAACAATATTTTAGTGGGGTCTTTAAGGTTTTCTGTATATAATATTATGTCATCTGCAAATAGTGACAGTTTTACTTCTTCCTTTTTCAATTTAGATGCCTTTTATCTCTTTCTTGCCTAGTTGCTCTGGCTAGGACTTCCAATACTATGCGGAATAAAGGTGGCAACAGGTGGACATCCCTGTCTTCTTCCTGACCTTAGAGAAAAAGCCTTCAGCTTTTCACCATTGAGTATGATATTAGCTGTGGGCTTGTTATATATGACTTTATTAAGACATCGTCTACTTAATAAACGAGCAAATCTTGCTGTATCTGAGATTTTGGAAACAGATGTACCTGTATTTGAAAGTTGATTTTGTTGCCTACTAGTCATGAAAACTTGGGCATGTTATTTTACCTCTCTGAGTCTGTTCTCTTATCTGTAAAATGTGGATAATATTGTATGTTAATTGTGAGGATTAGGAGAATAAAGTATGCATAGAGTATCTGCATTACATGGAGTCTTCATAAATGGTAGCTACACTAATAACAAAGATATTAATAATAATTCAATTCTTGTTTGATTGTTACACATTACACAAGCCCAGAGATATGGTAGATTAAAAAAACCTGATCCTTGGAAATAAACAGACACAAATGTAATCATGTGCATTTAACAGATGTGTTAGTTTCCTAGGGGTGTTTTTTCATAAATTACTACAAACATGGTGGCTTAGAACAACAGAAATTTATTCTTTTTCAATTCTGGGGGCCAGAAGTCTGAAATCAAGGTTTTGGCAGGTTTGGTTCTTCTGGAAGTTCTGAAGGAGAATTCATTCCATGCCTGTCTCCTGGCTCTATGGCTCATTGCAATCCTTGTTATTCCTTGACTTACAGATTTATGACTATAATCTCTGCCTCTGTCTTCATATCTGCATGTCTGCTCACTTTTTCTTCTAAGGACAATTGTCATTGAATTTAGAACCCACTGTAATTCAGGATGATCATCTCAAGTCCTCAACTTAATTGCTTCTGCAAGATGCTTTTCCCAAATAAGGTCACATTACAGGTTCAGGCAGACACATCTTTTGGGAAGCTACCACTCCATCCAGTACAATAGAGATATAATACAATTTAATGAAATGTTGAGGATAATTTAGCTAATAATATACATTTGACAAATGATTTAGAAATCACTTTTTTAGCACATTTAAGGTTTGATATTTAAAATAAAGGCTAAAATTAAATTAATGAAGGTAAATCATTTGCTTTTTCAAACATGAATAAATTAGGGGAATTAGACATTTATTTACATATAAATTACAATATGTGAAATCCACTACAAGTGGGAGAAAGAATTAGGATAATAACAGCTAGTGATAATGACAAGTAGTATTTAGTATTTACTACATGCTTAACACTCATTTCTTGAAATGTACTACCTCAAACAATCCTCATAAAAATCATAGGGTACACAATAGTGAGACCAAAATAGCTATACAAAGCTTCTATATTTGGAAAATTATAATGACATTGGCAGGTAGACCAAATTTGGGATAATTCATAAATATCTTAAATTTGAAATTTTGTTGAATAGGTAATGAAAGCCTGGTAATGACTTGTTTATAACTGTGACAGGCCAACTGATTGCATGGAGTTTTAATCTGTGGAAGAAAATAACAAGATGGTTTGTTTTGGAGAAAGTTTGAGTTGGACCTAGTTGCTGGAACATGAGGCAATAAATTAAGATGAAGCCTTGTTCCTTCTTCATTTAACAAGAGAGCTCTTGGAAGGCATAAGATTTCTTCTGGGTATTGGTATTGTTGAGAAAAGCAGAGCACTTGATGAAACAGTGGCACACAATTGTTTCTTGTCTAGTACCTGGTGAATATGATGAAACCATTAGCTGAGGGAAATATAATTGAAAGGATAATGCTATTATTTTTGGTGCCAAATAAAAAGGTTGTAATATCTCTTAATGTATAGAAATAACTATTCTACTTAAGAGGAAATGTCTTCTCTTCGGGAGATGGGACAACTTGTGACTCTAGTGGTTAACACTCAGTATTAGAAGTGGTGGTGGGGGACAGCCACAGTAGAGCAGGGTCCTCAAAAGAGCAGTAGGTTTAGGACCTGGCTTGGCATAAATAGAGCCTGCAGAGGTGTAGGAGTTGGTGATTGGTAGCAGTGTTAATTAATAACAGCAGTATTGAAGGCTAACTGGAGTAGGATGTTAATTAGATAAATTGTGATTTTGCACTGCCTTTTTTGTGTAAGGAGAAAATTGTCACTTGCAGATTGCAGAATTGATCTTGGCAGAAAACTTTGGTGTCTGTTGGAGCCAAAACTCTTTTGATGTTGTATACTTTTGAAAAGGGACCAGTAGAACTAAAAATTCAGAAGAGTTTTTTTAAATCATGTAAGAAATACCTTTTTCCCAAAGACTTGAAATTGGAGTTCCCAAAATAACCATGACATCATATTATTAAAATGTTTAAGCTCATCATGTATAGTGACCAAAATTGGTGAAAAAACCCAATCTTTCTCATTTGATTGGTTTCAACCTATTTGCAAAGTTACAGAGTACCACTTTTATCATAATATAAAGCCTCTTAGAAAATGAAAATGGTATGTCTTTGGGATATAATCTTCTCTCTCTTTCCTCTTATCAAAATATATTAAACTTGCAAATCAGGAAAACCAAAACCAATGTGATTCTCTTTGGAAAATTTTGATCTGAGTAAAAATGGAAAGTAACAGAAAGATCACAGCACATAGCCACCTGGAACTCTAAAGGAAAGCTTTACTTGTTCTTACACATTTATTGCATTTTGAAACAATTCATCATTAGGACTTATAACAGAAAACTGTTATAAAGGACAATTGTTAAATAGCTATTTTAGGATAGATAATTAATTGCTGACCCTACCACATACTTGTTTTTAATTTTAGTGTTTAAATGCTCTGTAGGAAACATAAACACCTACAGATCCTTTTTTAGTTTGGTAAGAAAAATTTGCTTTCTTTTGTTTATTTTTCCCAGGTTACCTCTGAATCACATTTAATGCTGCTAATTCTCAATCCATATGTAAATATGAAAGAGGGATATATGGTAAAGGGTATTTCTTGAATTCAAGTTTGGAATCCTTAAATTTCTGTCTGATCTAAGAGGAAAGTCTGATATTTAGAAGAGTGGGTATCTTCATTATAAATCTGAGATATTATATATAAATTTTTGCAGGGAAACAGGATTTATGTGAGGTGAGTGACAGTTATCTTGGGATAAATGTTTTTCTTTCCAAAATTGCCAACTTCTTCCGGTCTTGTGGGTTTTTTTTTTTTGGCAATGTGCCACAGTAATCTTGATGTGACCAATGCAGAGTATCCAAAGAACACTACTTGTTCACTGTATATACATACCTAAGAACAATACTGTATCTACATACCTATGACCATAAATTACGTGGCAGTGGCTGCTAGCTTATGGAAATGGGTCACATAGCACTTCAAGTCTTCCTGTATGGACCTTGAAATAAGTGTGAAGGAAAATAACCGATTTTGAAATTATTTCTTTTCTACCCAAAACCCCACATAATAAATATCCTCTATTAAAATAAGGACATTCTAATAAATGTTTGTATCCTATAACAAAATTTCAGAGTCTCAAGCTTAAGAATCTTTGGAACTTAATAACCTTTTTTAATATTGAGCAAAAACTCTTTGTTCATCTTCACAAGCAGACTTAGAAATACAGTTTATGATGATAAGATATAGAGTTAGTATAGGTTTAATTTAAATTTTAGATTGCGGAGTATATAAGCCAGTCTTTCTCAGCCAGGTGACACCAACATACTAGATTCATTAAACACCAATTGCGGGAATTCCCTGGCAGTCCAGTGGTTAGGAGTCTGTGCTTTCACTGCCGAGGGCAGCGTGCATTTGATCCCTGGTCGGGAACTAAGATCCCACAAGCCACCGGGCAGGGCCAAAACAGAAAAAAAAAAAAACAAAACAAAAAACCACGAATTGTGTATCAGGAACTGTAGCAGCTTATTTTCCCTAAGTTGTTTCTTAGTCCAGTGAGAAACAAACCAGATTTCTAAACAACCAAAAGAGAGACTCAGTTGCATTTATTATATGGCGGCTATTAAAGTGGAAATATAAGCATTTAAAATAGATATTTTAAGCCACAAGTGTGGAAACAAAAAGTATTCTAGTTAGATGTGGATTTTTTTGGAAATGGTTAGAGATTTAGTTCTTAACCCCCCTTTTTAATCATCTAGAATTTAAAACCAATTGACAGAAATAGGAGTTGGGCAAACAAAAAGTACTATTATTACCAAAACTGTTTTGGGTATGAATTTTTTGTTTTGTTTTGAACGCCGTGGGGGACACCTGTTGGCCTGGCCGAGGCGTGGTCGTATTGATGCAGTGTGGGGTTTTCTAGGGAAGGCAACAAGGCACAGGTGGAGCCTGCTACGTGATTTCAAGTGTGCGTGGGGTAGGACGTGTGGGTCCTGATGGAGGGGCAGGAAGAGGATGGGCTGGGATTCCCTGAGGGCCAGCAGCCGCTCAGAGAATGGTGCAATCAGGCCTGAGGGGTTGCAGCTGCGACCTCTCTTACCAGAGGAAGCCTGATCTCGCAGGATTTCGTGAGATTTACCGGGGTGGCAGGGGTATCCTGGGATGGAAGCGCTTGAGTCCGGGGGTGCTGGAGGTCGCTGTTCCAGACCTATCCCTAAGAAGTCGTGAGGGGGAACGGGCTCTGGCCCAGAAGCTCTGCAGAGGAGGGACTGACTGAGGTCAGGAATCATGTTCATCAATGGGTTTGCTAGTCCTTCCTGTTCCACAGCTTTAGACCTTAAGGCAGCCATGGAAATGGAAAGATTGAGCATGAAAGCTGGTTGGTACAGTGGAAGAAATGTGGCTCAGCAAATCAAAGAAGAACTCAGAGAGATCTCACCAACCAATCAGAAGACAACAGAGAAATGAATTGAAGGTAAGTTTAACTGAGAGTGGCTAAATTAAGTGGGTTATGTACTATATAAGTTACTGTTTTCATCCATAAATGTGTTAATTAACTATGTAGGAAAAGAAGGCTGTAGTGTGTAGGAAACAATTAGCCAGTAGGACAAGACAGGATATGAGTGAATTTTAAATTGTATAGTTTAAACCATCAAATACATGAAATTTCAAGGATGGGAGAAATCAATGAAAGATAGAATAATACTGGATTACAGTGGATATAATTTAGTGACTGTCTACTATTTTAGATGATTTCTGTACCTTATTTCTGTCATTAAAACTACCGTATCACTTTTAATTCTCATGATAGCAGGGAAGGAGTTTTTCTATCTCCATTTTTTAGATGAAGAAACAGTACCAGAAATTGTAAATGAATTGGGAGAGAATATAAAGTGGCAATTAAGATCTTGTGTGTAGATTCAGACTGCCTGGATTCACATCCCAGCTTCGTTATATACTGAGTCACACTGGGAAAATTAGTTCACCTCTTTAGGCTGCAGTTCCCTCATTTGAACAAGGGGGATCTATGTGTTTTACACCTGGAGTGGAAAAAAGTAAATTATAATCCTTGGTTATAAGGGGGAATCATAGGGACTTCCCTGGAGGTCCAGTGGTTGAGACTTCACTTTCCAGTGCAGGGGGTGCAGGTTTGACCCCTGGTCAGAGAGCTAAGATCCCACATGCCTCACAGCCAAAAAACAAAAACATGAAACAGAAGCAATATTGTAACAAATTCAATAAAAGATTTAAGACTGGTCCACATCAAAAAGAAAAGGGGGGGGAGGGGATCATGATCACAGTATCTATGTCATTAGTTATGAGGCTTAAATGATTTAACCCTTAGCACAGTGTCTGGAAAATAGTAACCCCTCAACAAATATTATTATTATTAGCAGAGCTCATTCTGTTTAATGTGTTGAGACATGGATAGAAAGCAAAATCTGTATCTGCACAACTACTATGCCCACACTGCTGTTAGACAAAGCTGCTTTAGTGTATACTACATGGAGCATAATTAATAAATGTTTCTTGAACTGGTTTAAACTCAGGAGTCACTGGGAACATAAATTGAATGTTCCATCGCAGCACCTTTCCATATGTTGCGAACATAACTGAGGACACCCTCTACATTAGGGTACCTTGCTCTGATGAGTGTTAGTTCCTTCTGAGTTGCATTGTCTGTCGCAAAATAGATAAACTCATGTATGAGGGCAAAGAAGACAGAAAGGAATGACGTCTGATTCACAGCATTCTTTTCTTGAATTTTCTGAGACAACTCTTAGCTCCTCTCATGTGGATGTCCCACGCACTGCAGGATGTTTAGCAGTCTTAGCCTGTATTTAAACACAAGGAACACGCTCCAGTCAGAGTGACACCAAGAGCACTCCCATACATTTTTAAGTATACCACAAAGCAGTGGTACTGACCCCAACAGAGAATCTCTGGTCTAAAACAGTGACTCCCAACCTTTTGTTCATTATTGTCCCCCTAAGGAGCCCTTCTAGACCATTTTTGAATTATGTTCATATCTTGTTTCTGTGAGTGAGTACTTTCCATTTGTAATTTCAGTCTGTACATGTCTTTACTATAAATCTCTTTCTGTGCTATCTTGAGTTTATCTCTATACCTTGAGACTATGCTAAAAAACAAAACTGACATCTTTGTGGCTTAACACATAAAAGTTAGTTTCTCTTTCCCATAAAGTCTGCCGTTTTATGGCATGGCACCCTTCTAAGGGTAGACTTAGAAATCTAGGCTGTTTAAATCTTGTGGCCTTGCCGTCTCAGTAAGTAGGTTCCACTGTTGCCGCAGCAGGTGAAGGGAGAGCAGAAGGTTTATATGTTGGCTTTTCAATGCTTTAGTCTAGGATGAACGCACATTATTTCTATGCACAGTCTGTTGGCCAGAACTAGTGCAGTGGCACTGCCAAACTGTAGGAGGGCACTGAAATGTGGATGAGCATGTGAATAAACAGTGTGTAGTAAATGCCTCTGTCACACAAATAAATGAGCCTAAATGAAACATACTGTTGATACAGATTATAATCAGCATACACTGTACAATATGGTGATAGATTATAGTCTTTTGTTAATTTTATTGAAAGATTCTGGCTCTTATACTTGGTCAGATTGAATGTTCTTTTAAGAATACATCCCTTCATGTAGTTGTTATTTGAGAGAAGAAAAATTATTTGTGAATTTGGGAAAGGAATTTGTTTTTATATAGAAAGTAACATGAAGAGGGTTGTAGTAATGGAAGTGGGGTAAGTGGTTAAGGAACACAAACCTAACTACTGAAGTGAGGATATCTTATAAATTTCATTGTGTGTTTACTTATACGTTTAGATACTTTCCTCTACTAGAAACATAACAGTAAAACACTATAATTCCATACTCAATGCATTTGGATATTTATGTCCTGCTTATTTTTTCTACAGAGGAATTGAGGTGGTTTAATTATACTTGCTATCTTATTTGTTGGATGCACGTCATTGATCAACATAAAATCATAAAGTTTAAAGCAGTTAGATGAATTTACTGAAAGAAGCAATAAATAAAAAAATATTTCAAATAATTTTTATGAAACCAGATTTTTGGGTTGTTAAGACTCTTACTGATAATAATGAAAATAGTGATAACGATGATAATCATAGTTAACACTTACTGAGTACTTGTAACCTGCCAAACACTGTTTCAAGCACTTTATTTGAATTATCTCTTTTAATTTTACACTAGTCCTTCTGGGTAAGTTAGTTAGTATTTTAAAGACAAGGAAATTGAGGCACAGCCGTGGTAAGTGACTTGCCCAGGTAACTTGATGCACATGCATATAGGCATGTATGCAATTTATGTATGGATGGAAATTAAAGTTACCTGTACACCCCTCCATCCTCCTCCTACTGATAAGGCCCTAATTTGCTCAGATTCCCAAAGTAGAAACCCAGGGCTATGACATAGGTCTCCTGACTCCTAGATTAGGTTAAAAAAATCATGCCTTATAGCCAAACAGCTGTTACTTAATCTGTTGAAAATATTTAGATTGCCCTTTCAACTCTTTGGACAAAAAAATTTGTTTTCTGGGTTATAATACTGCTATGGAATAGGAATTAGGGTGAAGTGTTAGGCTTTCATGAGATGTGAGCTCTAGAGGCAAATAGCCAAAAAGGATGCTAGCTCTAGTGCAATACTTCATTTTGAAATATTAGAGGAATAAGAGAAATCTATAACTCATCTAGACTCTTGTGAAGGCTTATATTGTTAAAAGATAAAATAATATGTCAAATTTTGTTTTAATTGGCTCTCTGTGAAAATGCTTTTGTGTCATATAGAGTACCCCAAATAATTACAGGCTAAATGGAAATAATGTATTGATATAGGTGCTCTAGAAGAGTTGGTACAGATGAATTTATTGAATATTCAATCATTCACCCATATTCCTTAAGGCAAAACTTTGGAAATGTATTATTAGTTGGTACTATTAGCTGGTAATTTGGGTGGGTACGCTAAACAATTATGGTTTTTGTTTTTGTTTTTGCGGTATGCGGGGCCTCTCACTGTCGTGGCCTCTCCCGTTGCGGAGCACAGGCTGCGGACGCGCAGGCTCAGCAGCCATGGCTCACGGGCCCAGCCGTTCCGCGGCATGTGGGATCTTCCCGGACCTGGGCACGAACCCATGTCCCCTGCATCGGCAGGCGGACTCTCAACCACTGTGCCACCGGGGAAGCCCCTAAACAATTATGTTTTATAGCCCCATTTGTTTTTGATATTACCTACCATATTTTTAAAAAGTTACATATTAAAAACAAGGAATATACAGAGAAAAATATAACCCATTATACTGATAATATAATGTATTATCAGTAAGGATTAACAAGATTAATATTTCCATTTCTTTTCTAAATTCATAATCTTTACTGAAAGATATGAAGTCACCTTTCCACTCCTTCCCAGTACTATATTCTCCGTATGTCTCCTCCAGAGTCAACCTCTACTAGGAATTTGGAATATTTTCTTCCACTTTCTCAAATTAAGTCTTAACTCCTTATGTTTATGCATGAATAAATACATTTAAAAATTATATAGATGGTAACATAGTAAATATCTTTTTAACTTGCTTTTTTAAACTTGTTGGTATGTTTAAAATCTATTTTCATACATTTCGATCTAGTACTTACATGTTAATTGACCTTTCCTTGGATATATCTTCCTGAAAGAAATGGAATTACTGGCTCGAATGATTGTGCTTTTAAAAACTTCATTAGATAATAGTGAATTGTTCTCCAAAGTGGCTGTAGTAATATATATTCTCCCATTAGCATACAGAGAGTTCCCATGATTTCCCACATATTTGGCAATATGTGGTAGTAATACATTATAAAAATTGCTTTATTCCCCCAACTTCTAATTGTTTTCAATTTTTAAAATTGATTTACTATATATCTTTAATTTTCTTGGCAACCATATAAGTTTGTCTACTTTTTACCAGGCAGCATTTTTATTATGGTAAATGGATGGCAGATATGTTTAAGAAAACTATTCTTAAACATGTTATACTCTCAAGTAATAGAATTAAACTTGATAACTATTTTATAAATAAAATTACCATATCCGTTTAAGATTAATTTATTCTAATTAATTCAATGACCTACATTAAGTCCAAGTTATAGTCTAAATAAATTATATGCTTGTATATTATAAATGAACATGTATATCATGTATATTGTCTATAAAATCCATCCATCTATAGTTTATAATGTACAATATAGGCAGGTTCAATTTCCAGGGTTTACTTTGTCTTTCTTGTATACTTTGCCTCCCACTGCTGTCCTTCAAATCATTGCAGTTTGCCCTGAAGATAAATTCACAGCTAGAACTTTTCATTTAGTTAATTGGTACTTTTTTTTTGCCACTGAGTTCTCATTCAACTGGGTAATGAAACTGAAAATTGCTTTGCTCAGAATCTCATTTAACAGACAAACCATAAACATGGCAGTACATTACTTAAAACTAATATGGAGATAAGATTGCCCTTGACCTTAGATCAAAAAGTCATGCCTGAGGTAGAACTTTTGGTACCGCAACATGAGGAAGTCAACAAATTCTTTTCTCAGGAAGCAACTAGAAGCAAACTAGACATTTTGTCAGAAACAACCATTTCAGAGCTCTGGAAATCTCCAGAGGTGTGTAACAAAGTGAGACGTGTTAATTCATGAAAAATTACTGAACTTTAGGAGAGATCAGTGGGAAGTTGTGACATTCTTGCCTAGGGCTATTCCCTTGCTTCCCAGTTTGTATAATGCAGTTATTGTACCAGGGTGGGGCAGGCTACGAAAACCAGAATCTTTCCTTTTGCAGGGGTCTTTTCTGATTTGGAATGGAAGGTGAAAAACCTGTACTCAGCAGTGTTGTCAGTAAAAGTAGTGAACTTGATGGCAAGCTACCAGGGAAGCCCAATAGCTCAGCTAGCCTGAGGTTGCCATTCTGGCTGCAGCAAGTAGCAGAGACCTAGACAAAATTTTAACAAGAACAACCAGGAAGTGAGGTAGTCATAGGAGGGCTTGATAACCTTCCTCACATCCCTGGAAGACTGCGTAAGTGTTCATGAGGGACTGAACAGAATACAGACTTTTCACATATCATAGGTGGTCTGGGAAGCCATGTAAAATGAAAAATTTACTTAGAGCGGGTCAACAACAGATTTGAGATGGCAGAAGACTCAATGAACTTGAGGATAGGTCAAAAGAAATGATCCTGTCTAAGAAATAGAAAGAAAAAATATTGAAGAAAAATGAACAGGGCCTAAGAGAGCTATGGGACATCATTAAGAATAAGAGCATTTATGCAATGAAAATA
This sequence comes from Aethalodelphis obliquidens, assembly GCF_003676395.1. Lineage (NCBI taxonomy): Eukaryota > Metazoa > Chordata > Mammalia > Artiodactyla > Delphinidae > Aethalodelphis > Aethalodelphis obliquidens. The sequence goes on along the minus strand of NW_020837954.1, from coordinate 5,613,590 downwards.
CAGAAGGAGAGGAGAAGAAAAAGAACAGAAAAATATTAGAAACGATGGCTAAAAACTTCTAAAATTTGTTGAAAAATATTAGCATGGAGTATTACGTAGCTCAACAATCATCAAGTAGGATAAACACAAAGAAATACGTGTTTCAAAATAAAACTTTTGAAAGACCAAGAGAAAATCTTGAACATATGAAGGGAAAAAGATAAAGGAATAACAGTTAACGGAATGGCTGATTTCTCATTATGAGCAATAGAAGCCAGAGGGCAGTGGCATAGTATATTCAAAGTGTGAAGACAAAACAAAACAAAACCCTTGCTACTCAGGAAATCTACATCCAGCAAAATTATCTTTCAAGAACAAATGAGGGCAAAAAAACACATCCCTAGGTAAACAAAGACGGAAAGAATTTGTATAAGCAGAGCTTTTGTACAAGAAATACTAAAAACTTTTAGTCATTTAGACTGAGAGAAAATGACATGGCGAGGAAACTCAAATCTACGAAAAGAAATTAAAAGTACAGGAAATGGTAAATAGACAACATAAATATATATTATTTCTTTTTCTTAATTTTATAAAGAATGTAAGACTTTATAAAGCAAAGTATGATGGTTTAAAAATATATATAAATGAAATATATATGACAACTGCAGCACAATGGAGGGAAGAGGAAATAGAGCTATACTGGAGCAAATTTTCTATATTTTACATGAATTAAGTTCAGGAATTACTAACCTGAAGCAAATTGTGATAAATAATCCATACACAAGTCTCTAAGAAAATAATTTAAATAAATGTAGTAATATATCAAGATGCATTAAAATATTAAACTAAAAAGTTTTATGTAACACAAAAGAAAACAGTAAAGGAGGAACAGGGAAAGAAAGACATGACAAAAAACTAACAAAGATGTAAAGCAGTCATATCAATAATGACATTAAATGTGAATAGGCTGAGCACTCATATCAAGAGGCAGAGATGATCAGATTAGATAAATAAATCAAGATCCAACTATATGCTCTCTATAAGAGACACACTATGGATTCAGGAGAGTGATGTCATGGTGGTGTGAGACACTCCCTTTGTCGCTTCCCTTTAGTCTACAACCAGTAAAACATCTATAACTCAACAAAGTTGAGTTCCTCTGCTCAACACACCAGGATGCCAGAGTTCCACACACCTGCATGTCTGAAGGTGGAGGGACTGGAAAATGTAGAGTAGGAGGAACTGGGGAAGCAGTGGAGGCTGTACACAGGATCCTGGCCTCCCAGACATAGAGGCTGAGCCCACAGCCCCAGAGAACCTGGTAGCGGCAGGGGAGGTGGTGCTCATAACTGTGGCCACAGGGAACTGGGCAGCAGTGGCACTGAGCCTGCGACCCTGGTCCCTCTAGTTGCAGAGGGACCTGTGACTCTGGTCCCCCTGACAGAGGTGGTGCCCGTGAACTCAACAACCCCAGACATGGCAGAGGCTGCGACCCTGGCTTCCCCCCTCCCTTCTCCTGTGGTGGTGGTGCCCATGACCCAGGAAACCCCAGACACAGTAGAGGCACCCACCATTCCGGTGCCCCATGTGGTGATGCCAGCCACAGCAGTGACACTGGTAGCAGCAAGTCATCAGTGACCCCAGAGGCACAAGCAGGGACAATGAGGGCAATGGGCAACACTTCTGGCTGAGGCGGGGGAGGGTGGAAAGAGCTGATTTTCAAACATAGCCAGAGGCAGCTCAGGTAAAAGAAACCAAAAACGTGTGCTATACTGCCACCTAAAATATTTACTACCTGATCCTTTATAGGAAAAGTTGGCTGACTCATAAGGCAAAAATACATTGGGAGAGGGGTGGCTAAAGGCATCGATACTGGAAAACAAGGAATAAAACTGTTCTTATTGATATGATCCTATAGATAGAAAATCCCCAAATTAACTACTAGAAGTAATTAACAAGTTTAGCAAGTTCTCAGGATGTGAGATCAGTATTAAAATATCGAGTGTATTTTGTTCATAGCAATGAACAAAGATTCTTAAGAACATCAATGTGCCGTGCTTTGGAGTCAGCCCTCCATCATTTGATGGCAGCTCTCTTGACCTGATGGCTGCTGTAGCTCTTAAAATGATTGTACAAAGCCCCTAATTCCTAAATTAAACCATTGCAGAAGGAATTCCACAGAGTGGCTCCTGTTCTTCTATGCAAATTCTGATGGATACAGTAAGAAATTTGAATTTAGAATACTAAGTACAATGGGGAGGAATCGAAGGGTTTAATAAAGATTTGATTCATGTTTTTGTAATATTATTCTTTTTTACATCTAGTCAAGATCCTTTGATTCTAAAGCCTTAATGGCATGCAAACTCTATTTCTGACTAGGTATTTGCCCAGTCTTTATCTTTGGACACAAATTCTTACTCATTGATATGGCAACTGGGTGTTCTTTCTACCTTGGCTTGAGGCCCTGAATTCCAAACTCATTTCAACTAATCAACACTGTATTTGATTTTAGCTCTTTGTCTGAGCATCACACAGTTTACTTTTTTTCTGGCCTAGCTCCTCTGAGTTCTGCCTACCACTGATCATGACCAAATGCTAATATACACAGCATTGTGAAATAGCAATATTGTTTTCTTACTTTTGTTTCTCAGAAGACTAGTTCCTTTGAACCTGGTTAAAAAATTGTGTTCTGGAAACTATATATTTCTTATGAGCAATGATTTTTATGACAGTATACGAGTTCATCTCAGATATTACTACATGAAGACTACACCTGCCAATAATTAATGCAATAAAAATGATGGTTCTAAAATATGATTACCTTTCAAGCCACTTTCATGAGTCAAAAGATCTTTGAATTATGATAGACTTTGAGCTTACCTGATATTTTTTCAGAAAAAAATCAGCCCTTACCAGAATTAATGAGAAAAATGATAGTGCTTTGCCTGATAGACCAATCAGAAGATGCCCGACTTTTATTCCATTTCAGTAGTAAACTATAAATGCCTACAAAAACCGAAAGGTTAACATGATAGAAATATGGAGAACCATTACCACTGCTTTTAGCTACAGATAGTACTCAATGTACTAATATAGTAGTTAAATTGTATTTGTTCTGTTCTGCATCTATGTACAAGCACCATTTGTCATAAGCAGTCATACTGACAATCTGCAAAACTGATTAGAAGGCCATTGGGCTGGCAAATAGGAGTACATGCTTTAGCCTAGATGTATCAGTAGATGGGCAAAATAATGCATTGCTAAACTAGGGTCTTTATTACAGAGGTAAAAAATGTTGTATATGACCAACTGAAAAAAACAAATAATTTAAAAAACAGCCAGAATAAATAAAAACAAATCAAAATCCTGATGCCCCAGACTTGTAAGGTATATATGAATTAACAAGGTACTATAGACTGAACATTTGTGTCCCCCCCCAAATTCATATGTTAAATCCTAACACCCAGTGTGATATTTGAGTTTGGGCCTTTGGGAATTGATTAGGTCATGAGGGTGGAGCCCTCATGAATAGGATTGGTACCTTTATAAAAAGGATCCCATGGAGCTCCTTTTTGCTCCTTCTACTATGTGAGGACACAGCAAGAAGATGGCCGTCTGTGAACCAGGAAGTGGGCTCTTACCAGGCACTGAATCTGTCTTGATTTTGGACTTCCCAGCCTCCAGAATTGTGATAAATAAATTTCTGTTGTTTATAAGCTGCCCAGTCTATGATATTCTGTTATAGCAGTCCAAATGGACTAAGATAGAAGGTATACAGGGAATTTAAAGATTGTTATTTTGACTAATTTAGAATAAATACTTGGATATAGAAGATATAGTACAATTTCATTTTATGTAATACCATTTGTGATAGGCAGAATTCTAAGATGGCCCCTTAAGATCTGGCCCCTGGTAAACACACACCTTATCCCAATTATTCAGTCAAACAGTAATTCAGGTGCTGCTGTGTAGGAATTTTGAAGATGCAATTAAGGTCCCAAATCAGCAGACCCTGAGACAGAGAGATAATCCAGGTGGGCCAGCTTTAATCAAATGATCTCTTTAAAGCAGAGTTTTTCTCTGGCTGGTCACAGAAGATGAAGTCAGATACAAAGCATGAGGAATATTTGATCTGCTGTTTCTGAGTTGAAGATGAAGAAGACTGCATGGCAAGGAATGTGGGCAGCCTCTAGGAGCTAAGAGTGGTTCTGGCTGATAGCGAGCAAGGAAATAGGACTTCAGGCCTACCATAGCAAGAAGGTGAATTTTGCCAGCTCCAAGAAGGAATTGGCTTTTCCCCAGATCTGTCACACGAGAACTCAGCCTGGCTTACACCCTGATTTTAGCCTTGGAGAGAACCTAGCCAGGCCGTGCTGGATTTCTGACCTACAGAACTGTAAGTTAGTAAATGGATGCTGTTATAAGCCTCTAAGTGTGTGATAATTTGTTACATGGCAGTAATAACTAACACTTCACTTAATGGGAAATAGCAGTTACCATTTTATTTCCCTTTCTAAGGGCCAGGTCTGAAATAATTTCATGATACTTATTAACTTTTATGAAACTTCAGATTGAAATATTCTATACCATAGTTCACTAATTGAGGGCAGATGGGGATGTATTAACGCATTTTATATCTCAGCATTTTCTTCAGGGCAGTACTTCGGCAATTTGTTCCCGCGGGAAATCTATTTTAACGAAGTAACCTTGGTACTAATCCTGAAATATATATATTTCAGTCAAAGCTTAACATACTGACTCAAAATATATGATTGTTTATTCATTGGAGAAGGATTATAGCTATCAGAACAGGAAATACTCTCATTATATGCTCTAAATATAATTGTAAGACCTTCACTGTTTTCATGGATGTGACAATATCAATCTGATTAACTACTGCAACTTACCTCCCTAGGGTGTATGACACTGATTATTCATCCAGGGTCTGTGTTGGTGACATTGACAACCATTACTCATGATGACTGATATGAGTCATAAATGTATGATTGATGGAGAGCACTGCCGGAAAGTTTCTACATGGATCCACAAAGCCTGTAGTTATTACCAAACATCTTTTTGATTTACATTTGGAGGTGACTCATTTGAATTGGTGCATAACTACCAATGACTCTCAGAGAAGAGCATGGAAAAGTACAGGCCTACCTATAATCTAATTTAGTCTCAATCAAAGCAACAATTCAAGTTTAGTCTCAATCAAGGAAATCTCCAATGATTAGTACTCATTTCCAGGACCATGAAGTTTTGGTTTCCTAGGCTGATTTGTACAGCAAAGTGCTTTGTGACCTTGAACAAGTCTTTAAGTATCTTTTCTTCTAAAATAGTAACAGAATTGAAATATCTGAAGTTGTCTCTTGAGGTGTTCTCGGAATTCATTTTTTAAACAGCAGTGAGAGACTTAGAGGGATGGGACAGAAAGCCAAATCATCACAAATAATAAAATTAATAGCTCATCAGATATTTTTTTACTGGTGTTGAATCAGGGCTGAAAAAGAAAATTCTTGGCAATAAATGGTGAAGGTATTTCTCAGAGTGACTAGAACAAGGTACTAAAATACCGAGAGTATAGCCTGATAGGAATTTCACAGCCCATTTAAAATTTTTAAAAACTTTTGTTATAAAAATTTTCAAGTGTAACATTTTCAAGTTGAGGAATAGTGTAATGAACATCAATTTCATTCAAACTCTTAAACCAGTTTCAATAATTATCAACTCATTTTAGATCTCGTTAGGAGTATGTCATCATCCCAAATTATTTTGAAGAAATTCCCTACATAATATTATTTTATCTCAGAGTCCAAATTATCAGATAAAATACAGTGAATTCAAATGTATTTCCAAATGGGTTTCAATCTAAAAAAAATATTTTATTAATCATTACTGACTTGAACCAATAAAAATCAATAAAAATTTGTAACAACAACAAAAATACAGAACCAAGAGGGTCTTTTGAAATGTAGAAAATAATCAAGTAGGCAGTACTAAAGATTTATTTATCATGTCGCAGTGTAGAATTACGCAAGGGACACCACTAAAAAACCTGAAAAACTCTTTCAAGGCAAGAAATAAAATCTAGTCCAACTATTGCAAGAAAAAATGAAATGCTTTTAGTAAATTTTGACTAATGAGACTTAACTACTTTAAATTTTAATTTTAGCATTTACTTCTTGGATTTTATACCTATTTGCTTGCTTACGAATATTCCTGACCTATTTTATCAACTGTAACTTGGATAGCACTTTTAGAATTGTAGTTTTAAATTAAATGCATTCCATGTATGTAGACAATAGGAGCTGCATACTTTCTGTGCTGCATTAAAAATGCAGTTTTCATAGCATATTTTAGTGTGACTTTTCTATCCTTAATAAAACCTATTTCACAATGGTTTCAACTTTAAAAATTTGTTACTGAAGTTTTATATGCTTATATATATTCTTTCTATCTTGATGTCAGTTTAAATCTTCCTTCCACATGTGACGACTTTATTAAGATTTCCAAAATATGAACTCAAATCAAAGTGACAGGAAATAGGATTTTTAGAAAGAAGACTAGTGTAGAGGCACCTGCTGTCTCATGGAAGAAAATGACAAAATAGCATTTAAACTAAAGGAGACAGATCATGGTCAATATTGAACTAGCTAAATGACATGAAATTGAAATAAAATCCACATAGGTAAGGTACAGGAATAAAATTTTCTTTACTTTTCTGTAAAAATTTCACTTCGTGGGAGGGAGTTAGAGCAGCTGACCTGCCATCTATCCTGCATGGGTGCAGAGGGAGACCTTTTAGGGAAGAGAAAAGAATCAGGTGACCTGATCTAATTTCAGTTGGAGTTCTGAATAAATATACTAATGTATTTTTATCTCTGAAATGTCCTTAACAGAATGTCCCTCACTAAGGATTAGCTATTCTAAGTAAAACCCAAGGGCTAAGACTTGGCTTCCTGGAGAATGTCACATAGGCTTTTCAACACTCTGGAGTATAGAATGAACATGTTTTATAATCTAAACACTTTCTTCAGTGTGAAGAACTCCCTGAATCTCATCTATTCTGGGCATATCCTGGATAGGGAAGGAAAGATATGGGAACTGCCTTTGATGATTTAGACTTCGGTTTGCTTTAACTGAACCTCCTTTTAAAAAATTTTTATTTTCGTATTATTTTTTAATTGAAGTATCGTTGATTTACAATATTACGTTAGTTTTAGGAATACAGCATAGTGATTCAGTATTTTTGCAGATTATACTCCATTATAGGTTATGACAAGACAGTGGATGTAATTCCCTGTGCTATACTGTATATACTTGTTGCTTATCTATTTTATATATAGTAGCTTATATCTGTTGGCCCTCCAACAGATTTGGCCCTCCCTGTTCCCCTCTCCTCTTTGGTAACCACAAGTTTATTTTCTATATCTGTTTTGCATATACATTCATTTGTATTATTTTTTAGATTCCACATATAAGTGACATCATACAGTGTTTGTATATTTCTATTTCACTAAGCATAATATTCTCTAGGTCCATCTACATTGCTGCAAATGGCAGTATTACTTTATTCTTTTTTATGGTTGAGTAGTATTCCAGTGTGTGTGTGTGTGGTGTGTATACACACACCACATCTTCTTAATCCATTGGTCTGTTGATGGGCACTTGGTTTGCTTCCGTGTCTTGGCTATTATAAATAATGCTGCTATGAATTTGGAATGCATGTATCTTTTCAAATTAGTGCTTTTGTTTTTTCCAGATACATACCCAGGAATGGAAATTCTAGATCATATGGTAGTTCTATTTTTAATTTTTTGAGAAACATCCGTAGTTTTCCACAGTGGGTATACCAATTTACATTCCCACCAACAGTGTACAAGGGTTCCCTTTTCTCCACATCCCCTCCAGCATTTGTTGTTTGTAGACATATAGATGATAGCCATTCTGATAGGCATGTGGTAATATCTCAATATTGTTTTGATTTGCATTTCTCTAATAACTAGTAATGTTGAGCATATTTTCATGTGCCTGTTAACCATTTCTGTGTCTTCTTTGGGGAAATATCTATTCACGTCTTCAGCCCATTTTCTGATTTTTTTTTTATATTGAGTTGTATAAACTGTTTGTATATTTTGGATATTAATTACTTGTCAGTTGCATCATTTGCAAATATTTTCTCCCATTCCGTAGGTTGTCTTTTTGTTTTGTCAGTGGTTTCCTTTGCTATGAAAAAGCTTTTAAGATTAATTAGATCTCATTTGTTTATTTTTGCTTTTGTCTCTTTTGCCTTAGGAGACTGATTCAAGAGAATATTGCCATAATTTATGTCAAAGAGTATTCTGCCTATGTTCTCTTCTAGGAGTTTTATGGTTTCAGGTCTTTAAACCATTTTGAGTTTATTTTTGTATATGGTGTAAGGTAATGTTCTAATTTCATTGTTTTACATATGGCTGTCTAGTTTTCCCAGTGTCACTTGTTGAAGAGACTGTCTTTTCTCCATTGCATATTCTTGCCTCCTTTGTCATAGATTAGTTAACCAAAAGAGTGTGGGTTTATTTCTGGGCTCTCTACTCTGTTCCATTGATCTATGTGTCTGTTTTGGTGCTAATACCAGCTGTTTAGATTACTGTAGATTTTTTAGTATAGTCTGAATTCTGGGAGGGTTATACCTACATTGTTCTTTTTTTTCAAGACTGCTTAGGCATTTTGGGGTCTTTTGTGTTTCCATATGAATTTTAGGATTACTTGCTCTAGTTCTCCAAGAAATGTCACAGGTAGTTAGCACAAGGAGATCAGCTTGGTGCTTTGTGACCACCTAGAGGGGTGGGATAGGGTGGGTGGGAGGGAGACGCAAGAGGGAGGAGATATGGGGATATATGTATATGTATAGCTGATTCACTTTGTTATAAAGCAGAAACTAACACACCAGTGTAAAGCAATTATACTCCAATAAAGATGTTAAAAAAATGGATAGGGATTGCATTAAAATGGATAGGGATTGCATTAAATCTGCAGATTGCTTTTGATAGTATGGCCATTTTAACAATATTAATTCTTCCAATTCAAGCACACAGGATATCTTTCTATTTCTTTGAATCATCTTCAATTTCCTTTATCAGTGTTTTATCGTTTTCAGAGTATATGTCTTTTACCTCCTTTGTTAGGTTTATTACTAGATAATTTTTTATGTGATTTTAAATGGGATTTTTTTTTTTTACTTTCTGATATTTCATTATTAGTGCATAGCCATGCAACATATTTCTGTATATTAATCTTGTATCCATGCACTTTGATGAATTTACCTAATAGTTTTAATAGTTTTGGGGTAGAGATTTTAGGGTTCTGTATGTGAAGTATCATGCCACCTGCAAGTAGTGATAGTTTTACCTCTTCCCTTCTAATTTGGATGCCTTTTATTTCTTTTTCTTGTCTGATTGTTGTGGATAGAACTTCCAATACTGTTAGGTAGAAGTGGTGAGAGTGAGTGTCCTTGTTTTCCTTAATTTAGCAGAAAGGCTTTCAGCTTTTCATCATTGAGTATGATGTTGGCTGTGTTTAATAGCCTTTATTATGTTGGGGTATGTTCCCTCTATACCCACTTTGATGAGAGTTTTTATCATGAACATATGTTGAATTTTGTCAAATGCTTTTTCTGCATCTATTGAGATGATCATGTGATTTTTATCCTTATTAATGTGGTATATCACATGGATTGATTTACAAATGTTCAAGCATACTTGAAGCCTTGGAATAAATCCATGATCATACACCTTGATCATGGTGTATGATCTTTTTTATGTATTGTTGGATTTGGTTTGCTAATATTTTGTTGAGGATTTCTGCATCTATCTTTATCAAAGATATTGGCCTGTATCTTTCTTTTTTTGTAGTGTCTTTGTCTGGTTTTGGTATAAGGGTAATGGTGGCCTTGTAGAATGAATATGGGAGTGTTGCCTCCTCTTCAATTTTTGGAGCAGTTTGAGAAGAATAGGTATTAGTTTTTTTCTAAATGTTTGGTAGAATTCCCCTGTGAAGCCATCTGGGTCCTAGACATTTGTTTGCTTTTTTTTTTAATTGCAAATTCAATTTTCCTTCTAGTGATTGTTCTGTTCAAATCGTTTCTTCTTGACTCAATCTTGGCAGACTGTATGTTTCTAGAAATGTGTCCATTTCTTCTCCCCTTTCATTTATTATTTTGTTTATTTGGGTACTGTCTTTTCTTCTTGGTGAGCCTGGCTAAAGGTATATTAACTTTGTTTATCTTTTCAAAAAACTAGCTCTTGGACTCATTGACATTTTCTTTTTTTTTATCTCTATTTTATTTATTTTCTCTCTGATCTTTATTATTTCCTTCCTTCTGCTGACTTTGGGCTTTGTTTGTTCTTCTTTTCCTAATTCTTTCAGGTGGTATGTTAGGTTATTTATTTGATGTTTTTCTTGTTTCTTGAGGAAGGCCTGTATTGGTATGAACTTTCCTTGAACTGGTTTTGCTGCATCCCATATATTTTGGAAAGTTGTATTCCCATTTTCATTTGTCTCGAGGTATTTTTTGATTTTCTCTTTGATTTCATCATTGACCCATTGGTTTTTTTAGTAGCATTTTGTTTAGTCTTTGCATGTTTGTTTTTTTTCCCTTTTTTTCTTTCTGTAGCTGATTTCTACTTTCATACCATTGTGGTTGGAAAAAAATCTTTGATATAATTTCTCTTCTCTTAAATTTGTCAAAGCATATGTTGTGTGAGGAACTGGATAACCTCTATCATTTTCATATATGAAAGCTAGAAATGTAGACAGAGAAACCAGCATATAACATGTGCATTTCATGTCGCCATACTTTCTCAGAATGCCAATCAGGTAGTTACCTTTTTCTCAATCTCTTCTCTCTAAAGGCTAGAGACCCAATCATGTGTGTCCATTGTTACCTGAGCACCAGTTCAGGTGAAAAGATATTTGGTGGAACAAAGCCAGATTCAAGCATTTCTCCTTTTAATGGTAATTAATGATTCTTAGAAAATAAAACAATATAATTGAAATTTCAAACAAAAATGAATACTATGAGTAATCCTCCTATTTGTTTGGGATTTAGATAATCAATTTCTTTTTAAATAAGCTTATTTATTTATTTTTGGTTGCACTGGGTCTTTGTTGCTGTGTGTAGGCTTTCTCTAGTTGCAGTGAGTGGGGGCTACTCTTCATTTCAGTGCATGGGCTTCTTATCGCGGTGGCTTCTGTTGTTGCAGAGCATGGGTTCTAGGCACGTGGGCTTCAGTAGTTGTGACACACAGGCTCAGTAGTTGTGGCTCGTGGGCTCTAGAGCACAGGCTCAGTAGTTGTGGCACACAGGCTTAGTTGCTCCACAGCATGTGGGATCTTTGCAGACCAGGGATCGAACCTGTGTCCCCTGCATTGACAGGCGGATTCTTAACCACTGCACCACCAGGGAAGCCCAGACAATCAATTTCTAGGGATATACTGCCCATTGTACAAATTTTTATAACTGAGTTTTACTTTTTCCCTGAACTCTCTTTTCATCCTGTGTGTTGTGCAGTTTATTGTGGGCTATTTCCTACAGAATATACTTCTAGATATTGCACCACACTGTGCTTTCTCATCTCCTACTTGCTTTTTTTTGCTTTTCTGCCAAACACACCTTTATCATATTACAGCTTATTGCCATTGGGCTTTTTCCTTTCTCTTTGTGTTTCCATCTTCTGTACTAAAAGCTGTTTTTACTCTTTGGTTTTACTATTCTAGAGCTGGTGTCTAAAGGCCTTTAAGAATAAGAATCAGAGACTTCCCTGGTGACAGGATGGTTAAGAATCCGCCTGACGGTGCAGAGGATATGGGTTCGAGCCCTGGTCTGGGAAGATCCCACATGCTGTGGAGCAACTAAGCCTGTGCGCCACAACTACTGAGCCTGCGCTCTAGAGCAACTAAGCCCATGAGCCACAACTACTGAAGCCCGTGTGCCTAGAGCCCATGCTCCACAACAAAGAGAAGCCACTACAATGAGAAGCCCGTGCACCCCAACGAAGAGTGGCCCCCGCTCAGTAGCCTCCGCTCGCTGCAACTAGAAAAGCCCATGCACAGCAACAAGACCCAATGCAGCCAAAAAAAAAAAATTATAAAAAAAGAATAAGAATCAATTTTTGATATATAATCCAAGAAAATCACAATCCTAGGCTTTATTGCATTTTGCCTTTAATCTTTTTCTGCTCACTTGAAGTGAGTTATACAAGCTCCTGTTCTTTAAAATCAGATGGAATCAATTGGAGGAAACAGCCCCTTGCTATCAGGTTTTGATTTTAGAAAATTCATGGAGGATATGATCTACCTTTCTATTGTAATTTTTGCCTCTAGTTCTATCCTCATCTGTCTGGACTGCTGTTCTAGATTAGTTTTTCTAAGACTCATGTGATTTTCATTTTCATGCACAGAAATGGAGAGCAGCTTCTCCACACTGAGAGAATAAATTCCACACTTGTGACTTGCCATTCAGGGCCCTATAGTCACCTTACATTGATCTTAACCATAACCTGCCTTTCCACTGTTACTTCTTTCTTCTTTTTCATATATCCTTTCATGAATTCACTGCATCGCTCGTTCTTCTCTGTACACACAATGTATTCTTTAGCTCCAGGGTTTTGGATTACTTTTTTGGCTTCTGCCTGGACTGTTTCTTTTAATCTCTTAATAACCCATGTCCACTTTATTTTTCATGATTTAATTAATTAATTATTTTGATATCTACAGAGACACAATGTATTTTTCATTTTTAAATTATTTTTAATTAAAGTATAATTGACACACAATATTAGTTTTAGGTGTACAACATAGTGATTTGACATTCATATACATTACAAATTGATCACCATGAGAAGTCTAGTAACCACCTGTCACCATGCAAAGAAGCATACAATACAAATATTGACGATATTCTCTCTAGGCTGTTTTACATCCCTGTGACATTTGTTTTATAACTGGAAGTTTATGCCTCGTAATCCCCTTCACCTATTTCACCCTGCCCCCAAACACCTTCTTCTCTGGGGACCACCAGTTTCCCTGTATCTAATAGTCTGTTTCTGTTTTGTTTTATTTGTTCATGTTTTGTTATTAAGATTCCACACAAAAATATCATATGGTATGAGTCTTTTTCTGTCTGACTTATTTCACTTACTATGGTACCTCTAGGTCCATCCATGTTGTCTCAAAGGGCAAGATTTAATTCTTTTTCATGACTGAGTAATATTTCATAGTATGTGTATACCATATCTTCTTTATCCATTCATCTATTGATGGACACTTAGGTTGTTTCCATATCTTGGCTATTGTAAGTAATAATGCAATCAACATAGATGTGCATATATCTCTTCAAAATAGTGTTTTTGTTTTCATCAGATAAATATCCAGAAGTGGAATCCTGGATTATATGGTAGTTCTATTTATAAGTTTTTGAGGAAACTTCATATTGTTTTCCATAGTGGTGGGGTCAATTTAAATTCCCACCACCAGTACACGAGGATTCCCTTTTCTCCACATCCTTGCCAACACTTGTTGTTTCTTGTCATTTTGATAACAGCCATTCTGACAGGTGTGAGGTAGTAACTCGTTTTGATTTGCATCTCCCTGTTGGTTAGTGATGTTGAGCATCTTTTCATGTATCTGTTGGCCATCTATATGTCTTTCTTAGAAAAAGTCTATTTAGGTCCTCTGCCTCTTCTTTTTTTTTTTTTATGTTGAGTTATATGAGTTTCTTTATATATTTTGGGTGTTGACCCCTTGTCAGATACATGATTTGGAAATATTTTCTCCAATTTGGTAGGTTGTCTGTTCACTCTGTTGATGGATTCCTTTGCTATGCAGAAGCTTTTTAGTTTTATATAGTCACACTTTTTTATTTTTTACTTTGTTGCCTTAGATTTGGTGTCAGATCCAAAAGAAAAATTAATGCCAAAATCAAGGAGATAACTGCCCATGGTTTCTTTAGGGGTTTTATGGTTTTTGGTCTTACATTCAAGTCTTTAATCATTTTAGTGAATTTTTGTATGTGGTGTAAGGTAACGGTCTGTTTTATTCTTTTGCATGTGGCTGTCCAGTTTTCCCAACATCATTTATTGAAGAAGCTGTTTTTTCCCCATTGTATATTCTTGGCTCCTTTATTGTAAATTAATTGACCATATAAGCCTGGGTTTATTTCTGGACTCTCTGTTAGGTTCCATTGATCTATATGTCTGTTTTTATGCCAAGCATTCTATCTCTAGAGCTTTGTAATATAGCTTGAAATCATCAAGTGTGATACCACCAGATTTGTTCTTTCTCAGTAAGGCTTTGTCTATTCATAGTCTTTTGTGATTCCATACAGATTTTTAGAGTTGTTCTATTTCTGTGAAAAATGCCACTGGAATTTTGAAAGGGATTGCATTGAGTCTGTAAATTGCTTTGTGTAGTATGGACATTTTAACAATATTAATTCTTCCAATCCATAAGCATGGAGTATCTTTCCATTTATTTGTGTCATCTTCAGTTTCTTTCATCAATGTCATATTTTTCAGTATATGGGTCTTTTGCCTCCTTGGTGAAATTTATTCCTATTTATTTTATTCTTTTTAATGCAGTTGTAAATGGGATTGTCAATCTCTCATTCTGATAGTTTGCTCTTAGTGTACAGAAAGAAGTGCAACAAAATTCTGTATATTAATTTTGCAGTGGAACTTTACTGAATTCGTTTATTAGTTCAAGTAGGTTTTTTGTTGTATTTTTAGAGCTTTTTCTATATAAAATCAAGTTATTTGCATATAGTGACAGTTTCATTTCTTCCTTTCCAATTTTAATGACTTTTATCTCTTTTCTTGTCTGATTGCTGTGGCTAGGTCTTCCAATACTATGTTGAATACAAGTGGTGAAAGTGGACATCCTTGTCTTGTTCCTGATCTTAGAGGAAAAGCTTTCAGCTTTTCATCATTGAGTGATGTAAGCTGTGGGTTTGTCATATATGCCTTTTATTATGTTGAGGTATGTTCCCTCTTTACTTAGTTTGTTGAGATTTTTATCATAAATGGATGTTGAATTTCATCAAATGCTTTTTCTGTATCTGTTGGGATGATCATGTGATATTTATCCTTTGTTTTGTTAATGTGGTGCAGATCACGCTGATCTGCAGATACTGAACCATCGTTGCATTGCTGGAATAAATCCCACTTGATCATGGTGTATGATTCTTTTAATGTATTGTTAAGTTTGCTAATATTTTGTTAAGGTTCTTCATCTATGTCCACAAGGATGCTGTCCTGTATCTTTCTTCCTCCCTCCCTCTCTCCCTCCCTCCCTCACTTCCTTCCTTCCTTCCTTTTTTATCTTTATCTGGTTTTGGTATCAGGATAATGTTGCCCTCATACAATGATTTTGGAAGCATTCATTCCTGTTCAATGTTTTGAGAAAGATAAGTATTAACTCTTCCTTAAATATATGATAGAGTTCACTTGTACAGCCATCTTGTCCTGAACTTTTGTTCAGAGATTTTAAATTACTGAATCAACTTCACCACTAAAGATTAGTCTGTTAAGATTTTCTATTTCTTCCTGATTCATTCTTGGAAGATTGTGTGTTTCTAGAAATTTATCCAGTTTTTCTAGGTTGTCCCATTTTTTGGCATATAATTGTTTATTGTAATCTCTTATGATCCTTTGGATTTCTTTGGTGTCAGTTGTAACTTATCCTCTTTCATTTCTTCTTTTATTTATTTGGGCCCACTCTATTTCTTAATGAGTCTGGCTAAAAATTTATCAACTTTGTTCATGTTTTCAAAGAAACAGCTCTTAGTTTTATTGTTTTTTTCTATTGTCTTTTTAGTCTCTCATTTATTTCATCTCTGGTCTTTATTATTTCCTTCCTTCTACTAACATTAGGTTTTGTTTTTTCCTTCTTTTACTAGTTTTTTTAGGTTTAGGTTTAGGATTGTTTATTTTAGATTTTTCTTGTTTCCTGAGGTAGGCCTGTAGTGTTATAAGCTTCCCTCTTAGAACTCCTTTTTCTCTGTCCCATAGATTTTGGAATATTGTGTTTCTATTTTTGTTTGTGTCAATAATTTTTAAATTTCCTCTTTGATTTTCATTGACCCTTTGGCTGTTTAGTGGCATATTGTTTAGCCTCCATATATTTGTGGTTTTTCCAGTTTTCTTCCTGTAATTGATTTCTAGTTTCATACTGTTGTGTTCAGAAAAAATGTTGGATATGATTTCACTTTCCTTAAATTTGTGGAGACTTGTTTTGCTCCTAACATATGATCTATCCTGGAGAGTGTTACGTGTTCACTTGAAAAGACTGTGTATTCTGCTGTTTTGGGGTGGAATGTTCTGTGTATATTTATTAAGTCAGTCTGCTGTAATGTGTCATTAAAGGCTAATGTATCCCTTTTGATTTTCTGTCTAGATGATCTAAACATTGATGTTCACCATTGGTGGATAGGTTGGGTGGGGCTGGTCCTCAGGGGAATGCCAGGGCAAGGCACATGGTGTTAGCTCAGTGGAAGAAGAGTAAAAACAAAGAGGAACCCTTCAGCAATTTTGGTCCCTAGGGAAAGTCCCACCAGATCCCTGCCTCTCCAGGATGTGCCCTAAAATTAGTTAATGAATTTCCTTCTTGTGTGAACCAACCTGCTGCCTGTGCACTGGGACTTAGAGTCAGTGAGTTTATGCATGATCCCTTCAAGAGTGCAGTCTTGGTTTCCCATAGCCCTCTAGCTGTCCCAGACACAAGCCCCATTGGTTTTCAAAGCCAGACATTATGGGGGCTTGTCTTCCCAGTGCAGATCCCCTGAACTTGGGAGCCTGATGTGGGGCTTGGACCCCTCGCTCCTCAGAGAAGACTTCTGCAGTTTGATATCCCTTCTGACTGTGAGTCACTACACTGGGGTACGGGTTCTGAGTAGCCTGCATCTCTGCCTCTCTTACCCATCTCAATGTGGCCTTTTATTTATATTTTTAGTTGTAGAAAATCTATCCTGCTAGGCTTCAGTTTGTTCTCAAAGATAGTTCTATATGTAGTTGTAGTTTTGGCATGTCCATGGGAGGTGACCTCAGGATCTTCCTACTCTGCCATCTTGATCTGGACATTTTATGATTTATTTTAAATACCTCTGTCTCCCTAAGCCTAACCTTCCTTCCTTCCTCCCTTTGTTCCTTCCTTCTTTCTCTGTCTCCATTTTTCTTCTTTTACATTCTCTTTCTTCTCTTCCCAAGAATCAGGCCTTAGTCCCTTTATTCTCTGTGTGTAAGTTGACAGAGCTTTTTGAATATTCTCCCTCTTCATATAGTATAAATTGTTTCCCAGAGGCTTCTAAATCTCTCAAGTAAAGAGATCATGGAAGTCAAGCTCAACTGGTTCAACAGATATGCTGTGGCAGGTTCTGTAATATAAAAAGAGCTCAAAAAGTAACTGTTGAATGAATGAATAAAATATGGAATATCAGCTAAGTGCAGTCTGAAATCACTGTAAAGAATTATTTTGGTGCATATTTTATTTCTTCTACAGTTCTTAGAAACTAGGGTGGCTTTCATTCAACTTTGTACCTTCTAAGGCTCCTCACTTAGTATTTTACATGTAATGGCTTAAACAATTTTTTTAAGTAATGGATAATGTTTCTTTTACATTTGCACTAAAAATGCATAGCTGTGAGATGTATCACAGAGTAAAATATGGCTGATAACTGGTATGTAGTCCAAAGTTCACATTTGGGTAACTTTATTACTGCTTGTATATTATAGTTTAATTTTTGCTAAATGGTTATCTTTATTCTTAAGGGATAGGTATCTTTTGTAGCCTTCTAATTTTAAAATTTCTATTTTAACTAACTGGCATTTGGCATTTTGCAAAATGGTTTTTTGTTTATATGATTCCTATCATAATGAATGATTTTTTTTTTAAACAAGTGAAAAAAAATTAGATACTTTCACAAAAGTTAATATAATACAAAGCAACAGTCACAAACAATAACAAAAAATGTTATCGATATTTTAAAAGAAAATAAATGTATTTATCCAGGGTCTTTATACTAAGTATTATTTATACTCTGTGTTTGTTATGATTATTTATATGCTAAAAAGACATATTTAAAAATTTCTTGTAGCAGTAGATCATTATTTTACATACGATTTCATCTAATAATACATGAATGGTATTAAGGTGGGTGAGCTGTAGGAACAGCAATAACGATGACCTAGAAGAAAGTGTTCACTTAGTGACAGGAGAAGCTGAAAGAGTTTCAAGATTTGTAGAAAGAATAAGACCCAGAAATTTGTTGAGGGCGGGAAAACTTGAGGTGAGACAGGTGTGACAATATTAGCACGATTCTTTATAATCATGACTTGAATGGTATGTTGTTGTTACTCGACAACTGGAATGCATTTGTCTTATGTATCTAAACAGAATATTCATGTTAATTTTGAAATCAAGGGTTTTAAAATTATAAGGAATATTTCTCTTGAGGATTACATACTTTCCAAGGAGATATGCATGAAAAATTAATGAATATGTGATGTGCAATTCCTTAGTTCAGTGAATGGTATTCTATGTTACTCAGGCCAGAAGAAGCTGTTTTTTTTTTTTTTTTTTTTTTTTTTTTATCCTGAACATCAAATCCATCAACAAAGCCTTTGGATTTTACTTCCTCAGTATCTTATAAATCTTCCCACTTCTTTCACCAAAATCACTGTAGTCTACATTACCATCATTTTCATCTGAACTACTGAAATAGCCATTAAACTCATTTTCTTACATATCTTTTCCCTCTCCTCCAATCAGTTTTTTTTGCAGTGCGGTTACTGAACTTTTCAAATGGCAAACCTTGTAACATTATATTCTTGTAAAAAATCTGTCAGTGGCTTCCACTGCTCTCAGAATAAAGACAAAATTATTTCACATGTCCTACAAAGGTCGACAGGGTTTGGTCTCTTTATCCAGTATTATCTAGCTGCTGATAGCTCAAAAATCTATAAATACAGCTCTGATTTGTCCCATAAACTTCCAGACACATATCTAAGTGCCTAAATGTCTAAAACTGATTATCTCTCTTCTCCCCAGATTTTGTAGAGTTTGGTAATATATTGATATTTCTTTCAAAGTGTTCAGGCATTTTGTTTAGCCTGTCACTTTTTATGGCACAAAATATCTTATAATATTTTCTTATTGTTTTGATAAATCTTATCTCTATCTACGATAAGGATAAAACCTATCTTATCTCTAGGTTTGATAAAACATGAAAATCATTCTTACAAATGACTTTTGCACACCTTTCAGGAATGTAAATGGTTGAAAATCAGTTATCCTATGCAATAATCCCATTACAGAAATAATAATCCCATTGCAAAATATTATCAGTGATTACCTGAAGATAGTTACAAGTAATTTTCATTTTTATCTCTTTGCACATCTATATTTTCTGAATTTACTACAATAAACATGTTTTGTTTCTTTAAAAACGATGACTATTTTTAAAAGGTCAATGTTTAAATTGAATTAAGAGTATTGGCAATAGAATTAAATATTAATGAAAACTTTTTGGAGGTAGCCATCGTAAAATCTGTACAAAATATGAAAAAACAGGGCTTCCCTGGTGGTGCAGTGGTTGAGAGTCTGCCTGCCGATGCAGGGGACACGGGTTCGTGCCCCGGTCCGGGAAGATCCCACATGCCGCGGAAAGGCTGGGCCCGTGAGCCATGGCCGCTGAGCCTGGGAGCAGCCACAACAGTGAGAGGCCCGCGTACCGCAAAAAAGAAAAAACAGAAAAAACATAAAGGCACTGGAAAGCATCTAAAATTAGATAGAATCTGGAGGAGGTTTTACTCTTGAAAAACTGACTGCACAGGGTGAAATTTGAGAGTTTGTAGCTATTTTTCCTGTATGTTCTCCTCAACCGCTGTTTATAGCAGCAGAAAACTACTGGCTTATCGGTGGAGATGACAAAAAACAAAACAAAACAAAACCAGCTTAGGGCTGAAAGATTTCTGGAAATTTAAGAGGGAAATCTGTGAGAGAACTACAGAATGCAAAAGACCCAAAACTGAGAATAAATTGCCTAAATCTCTGACAGCTAACTTATGTGTCTTCAGGGAAGAACCTAGTGGGACTATCCCAAAACAGATAGAGATCAGGGAGGAAATTAGCCCTGAAAGATAGGACTGCACTGGATGAGATTTGTGAGTTTGCTGCTATTTTAACTGAATATATTTCCAGAACTATGCACAGCTTGGAGGTAGACAGCTGAAGCCTTACGGGCTTGAGGCATCAGAGGACAGAACTTGAAGCTGGAAGAGCGGTTAAAACTTAAGGGGAGAATCCCCCAAAGCAATGTGATCCTAGAGGGGGTAAGCCCCCAAATCTGTGTATATACTCTGCTCAAATACTTGGCTGCCTGCTGCGCTGTGCAGATGCAGGGGACACTCTCAGGGTTCCAGGTTAAGAAATGTAGCATTGGGAAGTTGTAAAAATTAAGCAGAGATTTGTAAAATGCAGGGTAGACAGAGTTTGCACTTTGAGTCTGGAGTAGGTAATTGCCTATTATAAAAGCAGCAACAAAACACAGTAGAAAAAAAGAAAACAATGGCAAAAACAATAATGAAAAACAACCTTTAGAAGAACCCAACAGTTTATAATATCTACATTGTCTGCGTTTTAAACTAAAAAATCACTAGGCTTTCCAAGAAACAGGAAAAGATGACCTACACGTAGTGGGAAAAAAAGTAATCAATAGAAATTGACTTTGAGTGGGTCCAGAAGTTGTATTTAGCAGATAACAAATTCAAAACTGTTACTATAAATGTGCTCAAAAATTAAAAGGCACATATGATTAAATAATAAAGAAAAATTGGTCATCTGAGTGAAGAATTAGGGAAAAATCAACAGAGAAACTGAAACAATTAAAAGAAGATATTCTAGAGCTGAAAATTACAATAACTAAAAGGAAAAATTGACATATAGGCTCAACAATATTTTAGGGTGGGAGAAAAAATAGTAAACTTGAAATTAGATCAATAAAAATTAACAAAAAATAGGAAAGTTTATTTTTAAAAAAACTGAGCAGAGACTTAGCTGTGGGACAATATCCAGTAGTGCAATATATATGCAATTTATGTTTCAGGATGGGAGGAGGGAGAGAAAAGTTAATGATCAAGAAAAATCTTGAACGCAGACAGAAAAGAATAACAAATTACATGCAAGGGAATAGCAGTACAATTGATGATTGACTTCTCATCAGAAACAAGAGTCTAGAAAACATTGGAATGACATGTTCAAATTATTGAAATTGTCCGCCAAGAATTATATATCCAGTGAACCTAGCATACCTGCTCTAAAATTTCCAAAGGAAGTTCTTTAGGCTGAAGGGAAAGGACACAGATGGTAACTTAGATCTACAAGAAGAAATAAAGTACACAGGAAATGATACATACGTTGATAAATATAAAACAATAATGTTTTTCTTTTTCTATCTTAAATTCTTTAAAACACATGTGGTGGCTCAGAGCAAAAGTTAAGACACTGAACTATTGGGTTTATAATATATATAGATGTGATATATATGGTAACAGTAACACAGGGGATGGAGCTATCTATAGATGTATGGTTGCAAGTTTCTAGCATTTTATGTTAAATAATTGAACATAAACTCTAAGAAGATTGTGATACATTAAAGATGGATTTGTAATTTTTGGCAAAGACTAAAATGAAATAAGGAGATAGAGCTAAGAAGCCAAAAGAGGAATTAAAATGGAATACTAAAAATAAGTTCGAGTAACAAAAAACAAAGCAGGAAAGGAGGAAAAAAGATGAAAAAATAGATGATGAATAGAAAGTATATGGCAAAGTGGCAGAACTAAATACAATCGTATCAATAATAGCTTCAGGTAAAATGGGCAAAACACTCCAGTCAACAGAGAGTTTTAAAGAGGCAGTAAAAATCAAGAACCAGAAGCAGCTTTATGCTGTCTACAAGAGATACAGTTAGACACAAAGACACAAATATAAGAGGTAGGAAAAATATATACTATGCAAACAGTAAGACTAGGAAAGCTGGAGTGGCTATGTTGATGTAAGAAAAATACTTCATGACAAGAAGGGTTACAAGAGACAAAGAGGGACATTTCCTAATGATAATTGGGTTAATACATTAAGGAATTATAATAGTTTATAAATGTAAATGTACCTAATAACAGCTTTAAAACACATGAAGCAAAACCTGACAGTCTTAATGGATAAATAGAAAAATAGACATTACTGGTGATTTTAACATATCTCTCTCAGGTATCAAAAGAACAATTTCACAGCAAAGAATTAGTAAGGGTATAAATTATTTGACTGATTCTTTGAAGCACCATAATGTTGTATAGTTTTAGGTTTTTAATTTGGTCTATCACCCAGTTTGGGTAAATTTATTTTGGTATTGAATGTGAGATATGAAGAGAAATTCAATCTTCTGCATATGCTGAAAATACATTTAAAAGAAAACCATTTCTACATTGAATTGCCTTTGTATCTTTATGTAAATTAACTATATATGTGTGGATATATTACTGGACTTTTTTTTTTTTTTTTTTTTTTTTTTTTTGCGGTACATGGGCCTCTCACTGTTGTGGCCTCTCCCGTTGCGGAGACGCGCAGGCTCAGCAGCCATGGCTCACGGGCCCAGTGGCTCCACAGCATGTGGGATCTTCCCGGACCAGGGCACGAACCCGTGTACCCTGCATCGGCAGGCGGACTCTCAACCACTGCGCCACCAGGGAAGCCTTATTACTGGACTTTTTATTGCACTTCCTTGATGTATAGATATATAGTCTTTGTTTTTTGAAAACCACATACCACATGCCTACTACATGGTAAGTATGGAAATCTGGTTGTGTAAGTTGTACAGATTTTTCTTTTTCAGAATTGTTTTGGCTATTCTAGTTCCTTTGCCTGGACATACAGATTTCAGAAAAAAATTGTCAAGTTCTAACAAAAAAAATAAATACATAGAAACTGTTGCAGTTTTGATTGGAATTACATTGTACATGAGTTTGGGAAGAAAGGACATCTTAACAATATTGAGTATTTCAATACAAGAGTATGATATATATTGCTCCATTAATTTAGGTCTTATTTAATTTTTTAATTAGAATTTTATACATAAAGATCTTACATGTATTTTGTAAAATTTATACCTGTGGTATAAGGTATTTGGTGCCATTGTAAATTATAATTTATTTTATTTTATTTTATTGGGGTATAGTTGTTTTACAATGTTGTGTTAGTTTCTACTGTACAGCAAAGTGGAGTTCCCTGTGCTATACAGCAGGTTCTCAGTAGTTATCTATTTTATACATACTAGTGTATATATGTTAATTCCAATCTCCCAACTCATCCCATCCCTCCATCCCCCCTTGGTGTCCATATGTTTGTCCTCTATGTCTGTGTCTCTATTTCTGCCTTGCAGACAGGTTCATCTGTACAATTTTTCTAGATTCCACATATATGTGTTAATATACGATATTTGTTTTTCTCTTTCTGACTTACTTCACTCTGTATGACAGTCTCTAGGTCCATCCACATCTCTACAAATGACCCAGTTTCTTTCTTTTTTATGGCTGATATATGTACCACATATTCTTTATCCATTCGTGTCGATGGGCATTTAGGTTGATTCCATGTCCTGGCTATTGTAAATAGTGCTGCAGTGAACATTGTGGTACATGACTCTTTTTGAATTATGGTTTTCTCAGGGTATATGCCCAATAGTGGGATTGCTGGGTCATATGGTAATTCTATTTTTAGTTTTTTAAGGAACTTCCATACTGTTCTCCATAGTGGCTGTGTCAATTTACATTCCCACCAACAGTGCAAGAGGGTTTCCTTTTCTCCACACCCTCTCCAGCATTTATTGTTTGTGGATTTTTTGTTGATGGCCATTCTGACTGGTGTGAGGCGATACCTCATTGTGGTTTTGATTTGCATTTCTCTAATAATTAGTGATGTTGAGCATCTTTTCATGTGCCTCTTGGCCATCTGTATGTCTTGTTTGGAGAAATGACTATTTAGGTCTTCCGCCCATTTTTTAATTGGGTTGTTTGATATTTTGATATTGAGCTGATTGTATATTTTGGAGAACAATTCTTTGTCTGTTGATTTGTTTGCAAATATTTTCTCCCATTCTGAGGCTGGTCTTTCTGTTTTGTTTAGGGTTTTCTTTGCTGTGCAAAAGCTTTTAAGATTCATTATGTCCCATTTGTTTATTTTTGTTTTGATTTCATTACTCTAGGAGGTGGATCAAAAAAGATCTTGCTGTGATTTATGTTAAAGAGTGTTATTCCTGTGTTTTCCTCTAATAGTTTTACAGTGTCTGGGCTTACATTTAGCTCTGTCATCCATTTGGAGTTTATTTTTGTGTACAGTGTTAGGAAGTGTTCAAATTTCATTCTTTTACATGTAGCTGTCTGGTTTTCCCAGCACCATTTATTGAAGAGACTGTCTTTTCTCTGTTGTATATTCTTGCCTCCCTTGTCATAGATTAGTTGACCATAGGTGCGTGGGTTTATCTCTGGGCTTTCTATCCTATTCCATTGATCTGTATTTCTGTTTTTGTGCCAGTATCATACTGTCTTGATTACTGTAGCTGTAATGTACAGCTACATTACTGTAGCTGTAACGTACAGTACATCTACTGTACTGTAGTCTGAAGTCAGGGAGCCTGATTCCTCCAGCTCTGTTTTTCTTTCTCAAGATTGCTTTGGATATTCTGGGTCTGTTGTGTCTCCATACAAATTTTAAGATTTTTTGTTTTAGTTCTGTGAAAAATGCCATTGGTAATTTGATTGGGATTGCATTGAATCTATAGATTGCATTGGGTAGTACAGTCATTTTCACAATATTGATTCTTCCAATCCAATGGTATATCTCTTCATTGGTTTGTGTCATCTTTGATTTCTTTCATCAGTGTTTTATAATTTTCTGAGTACAGGTCTTTTGCCTCCTTAGGTAGGTTTATTCCTAGGCATTTTATTCTTTTTGTTGCTCTGGTAAATGGGACTGTTTCCTTAATTTCTCTTTCTGATCTTTCATTGTTAGTGTATAGAAATGCAAGAGATTTCTGTACATTAATTTTGTATCCTGAAAATTTATCAAATTCATTGATTAGCTTTAGTAGTTTTCTGGTGGCATCTTTAGGATTTTCTATGTATAGAATCATGTCATCTGCAAAGTGATGATTTTACTTCTTTTCCAATTCGGATTCCTTTTATTCCTTTTTCTTCTCTGATTGCCATGGCTAAGCCTTCCAAAACTATGTTAAATAATAGTGCCAAGAGTGGACATCCTTGTCTTGTTCCTGATCTTAGAGGAAATGCTTTCAGTTTTTCACCATTGAGAATGATGTTTGCTGTAGGTTTGTCATATATGGCCTTTATTATGTTGAGGTAGGTTCCCTCTATGCCTACTTTCTAGAGAGTTTTTAATTCTAAATGGGTGTTGAATTTTGTCAAAACTTTTTCTGCATCTATTGAGATGATCATATGGTTTTTATTCCTTAATTTGTTAATGTGATGTATCACATTGTTTGATTTGCTTATATTGAAGAATCCTTGCATCCCTGGGATAAATCCCACTTGATCAAGGTGTATGATCCTTTTAATCTGTTGTTGGATTCTGTTTGCTAGTATTTTGTTCAGGATTTTTATATCTATGTTCATCAGTGATATTGGTCTATAATTTTCTTTCTTTGTGATAGCTTTTTCTGCTTTTGTTATCAGGGTGATGCTGGCTTTGTAGACTGAATTTGGGAGTGTTTTTCCCTCTGCAATTTTTTGGAAGAGTTTGAGAAGGATCAATGTTAGCTCTTCTCTAAATGTTTGATAGAATTCACCTGTGAAGCTCTCTGGTCCTGGACTTTTGTTTGTTGGAAAAGTTTTAATCACAGTTTCAATTTCATTACTTGTGATTGGTCTGTTCATATTTTTTGTTTCTTCCTGGTTCAGTCTTGGAATGTTATACTTTTCTAAGAATTTGTCCATTTCTTCCATGTTGTCCATTTTATTGCTATATAGTTGCTTGTAGTACTCTTTTATGATCCTTTGTTTTTCCACGGTTTGTTATTGTAGGTCTTTTCCTTCTCTTGTGTTTCCTGCCTAGAGAAGTTCCTTTAGCATTTGTTGTAAAGCTGGTTTGGTGGTACTGAATTCTCTTAGCTTTTGCTTGTCTGTAAAGGTTTTAATTTCTCCATCGAATCTGAATGAGATCCTTGCTGGGTAGAGTAATCTTGGTTGTTAAGTTTTTCCCTTCCATCACTTTAAATATATTCTACCACTCCCTTCTGGCTTGCAGAGTTTCTGCTGAAAGATCAGCTGTTAACCTTATGGGGATTCCCTTGTATTTTATTTGTTGTTTTTCCCTTGCTGCTTTTAATATTTTTTCTTTGTATTTAATTTTTGATAGTTTGATTAATATGTGTCTTGGTGTGTTTCTCCTTGGATTTATCCTGTATGGGACTGTGTGCTTCCTGGACTTGATTGACTATTTCCTTTACCATTAGGGAATTTTTCAACTATAATCTCTTCAAATATTTTCTCAGTCCGTTTCTTTTACTCTTCTTCTTCTGGGACCCCTCTAATTCGAATGTTGGTGCATTTAATGTTGTCCCAGAAGTCTCTGAGACTGTCCTCAGTTCTTTTCATTGTTTTTCTTTATCCTGCTCTGTGGCAGTTATTTCCAATATTTTATCTTACAGGTCACTTATCCATTCTTCTGCCTCAGTTATTCTGCTATTGATTCCTTCTAGAGAATTTTTAATTTCATTTATTGTGTTGTTTACCTTTTTTTTTTGTTCTTCTAGGTCCTTGTTAAACATTTCCTGTATTTTCTCCATTCTATTTCCAAGATTTTGGATTATCTTTACTATCTTTACTCTGAATTCTTTTTCAGGTAGACTGCCTATTTCCTCTTTATTTGTTTGGTCTTGTGGGTTTTTACCTTGCTCGTTCATCTGCAGCATATTTCTCTGTCTTCTCATTTTGTTGAACTTACTGTGTTTGTGAACTCCTTTCCTCAGGCTGCAGGGTCATAGTTTCTCTTAATTCTGGTGTCTGCCCCCAGTGGGTGAGGTTGGTCCAGTGGCCTGTGTATGCTTCCTGGTAGGGGGTACTGGTGTCTGGGGCTGGATCTTGTCCCTCTGATGGGCAGGGCCACATCCAGTGGTGTGGTTTGGAGTGTCTGTGAGCTTAGTATGACTTTAGGCAGCCTGTCTGCTAATGGGTGGGGTTGTGTTCCTGTCTTGCTAGTTGTTTGGCTTGAGGTGTCCAGCACTGGAGCTTCATAAATTATAATTTTTATTTCAATTTCCAATTGTTCATTGCTGCTATATAGAAGAATATTGGTATTTTCAGATTGTCCTTGTGTTTTGCAATCTTGATAAACTTGCTTTATAGCGCTAGTTGCTTTTAAGATTCTTTTGGAATTTCCCGGGTAGATGGTCTTGTTTTCTGAGACTAGGGACAGTTTTCTTGCTTTCTTTCTAATCTGTGTTTTTTCTTTTTGTCTTACTTTATTGCACTGAGTAGGACAACCAATGAGATGTTGGCTGGGAGTGGTGAGAGCAGAAATCCCTGCCTTGTTCCCAATCATAAAAAAAAAGAAGCATTCAGTCTTTTACCATTAAGTATATTTTTAGCTGTAGTTTTTTTTTTAGGTGCCCTTTATCAACTTGATGATGTTCCCTTCTATTACTAGTCTGCTGAGAGTTTTATCATGAAGGGGTGTTGAATTTGTCAAAGGCCTTGTCTGTGTCTATTGAGGTAATTATAGGGTTTTTCTTCTTTCTGTTGATATGGTGAATTACAGTCAATCCTCATTATTTGTAGATTCTGTATTTGTGAATTTGCCTGCTTGTTAAAATTTATCTCTAACCCCCAAATCAACATTTGTGGTGCTTTTGCAGCATTTGCAGACATGCACAGAGCAGCAAAAAATTTGAACAACCTAGTGTGCATGGTCCCAGCGAAGGTCAAACAAGGTGATGCTTTACCTTCTTGTTTCAGCTCTCATACCGTAAACAAGCATCATTTTCATGGTCTATTTATCACCACCTTCTTCACTTTTTTGTGCTCTTTATTGATAATTTTACTGTTTAAAATGGCCCCCAAGCATACTGCTGAAGTGCTATCCAGTGTTCCTAAGTGTTATGATGTACAGAAAGAAAATACATGTGTGAGATAAGCTTTATTCAAGCATGAGTTACAGTGCTGTTGGCTGTGAAGTCGGTGTTAATGGATCAACAATATACTAAATAAGGTGTCTTGAAACAGAAATGCACATAAAACAAGGTTATATATTGATCTATTGATGAAAATTCACCAATGAAACCATTTGGGCCTGCAGATTGTTTTACTGGAGAGTTTTTAGGTATAAATTCAATCTCTTTAGTAAATGTAGAAACAGTTTATCTATTTCTTCTTCAGTGAGCACTGGGAGTTTGAGTCTTTCAACGAATTTTACTATTTCATCTAAGTAGGTGAATTTATGGGTGTAGAGTTGTTTATACTACTTTCTTATTAACCTGTCATGATATTGTCTCTTTGCTTTCTGACATTTGTAATTTGCTTATTTTCTCCTTTTCCTTGGTTTGTCTGATGAGAAGCTTATCAATTTTATTGACTTTTTTCCCAAGGAACACACATTTGGTTTTATTTATTTTCCCTCTCTTTTTTTTTCTATTCTCAATTTCATTGATTTCTGCTTTTATTTTTATTTTCTTCCTTTTACTTGCTTGGGATTTAGTTTTGTTTTATTCTTGGATTTCTTAAAGTAGAAATTTTAGAATATTGACTTAAGATATTTTCTCTTATATAATACAGGCATTTAATGTATAAATTTCACTGCAAGCACTGCTTTTGCTTCCTGAATCTCCCAAAGTTTAATGTTACGCTTTCATTTTCATTCAATTAAAAATATTTTTAACTTCCCTGTTATATCCCCTTTGGTTCTCATGACCCATTAGAAATATATTAATTTCCAAATATTTGGGGTATTTTCCAGATAACTTTTTATTATTGATTTCTAATTTTAATCCATCATTATTAGAGATCACACTTTATATAAATCAATTGTTAAATTTGTTAAGGTTTGATTTTTGACCTAGAATATGGTCTGTCTCTGAAAGTATTTATGTGTTTGAAAAGAGTTTATATTCTGCTTTTATTTAGTGGAGTGTTTATAAATGGCAAATAAGTTGTGTGGATTAAAAACATTATTCATATCTTCTATGTAGTTACTGAATTTCTGTCTACTTGTTCTATTAATTACTGAGAGAGGGGTATTGAAGTCTCCAACTGTAACTTTGGATTCTTCTATTTCTCCTTTCAATTTTATCAGTTGTGCCTCATATTGTGAAGCTCTGTGGTTAGGTCCATAAATATTTAGGATTATTACTTCATTTTGGATATGACTTTATGATATATAAATATGACCACTCTTTTATTTTGATTAGTGTTTGCATGATATATCTTTATCCATACTTTTACTTTAATGTACTTTGATGTGGTTGGATTAAAATCCATCATCCTTTTAATATTTTCTATTGGTTTCATTGGATATTTGATTCTTTTTCCCTCTTCTGACTTCTTTTGGATTAAGTATTTTTTATGATTCCATTTTTACTCTGTTATTTGCTTGTTATTCATATGTCTTTTACATTTTTCCCAGAGGTTGCTTTAGAATTTACAATATATGTCTTTAATTTATCTGAATCCATCTTCAAGTAATATTAAACCACTTCATATGTAATATACAGATCACAAAAGGGGATACTCTACATTTCTTCGTTCCCTCCACAATGCTATTATTGCAGAAACTTATGCTTGTACATATGCTACAGATGTACAATACAAGGCCCCTATTTTTGGGGGGGGGGTTAGTAATTTATCTTTTAGAACAATTGAAAATAAGAAAAAAATGAATTTTATATTTACCTTCATTTATGACATTTCTTTATTTGTGTTCTTTATTTCTTGAATGTAGATACAGTTTTCTCACTGGTATCATATTTCTGGCTGGAATATTTCCTTTAACTTTTGTTACAATACAAATCAGCTGGCAATGAATTCTCTAAAGCTTTCTTTCCCTGATAACATCTTTAATTCCCTTTTATTTTTGAAAAATATGTTCAGAGTATAGAATTCTTAGTTAATGGCTTTTTTCTACCATTACATTAAAGATATCACTGTACTGTTTTCTGGCTTGCATTGTTTATGATGAGAAGTTTACTGTAATTCTCATCTTTGTTCCTCTATAAGTTATGTGCCTTTATTTATTATTTTAAAAACATTTTTTATTTTATATTGGAGTATAGTTGATTAACAATGTGTGTTTCAGGTGTACATCAAACTGATTCAGTTATACATGTACATGTATCTATTCTTTTTCAAATTCTTTTCCCATTTAGGTTATTACAGAGTATTGAGCAGGAGTTCCCTGTGCTATGCGGTAGGTCCTTGTTCATCATCTATTTTAAATATAGCAGTGTGTACATATCAATCCCAAACTCACAATCTATCCCTCCCTCCCAGTCTTTCCCCTGGTAACCACAAGTTGGTTCTCTAAATCTGTGAGTCTGTTTCTGTTTTGTAAATAAGTTCATTTGTATCATTTTTTGTAGATTCTGCATATAAGCAATATCATATAATATTTGTCTGTGTATGTGCCTTTAGTCTTTGGCTTTTTTCAAGGTATTTTCTTTTTCTTCCCTTTTGAGTAGTTTGAATATGAAAAGTCTAAGTGTGCATGTGTTTTATATTTATCCTGCCTAGTGTTCACTGAGACGTTGCATCTGTGTTTTGGAAAATCTCCAGCCATTATCTCTTCGAATATTTACTTTTCCTAGTTTCCTTTCCATCCGCTTTTAAGATTTTAATCACATAGATGCTAGGCTGTTGATATTGTCTCATAGCTCTGTATGCACTCCTCTGTTTTTGTTGTTTGTTTTGTTTTTTTCCTTTCCTGGTCTTTCCTGTTTGTGGCTCAGTCTTTGTTATTTCTCTTGATCTGTTTTCAAGTTCACTGATTGTTTTCTTTGCTATATCAAGTCTACTGATGAATTTGTCAAAAGCATTCTTCATTTGTTTCCATGTTTTTCATTTCAATCATGTGCATTTAAATCTTTCTTTTAGTTTCCTTTTTCTGCTGAAATTTCTTACCAGATCATGAACATTCTCTACCTTTTGCACTGAAGCCTTTTACATACTTATCATAGTTATTTAAATTTTTCTGTGTTATAGTTCTCATATTTAGGAAGTCTTGTTTTGTTGATTGTTTTGTCTCTTGAAAGTGATTTTTTTGCTTCCTCTTATGCATTTAATTTTTTGTTGAAAGCTGACATCTTGTATAGGAAAACAGAGATGGAGGGGAATAGATTTTTATGCCTAAAAATGAGTGCACTTTTTTTTTTGGCTAGGCCCCGGTGTAAAGGGTGGAGTCAGTCAGGAATTATAGTGTGTTTGGCTTATTTTGTTGCTATGATTAGCCTCTGTACAACACAGATTTCAAATTCCTTTCTCAGTTCCTTGTGTTTAGGATGGGGGCTGATTTGCCACAAGATTTTTCTCAATATTTGCTTTTTTCTCAGCTTTAGGTCTTCCCTTTGAACTTGTACATCTTTCTTTACCCTTTTGCCCCTTTTGCCCCTTTCCAGGCAGAAGACTGCTGTTTCTCAATGCTTGCTAGTCTGCTGGTGGAGGCAGGAAGAGAAAGACATTCTTCATTGTTCTGGTTCAGCATCAATCTTAGGCAATGTGTCCCTGAATTCTGGTTGGGGGGCAGGAGGGCTTTCTCACTGATCCTCCCCTCTTTCCCCCAGTTGTAGTTTCCAGCCCAGAATTAATTTTTATTCACCATCAGGGGTAGAGGGATTGTCCCTTTTTCTTCCTTCAGATACACCAGTACTATAAAGAGAACATCTCCACTAACCCTATAGGACAATAGGATTTGCTGCCCTTTACCCAGCAGTTTAAGGCTTTTGTTCCATAAGGAAGATAAGGGAGAAGAATCTGGGCAGAGCATCATGCCTTTGGTGCAGTACTTTGGCATGTTTTAAATTTTTGTATCTGTTCTCTTTCACTCAGCAGGATGTTTGCAATACTTTCACATTGTTTGGGTATAGTTTGTTCATTATTATTGCTGAAGAGAATACAGTTTATCAGTGATCATTATACTGCTATTTATTTATCGATTCTATTGGATAGATTTTGTTAGATATTTGGGATGTTTCCAGTTTGGGTCTATTATGAATAAACCTGCTATATATTCTTGTACATGAGTTTTGGTGAACATATATATCATATTTCTGTTGAGTATATTTATATCTGTGAGGTACATTGCTGAATCAAATGCTATGCCTATAACTGGGGGCTTTAGGAGGCCCTGCCTAACAATTTTCAGAGTCCTTATGCTGATATACACTCCTACTTGGAATGTAAGCAAGTTTCAGTTTCTCCAAATCTTTTCCAGCCCTTGGAATTTTCTCTCCTTTTCATTTAGCCATTCTGGAGAATATTAAATTGTTTTAACTTTCCTCATAACTCATGAAATTGGCCAACTTTTCACATGTTGGCTATTTGGTTAGCCTCTTTTCTGAATTGCCTAGTCAATTGTTTTATTCATATTTCCACAACTGGTATTTTGTTTGTATTTCTATGACTGGTACAGGATACAAAGATCAGATGTGGACTATATATGTACGTCAACTGACTTAGGATCCTACAGTGTAGTGGATGGGGTATCTTTTCAATAAATTTGAGTGGTAGGATTATGGATGACTTTATTTTAATTCTTTTATCTTTTTATTTGTTTCTAAATGTTCTACAATGAACATATATAACTTTAATCAGCAAAAAGGTTTGAAAACTAAAAATTAAGTCTTGTCATGATGTAAACACTTTTTGTTGATATATATTGATATGGACACTAATTTTGATCCATGAATTGACTCAGTCAGCAACATGTTAAAATCTGGCTAGAGGCTTGGAACTTTTTAAATGACAAGAGGAGGAATTACATATCTTTTATTCAGTATTCTTCCTACAGTGTTTGTGATAGCATGAATACATGAACGAATGGGTAAATAATGACCTAGAGAAATCCCTTTTGTGTTTTTTTTTCTTTGAATGCCAAGTGTCTTCTGTAATTTTTTATTATCATCATAGTCTTTGCATCAAGATACATAGCAATGATAGCAGGTTTCTTTTTAAAGCTTAGTATCAAATATCTTTCCCCACTTTAATTTTACATTACTCTGCCAAGAAAAAAATTAAAACTCAAGTTATTTGAAGCCTGGACATACTTCCATGATTAGCCGGGCTGTGTAAAAGTTGGTGGCTTTGTTCTTCGTGCTGTGTGAGCAGGTCCAGGCCCTAGAAAGATGGGACGAGGCTATAATTGTTTTTCAAAAGTGTGCTACAAAAACGGATGGCCTGTTCTAGGCCAGGTTATAAAGTCAAGACTGGGGTGAGGGAGGGACAGTTTCTTCCAGAAACAGGATTTCTGAAGTGTCCCAGTCCATCGTTTTCCCCAGGATGGTTGGAGGAGGGGTAAAATCTCATCATGAGCTTCAAAGCTATGTCTCTGTGGGGGGACAGTAGTTGCCTTACTGAGGGGGGCGCGGCTGCCCATCCCCAATGTTCTCAGCGAGGGAATGGAGAGTTTATTGCCCAGTGAGTGTGAAGTGGGCTGAAGCTCGGTTGGTACTGAATTCTCTAAGAGGTTTCTTCTAGAAACAGACAACTTAGACTCTTCCTCTCACTTCAGCAAAGAAATTCTTTTAAAACCACTTGGCAATCTCCTCCTGTGCCCTGCAGGGCGGCTCAGAGGAGGGAGTCGTCAGTAAAGCCCCTTTCCAGGCAATATCGGAACTCCTGAAGGTTGGAGACCCTGTAGAAATGGATGAAGGCGGCTGCCACCTCCAGGACGTGGAAGATCTGATGAGGCTGGAACCACACGTTGAATTTTCCAGGCAAGAAGCGCTCAGGAACCCACGTGGCATAAAGGCCAGCTCCGGTGATGTACGTCAGAGCCATGAGGAAGAACCAGCCCATCTGGCCCGCCGTGGTGGCCTTGACGAAGCCCTCTGCGATTGTAAAGTGCGCGGTGGGCACGGCGCCGCTCAAGCCAAGCCCCAGGAACATCCCTGCTCTTGTCTGCTGGTGCTGAGGAGAGGCAAACTTGTCCCACTGGGCCACAGTGATGGCAGAGATGCCCAGGACACAGACGCTGGAGAGGTAGCTGAGCCGTGGCTGTGGGAGCAGTAGAAGGAGTAACAGAGCCGGGGGACAAAGCTCCCTGTAATCAGCAGGGCAATCCCTGAATAAGCCAGTTGGGAAAAGGGCTGGAAAATAATCCAGTTTGTCACTGCTCTGAGTGACAACAGACGGTGTGAAAGAGCCAGGAGAAGCTGAGGCAGAGCCCCGCGCCCAGGAAGAACATCGCGAACACCACCTTCTCCTGAAGGGGGGCCATGAAGTACATGTTTGGTCTGAGCATGGTCAGGATTCCCAGAAAGTGAAACAGCACAAAACCAAGCAGGTGGGTCCAGAAATTGCCCGTCTCCGTGTGGATGCGGAAGATGCTCTTGAAGCAGGCCCAGAAGGAGGGCATGGGCGGCCTGTGGCCGTGCAGCAGGTAGTCGTTGTCCTTCAGCCAGTCGGGGAGCACTTCATGCGGGATGACCCTCCAGCGCCCCTCCTAGACCTTATGCACAAACTCCTCCACCTTCTCCATGCCACGGTGGGCTTGCAGGGGAAGTGTCAGCACCCAGCCCTCCTCCTCTTCCTGAGGCACTGGGTGTGCCTGCTTTTCTTCAGCTTTGCTTGGGCTGGTGACGCCCCGCCGGCCTTGCTCCTCTAGCAGGGGGCCCGGCTCAGCCAGCTCCACTGTGTCAGCCTCCCTATTCCTGGCAGGAGCCCCACTGCCCTGGGCCACCACAGGTCCTTTGTGAGAAGACATCTGGCTGGTACCTCAATGCCCTGCGGCTTCAGCTTGGGGAAAGGGTGGGGTCTCTCGGCCCCAGGGGGCAGAGAGTTCCCTGTAATGGAAGACAGGCGGTGGGGGGGTGGGGGGGCGAGCTCTGCTGGGGGCTGCAGACCCCGTGCTACATCCCATGGCGCTGGAGGCGGCCTGTGGCCAAGCAGCCCGGATCCAAGAAATCCCCTTTTGTGATTAATAATCTCGATATTTACTACTCATAAGTACTATTACAATTTTTATTTTTAATGTACTGCTAAATCATTGGCTTCAAAACTATGTTAGGAAAAAAAAAAAAAACAACTATGTTAGCTTACTTGTAAAGGCTAAATATATGGGTTATGTAATTTTTGAGGCCATTAACCGAAACGTTAGTTGTCTTCTTGGAAAGAAATTATATTCTCAGTGAGTCTTTCCAAATGTTATATTAAATAGTGTAACATTTTGAATAGAGAAGAGATTGATTCTTAATTTCTGATGGCTGATTGTTTTTATTATCTTTGTTCACCTCACTATATTCCTATTAAAGATATGTTTTTGCCTTGTTTGGAATATAATTTACTAGGATTCATGTTAAATATTATGTAGAGTTTAAAAATAGCAAACTTTGAATGTCAATTTTACAGAATGTGAAACTCCTTTACAACATTGTTATGAAGGATAGGACGTACCTTTATAAGCCTAATACAAATATTATGCAATTTTTAAGCAACATGTTGATATATCATAGGGGATATTTACTGTAATGTTCTCCCCAAAGTCAATTAAAAAAAACACTCAGTTTTTATATTAGAATATGAAAGGCCATGAGAAAAGTGGCTGGATTCGTTACTTATGAATTATCTAAATGGAACACATATATACCATCCCACCAAAACAATTTCATCTGACTTAGTTACTGTTAGAATAGCTTAAAATACAATTTACTAAGTGATATGTCTGCAAACCCACTGATTGTAGACATTGTACTATGCAAAATGTAAAGCTAAAAGTAACTAATGCTCTTCAGAAGTATGGTAGCCTTTGCAAATTGTTTGGAATTAATTTGTTTTGAGTAAACGGAAATTAGTCTGTTAAATGAAGCATACGAAAAAGGATTACAAAGGGGTAGGAGACTATCTCACCAGGATAGTTAAAACCCACACATTTGTATGAGTCAGGAGAAGTACGGTCCTTTAAAAATGATCTTATTCATTCCAATTGCCTGAGCTTTGTGCCTCCTGATGTGATCCGGAGATTTGGCAAAGGAGAAACATATTTAGACTCTTACTCATTAGAATACTGAACTCATCCGTCAGCCTGATTGACAAGGTCTTAGACAAAGCATTTTGCCTGGCACACAACCTGTACTGAGATTTTCCTGTGGCTATAATGTAGCACACCTGACAGATGTTTGAGTCATTTAAAACAGCAGGAAGTACTCATAAACACCACAGACTGGCATTCAGCATGATAGGGATTATTTTTCTTTTGTCTGCCTGAAGTTATATGGCCTATAATCAACAAAGGATTTAGGTATAACCAGCTAAAACATAGGGTGTGATATCATTTTTATGCAATATTTCTCTCGCTGTAAAGCTTACCAAGTGGCCTAGAAGCTGAGATACTTTTTGACACAGGTGAAACACATTTTATATGTTTCCCTTTTCATGATCAGAACTGGTTTAGAAAAGTGTCAAGGACATTATTTGCTCATGGATTAAAGATAATATATCACCTATTTATTTTCTTGATAGTTCCTAAATGATATAATGGACTTTCCTAAATCCATGTTAATTTTTCACTTCAATCAACATGGCGGTGATGAAGTAGAACAACTACAAGGACACTTTTTCACAATTGCCAATAACAATGTGTCTGAATTAGAAAAAGAAAGGCAAAAATAAATATATACGATCTGTAGCTTAAAAAATTATATGTCCTAAGGGATGGAGATGGATGCTATCAATTTAAATGTCATGCTTGCACAGAATGAAGCATGGCAATTTTAAATTTGGCTTTATTAAAGTTTCTTTTTTAGCTCAAGTATCTCATTTGGTAAATAGCAATTGGAAGAAATGCTCACGGATAAAGTTTATTTAGGTGCTTTGGGAGCAGTAACAGGCAGGGGGCACAATACTTTCAAAATAGCATTTTATTGCATTTACAAATTATTACCTAATCAAAATAACCTTGCAGTCGACAACTACATAGGGACTTCAAAAATAGGGAAATTAACACTATCTTAAAGGAACAAATAAATACCATAATTGAACCATGGTGCTTCCCTGGCATATATAACACTTATTTTAGAAGTTGTTTTTATAAGCATGAGTTTGTTGGGAAAAGATTCTGGTTCTGTTCTGCAGAGGTCATGGCTTTTCTTTCAGTTTGCTTTAGGGTTCAGTGATTTGCTGGATACAGCTGCATGTGCAGATGCAGACACTGTTTCATCCTAGGATATAAGCAGAGTTTAGTATTAATGTGTCAAGATAAGTCTGTAGAAGTTAATGAACACATTCTATAAGGCTATGCCCAAACACGAGGAAAAGTTGGAATTCTGAAAAACACATACATCTCAGAAACGTCGAAATTAGTCAATTTATCTTTCCAATGTTTTATTTATTCCTGTTGCTAGCTACAGTTTACTGTATTTTCCTAATACTCATACTCTAACCCCTATATATCCAGGCTGATGACCCATACTGACATTTGATTTTTGGTCCATTGATGGTGATATTTTGAGCAAGATTTTTTTTTTAACATCTTTATTGGAGTATAATTGCTTTACAATGATGTGTTAGTTTCTGCTTTACAACAAAATGAATCAGTTATATATATACATATGTTCCCATATCTCTTCCCTCTTGCATCTCCCTCCCTCCCACCCTCCCTATCCCACCGCTCCAGGCGATCACAAAGCACCGAGCTTATTTTAGCTAGCTTCAGGATTAGATGTTCTGCCCTGCTAGCTACTTTGGAAAGGAGCTTCTTAAGACCATTGTAATCTAATGGTCTTAGATTAGATATGTATATCTTAGATATGTATATCTGTGCTTTTGTTTTCATTTTAAATAAATTCACTCAGAAGGGGAGAGAGCAGAGCTTTGAAATAATATAAATGAGACCTACACTGTGAGCACTGACTATGCTAGTCCCCTCAAGTGGAAAGATTTTCCTTCAGATTTGAACTAAATTTCCATTTCCTTAGGGAAGCTTGACCTGACCTTTCTGACTAGCTCAAGTCCCCCTCTTATGTGCTTTCAAAATACCATGTAACACTCCTTTTTCATGAGTGTCACCATTGCAGTTTCACATTTATTTTTTGCTTATTTGATTAATATCTGTCTCTCCCACTAAACTCCAAGCTCCGTAATGATAGGGATTGTGTCTGTTTTTCTCATCCTTTTATCCTTGGTACTTTGCATGTGATGGGGACTCAGTAAATGATTGTTGAACAAATGCATTTTATAAAGCACCTACTTGATATTATTTATATAATTTTTAAATGTTTAATTATAATTTTGAAATATTCTTAAAGCATACACTACTCTTCCAGCATTTTGGTGGTGTATATTGTATGGTTTTGGCAGACCAGTAAATAACAGCCTCTTTCCCTCCCTACTGTGGAATCATTTGAGAGATGCATCCAAAATTCAGACATGGATTGGAGGACATGGCTTAAACGTGAGGCATGATTGTGTTACTAATTCCTCATCTTTGCTCATTTCAACCTCACCAGTCACAGTCAGGTTCCTACTTGGGAACAAAGTGGACGAAAAATTATCTTTGATCAATGGATAATGTTCAGGCTTTAAGTTAGAAGACTGAGCTATCTGTGAATTATAAAATAACATACATCAACTGGAAGAATGAAATAAACTTCTCTGAACTTTGATATTTGAACCTTAAAAGTTTCAGATACAATCTTCACTTTTTCAGTATCACAGCAGATAACAACCTGTTCCCTGTTTTCTGCCATCCCCTCCCATGACATTGAAGTCATAACTATCAGCAAGCAATATATACACCAGGAACAGTGTTAGTACTTTACATCTACAATCTTATTTTGTCTGGGAGTGAGTAGAGTGTAGATGTTAAGAGCAGTGTAGCATAGAGATTAAGATCCTGGTTAAATGATGCACTGTGTAGAATGTGTTTAGTAGTACAGCACCTGATAATATAGTCCTCTATAAAATGTAAGTCACCATGATGACGATGATGATCACTATAGCAAATGGAATTTCCCATTGTTCAGTTTACTCAATTACGGCTCAGTGCTGGGCTGTTCTCTTCTATAACAGTCCCACTCTTCTGGGTGTTAAGAACCTCTTCTTTATCTTTTGGGAATCTTGGAATATTCTGGACTTTCAAAAGAGAGTGCACATGAAGACAGTGGCAGTCTGCATAGAGCTAGCAAAGACTCAGGTAGGCACCTCTTGACCAGAGGCCCACACTGTTCAGTGAGGAGATGAACAGCTGGCATGACTTCTCTGTCTGGGCAAACATTAGTGTTTCCTGGTGCTGGCTTCAAAGATTAGGCCCTTGAAAGTGTTTCTGAGTCTCTGTATGCTGACCCCATTCCTCTCCACCCATGCCTCTCGCATTCATTCCCTCCACTTCCACTTTTGACTTCCACTAAAGTCTTACCCTGTCTGCCAGCTTCCTCTATCCCCCCTCATAAGCTCAGGTGACTCATCTATTCTCCAAGGAGGTATGGGTAAGAATGATCTAGGTCTTCGTCTGGTCTCTCCAGATTTACTTCCTTTGGCTGTAAAAAGCTCTTTTTCCTCCTCCATTTCCTCCTTCTCCTCTTCCTTCTTTATTCTAAAAAGCCTGTTCTGGAAGTTAAAATAAAAACAAAAACAAACATTGATTATATCTTGATCCTTTTTTTTCTTTCACTTTAGAAATCATACTTCTCCCTAAAGCAATGTTGAAGCCTTTTTCCTACTGGGGAAAAGTCATCACTTCCCCTTATGGAAGTGGGAGAAAGAAATTAATATGAAATGATATTCCAAGACATTATTTTTTTTCAAAACAACACTATCAATTAAACACAGTTACCCCTAGTTTGTAAGCAAACAAACAAACCCTAATACACTGACAATGCAAGTATCTTGCTCATGGTCACAGCCAGAACTAAGCCCAGGAACTCTGGCTTCAAAGTTCATAACAGAGTGTTTTTCCAAAGAAGAAGCACTAAAATGCTCTCCCTTGCCTCAGAACCTTTGCACATACTGCTTTCTTTTCCCACAGCCTGGCTAACCCCTACTATAGTGGTCTCCAAACGGGCTGACATATGTATCCCAGGGTTTGAATGGAATGATTCATTGAAATGTGGGAAGAAAATATTACCACTTCAATTTCTGTCTACAAAGTAGAAATAAGTAAAATTTTTAAATGTGTACTCTGACTTGACACTGGTGTTCTCGGTGCCCTTGAGGATGTTTAGAAGGAGAGGACGTTCCGCAGTGAGGGGAGAGCATGGCAAAGCCCTGACTCTTGTTCATACAGTGTGTGGTACAAAATGTTTTACAGTTTAACCATGCCCAGTTAAGTGGATTTATGGCTGTACTCTCTCATTCTAAATAAACCAATCCTCACAAAATGGGCAAAGGTCATAAAAATTGTCCTGAAAAAAATAACCCCCAAGACTGAAGAGAAAACTATTACTCCAAGCACAAGCAAATGACAGAAAAAGAACAAAGCTGCCATGTCACCTATTGTGAGTATCAGCAAAGTAAGTTGACACATAGAAAGCATCCGAGGAGATAAATTAATACATATTCACCGTGCGTTACCAGAGACTGAGCTGTGATGGAATTGGGTTCCAGTAAACAAGCATCACTCTGCACCTTCACATCATCCTTCGAAAGCTAAGGCTGGTGCTCTCCTCTGCTCTGAGTCACCACTGAGTGGTGGTGTCCTGGCTTCTCAGTGGACTCACTCTTCAGCATAGTGAACACTTCCTCCAGTCACTTCTGTCCAAAGCCCCAGTAAGACAGCAAGAATGAGCAAGAATTTCCTTCTCTCGCACTCAGTAAGGGGGCTAGGTCCAGCTTTCCTTGCCCTGTCTACTTCAGTCAT
This sequence comes from Aethalodelphis obliquidens, assembly GCF_003676395.1. Lineage (NCBI taxonomy): Eukaryota > Metazoa > Chordata > Mammalia > Artiodactyla > Delphinidae > Aethalodelphis > Aethalodelphis obliquidens. The sequence continues at coordinate 5,572,517 of NW_020837954.1, read as the reverse complement.
TCCTGTTCTTAGGCAGACCACAAAATGGATAGCTGATGGGTAAGAGAGGTGGTGAGGGTTGGAAGGGTTAAAGGGAGAAAGTGGACTCAAAGCTTCTCTGACACAGCCCTCATTACCCCCTTTAGCAACAACGATCACTTGTGGAATGGCCGTGGTAGTCTTTGGCAGCCTTGCGTGCTGGCAGCGCAGGGTCACCTTATGACGTGGCAGTGGAGAGCAAGGCCAAAGGCAGTGTCAGCCAGGAGGTTGTCACAGGAATCCAGGTTGGGCTAAAGGTGACCTCGAACAAAGTAGAGACCATGGATGCATTTGAGAAATGAAGGAGATAGAAAGTAAAGATTTGAGTCGTAGATAATCTCATGTTTCTGGCTTAGATACTTGCAGACTTGGTGATGCCATTAAGAGAGTGGTCGCTGAAAAAGAGGGACACATTTGTAGGGTAAAAAAGATGAATATAAGGTAAGAATTAGTCACTTTATGATTCCACACTAAATTCAGTTCTCACCTTGATTTTTGTAACAACCTCCTCCCGTGACCTCTGTTTCCTCTCTTGGCTCTCTGCATTCTATCCTCAACGTTGAAATCAGAGTGATCTTTCAAAACTGCCAATCAAATGACGTCAGCCTCTGCTTAACACCCCCAATGACTGATTAGCCCGACTTCCTGATGCAGCTGTGTCTTCTCTAGCATTGCCTCTTGTCACGTTTCCCTGTTCTCTTCACACTGATTCAATTCTTAAGATGCATCACATTTCTTAGTCTTTAGATATTTGCATATGTATCCCATCTGATGTGAATTATTATTTGCTTTTCATTTATATCATTATTATTTTTAAACGTTGAGTCTTATAGTTTTTATTTAAATATAACTTCCTGCTGGAAGTTTCCCTGCCTCCCACTCTTCTCTCAAATATGGATTAGATTCCCTCCTATGTGCCCCCAGTTCATCTCGTACTTCCCCTATTATGGTACATGTACTGGAGCTCCATAATCCCAGACTACAATATGTCAAGTCATGCTCCATTTCTGTTTTGTAACCAATATCTCTTAGTGCCCGATAGAGATCCTATTATATAGTAGATGCTCTGTTAATACTGTCTAGTGGGAATGAATGGTGAATGATTTGTACGGTGTTATTCTATAAACATAATTCTGAATGTGTATTATAAATAATTTAAGTTAAATGAAGAGCTTGACAGTTCTACCAATGTAAATGGCTAATCTTGATACTTTGACCCATTGGGATCTTGCTTTTGCCCATCAAGAGTATTTTGACAATTATTTAAAATAATGTGTTAATAAAGCTAACATCTTCGAATTGCAGTCTTACCATCTTTTCTGAACCCGTAACAATATAATGAGATCTGAGAAAGCCTGAATTTCTGAAACTTTGATTAATACAAATACATCTCCTTCAAATTATATTTACTCATGAGTATTATAATGTTCTAAAAGTAGACTCTTTTCTCCTTAGCTGTGACTAGTCATTTATCATTTTTCATCTGCAGAGCATGGTTCTCCATGCTAAGTTAATTATCATTTCCTATAATTTCTGTATAACTGAATATCATCCTTATTCTCTCTAGGTCAGTTGGAATTCTGCTGTTATCTTTTAAAACCTTCTTATTGAAGCCATCCTGCACATGGCCATCAGAATAATCTTCTTAATATATTCAATGAATTTCTTTCAGTACCTACAGAGCTTGGTTTCAAAATTTAATGCAGGATAAATTTTCCTTCCAAATAAACACTTGTAGAATCATTTTATAAATCAGATGTGTGTGGATGTGGATGGGTGCTTGGCAAGTAGCCATCCCTGGACGAAAAAGGAGATACTAGTTTTAGGAACAGGAGAATCAGGAAGAGAGACAAATGAGCCACAGTGTTTATAGAGTTAAGGCAGGGGAGATTTGAGCAAGAATCATGAGATGTGAAACTCTGGGGAAGGGCAAGGATAAAGCTAATTTTCAAGATATTTTGTGGTATTATGCAATGTAGGGCTCTCATTCTTCACTGTTTCTTTAAGAAAAATTAATGTGTTGAACCAACATTTCACGGGTTATGGATTACACTTCTCACTACCAAAAATACGTGTTGAAGCTCCAGTCTCAAGATCAGTAACAAAAGCAGCCACCCAGAAAGTATCTTTATTTTTGTCATTCATCTTCTCTTGAATATTCAGTAGAGGCCGTTATTCCCTCGCAGGAATGGAAGTTCAGGCAGGTCCATGATTTTCAGATCTCTTTTTGGAAAAAATTATGGTCATTTTAAATTTCAAATATAGCTATTATCCTGTAATTAAAAGTACCTAGTACCATGTTATAATCAAACTTCGAATCTGATTTAAAGTTAAATTTCTCCCCAGTTGGGGTCTTTTGCAGATACAAAGTTTAAGAAGGGGACTTGCTCCTTTTTCTCTCTTTGTAAGCCTTTGTTTTCACCCTTCCTTTCCTATTTTACTGACTTTCCCAACCCTGTTGAGGCAGGGGAAGAAAGGGTGGGAAAGGGAAGCGGGGAGGAAATAAGACTTTATTATTTTAAGCAACAATTTGGGGTGGTTACACAACAATAGATAACTGATACACACCTCTAGGTGATTTTGCTGTTTAGGACCTAGAAGAATCACATGTCCATGTGCATACTTTGTCGTGACAAATTTTGGGAATGCAGGCTGAATTCCATGCAACTATCTCTTCTTCCAGATGATCTGTCTCTTCCCTTCTAGATTTTCCAGACAAGAGCTGGGTGCCAGTCTATCATATCCTCCTAAGAAAAGGGGCATATCTCTCCTCAGAGTTGCTGTGGAAACTTCTCTCATTAGGCTTTGGTTTAGGACATATTATCCTATTTCTCCCGCTTCTCCAAAGAAATCATTTTCAAATTGTTTTTTTTCCCCATGGAGATAAAAGATACAGTATTGTATATGTGGCTTTTGACTACTGGCTTATAATCCTTATCTATAATTCTGAAATATAAGGAGTTGTAAAAAAAAATAGAGAATGAACAAACATCTCTTTATATATCTACTATATATATCTCTTTATATATCTGTATATACAAATATATATAGATATAGATGTCTATCTTGTGTATTTATTTGAAAGTAATACCTCTCTTAAACTAACATGACGCTATTTATAATCTTATCCCACTTGGTGGGAATATGCATACATTTTGCTGCAGAAATACTGATATGTAGTATCCATGGAGGGTGTTATATAATATACAGTGTACTATCTCTCTAAAACTAAAAAGTTAAATTATGAAATATATATTTGTAATAGTTAATTTTATGTGTCAACTTGACTGGATCATGGGGTGTCCACATATTTGGCTAAACATTATTTCTGGGTGTGTCTGTGAGGGAGTTTCTGGGTGAAATTAGCATTTGAATTGGTAGACTGAGTAAAGCAGATTGCCCGCCCCGATTTGGGTGGGCATCATCCAATCCTTTGAGGGCTTGAATAGAAAAAAAATGTGGAGGAAGAGAGAATTTGTTCACTTTGCCTGACTACTTGAGCTGAACATCAGTATTCTCCTGCACTTGGACCAGGCCTTGTACTGCGGCTACCGGGGTTCTCAGGCCTTCAGGCTTGAACTGAAACTGTACCACTGGCTTCCCTGGGCCTCCAGCTTGCAGACAGCAAATGATGGGATTTCTCAGCCCCCATAATCACATGAGCCTATTCTGTATAATAAATTCTTTTCTTCTTCCTTCCCTTCCTTCTTCTCTCTATCTCATATCTATCTATCTATCTATCATATATATATCTATCATATATATATACATACACACACACACACACACACACACACACACACACACACACACATATAGTCTATCCTATCCTGTTGGTTCTGTTTCCTCTGGAGAACCCTGACTGATACAACATCCTTCCTGAAATATTTCAGAAAAGAGGCTCTGCAGCTCTACAGAAGCAACGTTTTTTCTTTGAGTCTTTGCATCCTGATTGAACACCTCATTTTGGTGTCTGATATCTATCGTCTTATCTTGCTGGTCAAAATGCCCATTTTAACATTTTGTTACATATAGATTAACTTTTTTCTTCAAGTTACTAGCATTGCATTTATATTTCTTTTAGAAGAGTTACCATGTATATGGCAGGTTACAAAAAGACCAGTTTTATTAGACATTGTATAGGCATGATTTATTTTCTCAAAGAAATTATCTTCTTAAGGGATCAATATACTTCTTTGTATCTCTTTTACATCTTAGCCTATTCCGCCCCCAAGATGTTAAATAAAAATTGTCAGTCAGATTAAGGTTAGTCCTAATTCATGTTATGAGTGAGTCAGTGGGCTCATACTGCTCAGTGGACCTGCTCCAGGGGACTTTGGTAAGGATGAGGCAGTATCTGTGGGTCTCAGGGTTGTTGAATGCACCTAATCTAGTGGATGCTTTCTTTTAATCTGTATTAAATACTGAAATTCATGATTTTCCCTGAAGAAAAAATCGACACCGATTGTATGAAATACATAGATGTTTTGGAATTTTTGCATAACTTAAGCTTTTCCCCATTAGCATCAGGTAGCCACAGCCACTGTTTATTTCATGAAATTAATTTCTATGCCTTATTCCACAATCTAAAGTTATTATAATTTTAAATAAATAATGGATCCATACTTATGTACAAACCTCTCACTGAACTTTGCAAACATTTTACTTAAGCATTTTTTTTCACATCTTTTTGTTACAATTTTTTAAAAAATTGACTGTATCTCCCATTAGACTATAAGGTGTTTGGGGGTGCATTTAACTTTTCTTAATAGCTTTCTCACATAACAGGTGTTTGATATTTATTAGAAATAAATAATCTGTATCCTGAGCTGCGCTAATTCAGCTCCACATGGAAAAACATATCTCACTTCTATTCACTTTCCCTTCCCAACTTAGGCACACATCCAACACTATCTTCTGCCTTATCTATGTTTACTTTAATTATCTTTTAATTTTTAAGTAGAGCTTTACAGTTTTCAAATTTTCATATATGTCATCTCATGTGACCCTCACCTCAACGAGACAGATTCACACATAAGGAAAGGTATCAACCACTAAATAATTTTCATTAAGTGATAGAGCTATTGAATATAAAGGAAAAGCTAGAGATCAGTGTTTTCAGTACCATTATGTTACTTTACAAAGCATAATGTCTCATTATCTTATACCCACAAAGGTTCCTGTTCCTGTTATTTTTTTCTGCTCCAGATCATGAAGGTGATTACAAAGGAGTGTGTCATTGAAATGCATTTTTACTTGGTTTATGAATTTTAGTGTAAATATTTAAAAAATTAATACACTGGAATATGTGTTCCCTAAATATTTTCTCTACTTCACTACTAATGGAGTTGAAATTTAAATTTAATAGATATAGAAAACATATAATTTACTTGTGAACCAAGTAGGGTGGCTTTGTGAGAATCCTTTAAAGGAATAGTTTAGAGGAATATGTTTAAAAATCTTTTGGAGACTCTTAAAAATACTAAAACATACTGTATTTTCCAAGTTTGCCACAAGATGGCAGCAAATTCATTTGTTTAGTTTTTTAAACTGCTATCCTTTCCCCTGGTTGAAAAATTAAACCCGTTTGTGTTTCCTGAACATTGCTGCAATAGATAATGAGCTAATAGGAGATTGCAAATACAGATTTAACATCCCTTCTCCAGCCAGAATTCTCCCCTTCATTATCATTTGTACCAACACCCTAACTGTTTCCTATAGTGAAAACATTGGCATTATTTATTTTTCTCCTTCATTTTCTGGGGATGTATCTCTAATCCTTGCCATGAAGCAAATTCTTTGTTTTTTGTGTTTCATGTTAAACAGATTAACCTCCTTCTCTCCTCTGTCCCTTTCATAGAAATTGCTTTTAATTAAGCTTTGTATGTGGTTATTATAAAAACTACCTGGCTTCTAGACTTCAAAATGCATTCAAAATATTCTAAGAAAACATTATTACTTAGAAGTAAAATATTAAGAACTACTATAATTATATCACTGCCTTGATTCAACCCTTACTATCTCTAAAATTAAGGCCTTCAATGCTTTCTTCCCCCTAACTTTTTTTCTAAGCATTTTATTCACAACTCAATTAAGGTAAGTTTTAGTATTGTTACCAACATGCAGCTTATTTATTCTCATTACCATCTTCACACGTATAATTTTTAGTATACCATGCATTTCTACTACCTCTTTGCTATTTCATCTCTTTCTTACAAGTTTTTTGAAAAATTGCCTCTTTTTGAAAGTATACCTTACCCCAGAGTAGAAAAATATAACCTTATTGTCTTGTTCTAGCCTCCCTAGAACTAGTTTGCTTGTAATATATATCTCTATTTACATATAGATTTACGTAATATTTTATGATTTTTTGAAAAAAATTTTAATCTTTTATATTTTTAATTTATTTGGTGTGATTTCCATTATTCAGACGTATCAGACCATTAGAGAATAAAATTTAATATGTTGATTTCCACTTAATTTGTTCCTCAATGTCATCTATACATCTGTGTACATTGTAAGTTACTTAGTACTTATTTTCATGCATTTATATGTATCAAAATATAACACTAAGCTTTACAGAACATCCTAAAATCTTAATGATTAAAGATTCAAGAGTTTTTATTATATAACTTTTATTTTCTATGTATGAAAACCTGAATAACAACTTTTGCCATAAAACCAAACTAATTATACTTTTACAGTATGACGTATAGATATTTTATATGAATTAGTACATTAATATCATACAGAGACATAGGGCTTTGAGAGATTACCTGATGAGTCTACTATGGAAAATCACATTCAAACTTTCCACAGAAGATATGCCTTCATCTAGTCTCAATGGAAAACATAGAGAAAATTCTACAGTATCTGTCAGTTATTATTTCTGTTACATCCCTTGACACTTGCTGGCTAAATGTTCTTTGTTTTTGCTCAAGGCAGGTGTTTCAGTTTATATAATAATGTGTTAGAATTTACCCAGGGCTAGATGTGGCTTTGCCTTATTATAATATCATATTTGATCCAATACCTTGACAACCAGTCTGTTTTAATCCTAGGGACACTTTGATTCTTGTGATGGATAATGTTTCTATCTTTGCTTTTTTTTCTTTTGCAGTAGCAAATTTGTTTCACTTTTTTTGTGTGGTTTTATGGCCAACAGACATTTATTTATATATTTATTGAATTTTTTTTTTTGATACAGCAGGTTCTTATTAGTCATCAATTTTATACACATCACTGTATACATGTCAATCCCAATTGCCCAATTCAGCACACCACCATCCCCACCCCCCCGCGGCTTTCCCCCCTTGGTGTCCATACATTTGTTCTCTACATCTGTGTCTCAACTTCCGCCCTGCAAACTGGTTCATCTGTACCATTTTTCTAGGTTCCACATACATGTGTTAATATATGATATTTGTTTTTCTCTTTCTGACTTACTTCACTCTGTATGACAATCTCTGTGTCCATCCACGTCTCAACAAATGACCCAATTTCGTTCCTTTTTATGGCTGAGTAATATTCCATTGTATATATGTACCACATCTTCTTTATCCATTCATCTGTTGATGGACATTTAGGTTGCTTCCATGACGTGGCTATTGTAAATAGTGCTGCAATGCACATTGGGGTGCATATGTCTTTTTGAATTAAGGTTTTCTCTGGGTATATGCCCAGTAGTGGGATTGCTGGATCACATGGTAATTCTATTTTTAGTTTTTTAAGGAACCTCCGTTCTGTTCTCCATAATGGCTCTATCAATTTACATTCCCACCAACAGTGCAAGAGTGTTCCCTTTTCTCCACAGCCTCTCCAGCATTTGTTGCTTGTAGATTTTCTGATGATGCCCATTCTAACTGGTGTGAGGTGATACCTCATTGTAGTTTTGATTTTCATTTCTCTAATAATTAGTGATGTTGAGCAGCTTTTCATGTGCTTCTTGGCCATCTGTATGTCTTCTTTGGAGAAATGTCTATTTAGGTCTTCTGCCCATTTTTGGACTGGGTTGTTTGTTTTTTTAATATTGAGCTGCATGAGCTGTTTATATATTTTGGAGATTCATCCTTTGTCTGTTGATTCGTTTGCAAATATTTTTTCCCATTCTGAGGGTTATCTTTTCATCTTGTTTATGGTTTTCTTTGATGTGCAAGAGCTTTAAAGTTTCATTAGGTCCCATTTGTTTATTTTTGTTTTTATTTCCATTGCTCTAGGAGGTGGATCAAAAAAGATCTTGCTGTGATTTATGTCAAAGAATGTTCTTCCTGTGTTTTCCTCTAAGAGTTTTATAGTGTCTGGTTTTACATTTAGGTCTCTAATCCATTTTGAGCTTATTTCTCTGTATGGTGTTAGGGAGTGTTCTAATTTCATTCTTTTACATGTAGCTCTCCAGTTTTCCCAGCACCACTTATTGAAGAGACTGTCTTTTCTCCATTGTATATCCTTGCCTCCTTTGTCATAGATTAGTTGACCATAGGTGCATGGGTTTATCTCTGGGCTTTCTATCTTGTTCCATTGATCTATGTTTCTGTTTTTGTGCCAGTACTGTATTGTCTTGATTACTGTAGCTTTGTAGTATAGTCTGAAGTCAGGGAGTCTGATTCCTCCAGCTTGGTTTTTTTCCCTCAAGACTGCCTTGGCTATTTGGGGTCTTTTGTGTCTACATACAAATTTTAAGATTTTTTGTTCTAGTTCCGTAAAAGATGCCATTGGTAATTTGATAGGGATTGCATTGAATCCATAGTTTGCTTTGGTTAGTATAGTCATTTTCACAATATTAATTCTTCCAGTCCAAGAACATGATATCTCTCTCCATCTGTTGGTATCATCTTTAATTTCTTTCATCAGTGTCTTATAATTTTCTGCATACAGGTGTTTTGTCTCCCTAGGTAGGTTTATTCCTAGGTATTTTATTCTTTTTGTTGCAGTGGTAAATGGGAGTGTTTCCTTAATTTCCCTTTCAGATTTTTCATCATTAGTGTATAGGAATGCAAGAGATTTCTGTGCATTAATTTTGTATATTGCCACTTTACCAAATTCATTGATTAGCTCTAGTAGTTTTCTGGTGACATTTTTAGGATTCTCTATGTATAGTATCATGTCATCTGCAAAGAGTGAGAGTTTTATTTCTTCTTTTCCAATTTGTATTCCTTTCACTTCTTTTTCTTCTCTGATTGCCATGGCTAGGACTTCCAAAACTATGTTGAATAATAGTGGTGAGAGTGGACATCTTTGTCTTGTTCCTGATCTTAGAGGAAATGCTTTCAGTTTTTCACCATTGAGAATGATGTTTGCTATGGGTTTGTCATATATGGCCTTTATTATGTTGTGGTATGTTCCCTCTATGCTCACTTTCTGGAGAGTTTTTGTCATAAATGGGTGCTGAATTTTGTCAAAAGCTTTTTCTGCATCTATTAAGATGATCATATGGTTTTTCTTCTTCAGTTTGTTAATATGGTTTATCACATTGATTGATTTGTGTATATTGAAGAGTCCTTGCGTCCCTGGGGTAAATCCCACTTGATCATGGTGTATGATCCTTTTAATGTGTTGTTGGATTCTGTTTGCTAGTATTTTGTTGAGGATTTTTGCATCTATATTCATCAGTGATATTGGTCTGTAATTTTCTTTTTTTCTAGTATCTTTGTCTGGTTTTGGTATCAGGGTGATGGTGGCCTCGTAGAATGTGTTTGGGAGTATTCCTTCTTCTGCAATTTTTTGGAAGAGTTTGCGAAGGATGGTTTTTAGCTCTTCTCTAAATGTTTGATAGAATTCACCTGTGAAGCCATCTGGTCCTGGACTTTTGTTTGTTGGAAGATTTTTTAATCACAGTTTCAATTTCATAACTTGTGATTGGTCTGTTCATATTTTCTATTTCTTCCTGGTTCAGTCTTGGAAGGTTATACCTTTCTAAGAATTTGTCCATTTCTTCCAGGTTGTCCATTTTATTGGCATAGAGTTGCTTGTAGTAGTCTCTTAGGATGCTTTGTATTTCTGCGGTGTCTGTTGTAACTTCTTCTTTTTCATTGCTAATTTTATTGATTTGAGTCCTCTCCCTCTTTTACTTGATGAGTCTGGCTAATGGTTTATCAATTTTGTTTATCTTCTCAAAGGACCAGCTTTTAGTTTTATTGATCTTTGCTATTGTTTTCTTTGTTTCTATTTCATTTATTTCTGCTCTGACCTTTATGATTTCTTTCCTTCTGCTAACTTTGGGTTTTGTTTGTTCTTCTTTCTCTAGTTCCTTTAGGTGTAAGGTTAGATTGTTTATTTGAGGTTTTTCTTGTTTCTTGAGGTAGGCTTGTATAGCTATAGACTTCCCTCTTAGAATTGCTTTTGCTGCATCCCATAGGTTTAGGATCGTCGTGTTTTCATTGTCATTTGTCTGTAGGTATTTTTTGATTTCCTCTTTGATTTCTTCAGTGATCTCTTGGGTATTTAGTAACGTATTGTTTAGCCTCCATGTGTTTGTGTTTTTTTCCCTGTAGTTGATTTCTAATCTCATAGCATTGTGGTCAGAAAAGATGCTTGGTATGATTTCAATTTTCTTAAATTTACTGAGGCTTGATTTGTGACCCAAGATGTGACCTATCCTGGAAATATTCTGTGCACACTTGAGAAGAAAGTGTAATCTGCTGTTTTTGGATGGAATGTCCTATAAATATCAATTAAATCTATCTGGTCTATTGTGTCATTTAAAGCTTCTGTTTCCTTATTTATTTTCATTTTGGATGATCTGTCCCTTGGTGTAAGTGAGGTGTTGAAGTCCCCCATTATTATTGTGTTACTGTCGATTTCCTCTTTTATAGCTGTTAGCCGTTTCCTTATGTATTGAGGTGCTCCTATGTTGGGTGCATATATATTTATAATTGTTATATCTTCTTCTTGGATTGATCCCTTGATCATTATGTAGTTTCCTTCGTTGTCTCTTGTAACAGTCTTTATTTTCAATCTATTTTTTCTGATATGAGTATTGCTACTCCAGCTTGCTTTTGATTTCCATTTGCATGGAGTATCTTTTTCCATCCCCTCACTTTCAGTCTGTATGTGTCCCTAGGTCTGAAGTGGGTCCCTTGTTGACTGCATATATATGGGTCTTGTTTTCGTATCCATTCAGCACGCCTGTGTCTTTTGGTTGGAGCATTTAATCCATTCACGTTTAAGGTAATTATTGATATGTATGTTCCTATGACCATTTTCTTAATTGCTTTGGGCTTGTTTTTGTAAGTTCTTTTCTTCTCTTGTGTTTCCCACTTACAGAAGTTCCTTTAGCATTTGTTGTAGAGCTGGTTTGGTGGTGCTGAATTCTCTTACCTTTTGCTTGTCTGTAAAGCTTTTGATTTCTCCATCGAATCTGAATCAGGTCCTTGCTGGGTAGAGTAATCTTGGTTGTAGGTTCTTCCCTTTCATCACTTTAAGTATATCATGCCACTCCCTTCTGGCTTGTTGAGTTTCTGCTGAGAAATCAGCTGTTAACCTTATGGGAGTTCCCTTGTACGTTATTTGTCATTTTTCCCTTGCTGCTTTCAATACATTTTCTTTGTCTTTAATTTTTGCCAATTTGATTACTATGTTTCTTGGCATGTTTCTCCTTGGGTTTATCCTGTATGGGACTCTCTGCACTTCCTGGACTTGGGTGGCTATTTCCTTTCCCATGTTAGAGAAATTTTCGACTATAATCTCTTCAAAGATTTTCTCAGGTCCTTTCTCTCTCTCTTCTCCTTCTAGGACCCCTATAATGTGAATGTTGTTGTGTTTAATGTTGTCTCAGAGGTCTCTTAGGCTGTCTTCATTTCTTTTCATTCTTTTTTCTTTATTCTGTTCTGCAGCAGTGAATTCCACCATTCTGTCTTCCAGGTCACTTATCTGTTCTTCTGCCTCAGTTATTCTGCTATTGATTCCTTCTAGTGTAGTTTTAATTTCAGTTATTGTATTTTTCATCTCTGTTTGTTGTTTAATTCTTCTAGGTCTTTCTTCAACATTGCTTGCATCTTCTCGATCTTTGCCTCCATTCTTTTTCCGAGTTCCTGGATCATCTTCATTATCATTATTCTGAATTCTTTTGCTGGAAGGTTGCCTATCTCTACTTCAGTTAGTTGTTTTTCTGGGGTTTTATCTTATTCCTTTATCTGGTACATAGCCCTCTGCCTTTTCATCTTGTCTCTCTTTCTGTGAATATGGTTTTTGTTCCACAGGCTGCAGGATTGTAGTTCTTGCTTCTGCTGTCTGCCCTGTGGTGGATGAGGCTATCTAAGAGGCTTGTGCAAGTTTCCTGATGGGAGGGTCTGGTGGTCTGGTTCACTTCTAATAACTGTGTAGCAAGATATAGCACTGTATTGGCAGGTAAATTTTATCCTTAGATTTTTAATTTTCCTATCCGATTCCTTCTGTATTCCTTTTCCTAATCTTTCTCAGTTATTTTTACTTTTTCTTCATATGTATATTTTGTAAGTAATTTTAACTCTTTTATATAATGAAATAGCCACAAATAAATAACTTTTTGACATATAAACATGGTGTTCTATGGCACTAGGGAGGAATGTGCAGGTCCCAGACTCTAAAGTGCTTTATAGATGTAACACATCTATACATATACTGAAGAGCCAGGAGAATCAGGATCAGCCATAATCTACACTAAAATAAAATAAAATAGTTGTAGTCCCCTGCATAAGGACCCCACTGATAAATTAGTATTTCCCTAAGAATTGCATTTACTAAGCAAAAAGAAATGGTATTGAAAAAATTTCCTGACCTTACACTTTCCCCAAACTACAACATGTAATGCACACCCAACCTCAGACTTTTGTTTCTGGCAACGTGGTTGAGTAGATAGTCTGAAAGCTTCCTGCTACAAAACATTTAAAATATACATATATGTAATTTAGCTCATGGAAAAGTAAAGGACCACAGGGGCCCAAAGAAAGAGCTGAAAACCAAAATAATAAGCTGTCCCTAGTACAGAGATTGTCTTGTGAGTGTTGCCAGTCCAAAGATGATTGGGTTTTGGTTGCTGCACTTAAAGAGGAGTCAAGGTGGACTTCCCTGGTGGTGCAGTGGTTGAGAGTCCGCCTGCCGATGCAGGGGACACAGGTTCGTGCCCTGGTCCGGGAAGATCTCACATGCCGCAGAGCGGCTAGGCCTGTGAGCCATGGCTGCTGAGCCTGCACGTCTGGAGCCTGTGCTCCGCAACGGGAGAGGCCACAACAGTGAGAGGCCCACGTAACGCAAAAAAAAAAAAAAAGAGGAGTCAAGGACTTAGGATTGAATGAGGTGACACTTGGACCAAGCTTCCTGAAATACAGCCAGTGCCCTTAGAGTACTAAATTCTCCATGAAAGAACTAATAAGAAAAAGAACCTTATGGGAAATGAAATCTTTATATGTTTGGAAACAGCACACTTCTTTATAACTCAGAGAAGAAATCATAATGGAAATTAGATAATATAACTGAAAAATAAAGAAAACACAATATATCAAACATTATGGGACATGGCTAAAACAATGCTTAGAAAGAAATTTATTGCAAAAAAAGGTTGAAAAATATGAGCTCAGTGTCCAACTTAAGAAGTTAGAAAGAGAACAACAGAATAAATCCAAAGTAAATATAAAGAAACAAGACTGACAAAAAGAGAAGGCACAAATAAACAAATAAATAACCAAGGTGACATAATCACTCACAAAGCAGACATTAAAAATATAGTCATCTTATTGCCAATAACTTTAAAAACTTGGGTGAAAGAAACAATTTATTAGGAAAATATAACTTCTCAAAATCTGACTTAAGAAGTAGAAGGCATGAAAAGATCTCTGACTACTCAATAAACTGAAACAGTATTTAAAACATCTACCACTAATTAACTTTACCTATCTCCTTGACCTTTCTCCCCATCTACTAAGCAGACTAGTTTTATAGACAAATCAAATATTCAAGTAACAGATAGCTGCAGTATTGCCATATGCATACCGTTTCAGAGACTGGAAGAAGCGAGAAGATTGCCCAACTTTTTTAATAGAACAGTTTAACCAAATCTGATAAGATGGTAAGTGAAAAATTATAAGCCAGGCTATTGGATCAATTTAGAAGCAAAAAAAAAAAAAAATCCTAAACCAATGAATTAACAACCAAAATAAAGTCTAAAAAATTTCATCATGCTTATATGGGTTTTATCTCAAGAATGCAAAAATGATATACTGTTGGGAAAAACATTAATGAAATTCATCACCTTAACAGATTAATGAAGAAAAAAGTCACAGGGTTATCTCAATAAAAACAAAGAGAAGTCAACAAAATTTAATGTTCTTTTATGATAAAACTTTTTAGAAAATTTGGAAGAGAGGTAAACTTCCTTAATCTATCAAATTTCACTCATAGTGGTGAAACATTAGAAGCATTCCTTTTGAAACCAGTTATGAGGAAAACATGTCCTATTTTGCATTTTACTGGCCAGTCCAGGAAGCTCAGAGATCGAAGTAAGTAAATATATGGCTTGAAAAGGAAGAAACAATACTCTCTATATATGAGTAATAGACAACCCAAGAGAATTTACAGCTAACTTATTAAAAATAATCAGCGATTTAAACAGGTTTATTACATATAAGATCCAGAAAATACTTTTGAAAATGTAATTTTAAAAGGATAGCATTTACAATAGCGACTAAAATGTAAAGCAGTAGGAATAAATCTAACAAAAGATATAGAAGGCTTTTATGGAGAAATTATAAAACTATTGAAAGTCATTAAAGAACTAAACAGAAAAAGATACTGTGTGCAATAGAATCAAAACACTAAAGATGTAAGTCATCTCCAAGTTTGTATATAAATTCAATGCAATATTCCAATAAAAATCTTACCAATATTTTCTTGGAACCTGAGAATGGTTCTAACATTCATTTACAATGAGAAAAGAAACTGAGACAGCTATGAAGAAGAACTTGGGGAGACGCCCTACCAACATATAGAGACATTTTAAAGTAATAATAATTAGGGAAAGGCAGTATTGATAAGGGCATAGATTAATAGACCAATGGAGACAAATAGAAAGTCCAGATATAGAATTGTATGTGTGTTTACATGTCTGAAGCTGATAGATGAGAAATGAGGCTCTGCAAATCAGTGGAGAAGAAAGGACTTTTTATAAATTACCCTTATGGAAAAAAATGGGATCATTACCTTTCGTTATAAGCAATAACAACAACAATTCTCTGTTGAATAAAAACCTAAATGAAAACAAAACTTAAAGGCTTTGTGAGGAAAACAAAGAAAGATCTCTGTTTTGGAGTAATGAAGAATTTATTAAACAAGGAACAAAGCTTAGAACATATAGGACACAGTTGGTAAAATGGACTATGGCAAAATTAAACACTTCTGTGTATTAAAGGTGTGTGAAAAAGAGAAAAGGCAAATGAATAGACTAGATGAAGATATCTGTAGTGCATAGAGCTGACAAGGATTGCTGCCAAGAACTGTCAATGTTTTCTATAGTGAAAGAGTCAAACATTCCAGTGGGAAATGGGAAAAGAATATGAGAAACAAGAGGATGACATCTCACAGGCCAGAAAATACATGAAATGATATGCAACTTCATAAATATCATTTATGAAGGTTTATTACGTATAAGATCCAGGTTTATTACATATATAAGATGTACATATAAAATGCTGATTATTAACCCAATAAGGTACCATGTTATGGTTTACCCTGAAGTTAAAAGTCTAATGTATTGACAAAGGTATGCAGTAAGGGAGACTTGCACTTAGTACTGCTATGATTGTAAATTGGTAAAATCATTTTAGAGAGAGAGCAGTTGGTTATTACCTAATAAACCTGACAATGCTGGTACGTTCAACCCATAAATTCCTAGAGGTAGTAATTTCCAGATATGTATCCAAGAGACAGTATTGTGTATGTGCACAAGAGATATGTACAGGAATGTTCAGAGGTCATTGTTTAAAACAGGAAAAGTTTGAGATAATGTAGATAACTATTCTCAGCAGCATAAATATGTCGTGGAAGAGTCATATGATGGAATGCATTAAAGCAATGAAAACAAATGAACTAGGCTAGAACCATTTGTATCATTATGGGTAAGTCTTCCAAACATAATGCTGAGTGATAGAAGCTTCTTGGAAAAGAATATACCCAATATTATACCAATTGTTTAATTTTAAGAATATATGTAAGTAGTAACAACATAAAGGTACACATGGAAATGATACATTTTTAATACAGAGTGATATTTACTTCTGAGGTGGAGGGAGGGGAATATAATTTGGAAGAGGGGCACAGGGCATTTCAACTGTATTTATATTTCATTTCTTTAGCTGTATTTTGGGTTCATAGGTATTTATTGCTTTTTGCTATTTTTGTATTCTCAGATATGTCTGAATTATTTAATTGAAGAAAGTCTTCAAAACAAAAACAACTAAAATTGGCTCGTTACAATATGCCTGTTAAGTATACCCAGCCCTTCTGAAAGGTGCCTATTTTTGATGACTATATATTATATACCAAATTAAGATAAAATTATGTTTCTAGGGAAAGACAAGTGCCCCAGAATCATGAATGCCAACTTCCTTTGTAATGGGAAATTTAATACTAATAAGTCTACTTGAAGCAAAGCAGAGACTACAGATGTTGGGCACCTTGTGTTTGTGTGCTCAGAGAGAGAGACAGAGACAGAGATGGAATAAGCTATGAAATGATGAACACCATGATTACGCTCACAGCTTTTATTTTTAAAAGACTCAAAATCATCCACAAATATCACATTTAGATTGCATTTCTACCTGTTTCTTTCTCTCTCTTAGTCTTCCTCCTCTGTCCCTGCTTGGCTCAAGTAATAATTTTCAAATATCTATCCAATGTTTTGCATGTCAAAACTTAATGCTAGAGCTGGCAATCCTCAAGGAAAATGCTGCAAATCCTTCTTTCATTAACTCTTTAAATTACATATTATATAAATATAAGCATAAAATGACATATGACTAAGAACACAAATGACTACTCTGCAATTTACAAATTTCTCTTTATTGCCAAATCCATTATTTTTTTCCTCAGTGCATCCTCTAATGTAGATTTAAAAAATCCATTTATTGAACAAAAAAGCCATACAGCCCAAATATATCTTTATTATTTTTTTAAGGATAGAGCTGATTGTAATTCAGCTAGGAACCTTTGTGAAGATTAGCTCTATTCCTGAAGCTACAATTTTCGCAGCAAATGCTTTCTTATTCTTAAGAATAATTTATCTAACTTCTGTTATAAATGTGATATTTCTTTTCTTATATGTGTACCAAGGGCTTAACAAAAGCTTTTATTATCAGTTATTTTATCTATATTCAAAGCCTTTAAAGAAACGCTTGATGCTTTTATTTTATATGAGACTTCCCATATATTAAATTAGGTATTCTATGTAAACATTTTTCATCTTAGTGAAGGTTAGAAAGCTGAACTGATTCCAATCCTGTATTGATATTTTTGTGATTTATTAGAATCTATTTACCAAGTGATAATTTCACTATATCATTTAAGTATAAGGATTCTTTTGTAATTTATACATTAATGATGATATTATGACCAAATAATCCTTTATAGGCTTATTATTAATCACCCAGCTGCAGACAAACACAAAGCTCACTGAGGAGGCAAACTTACCTATTAAGTATATTATTGGATCATGTTCCCTCAAGGTGATTAAAGTTTGTGTGTGTGTGTTTATGACAAATATCTTTTATGTATGATTTTTAGAGTTTGCCTGTTTAAAGATTTGGAGATTATATATAAGTTCTAAGGCACTCAGTTTTTCTGATTTACATACTAACGATCAGGGCCTAAACGTTCAACACCGCAGGACGTTTCTTTGCAGAATTTCCCAGTTCACCCACTGGTGCAATGTTTAAAACTCATTATGCCTATCAAAATCGGCTTGTTCATGGACTGCATGGGTCCTTCCTTCTGAGGGTCCTAAAACAAACAGGGAAACATCTCCCTTTCTTCTCAAGTCTATGTGCGGAAAGTCAGTGTCATAAGTATCTCACAAAAGTTATCATTTGAAGGAAGCCGTGATAGGGAACTTTGCTGAAGCACCTATCATTTTGGTCCAAAGTCATTTTCCAAAGCCCGTTTCTGAGAGAAGGGTCCCTATTCCTGTATTTGCTTTTTCTCAGATCCTAAGGCTATTGAAGGAATGGTGACATAACAACCTTTCTCCTTCACAACACAAGGTTGTGGGCTTAAGAATCATTTCTGATGACCAGGTCACCTTTGAATTACAAATAAACCCCATTCATTCCCTAATCTCTGTTTTACTTCTAACTTTGGGCTTTAATGGGGGTAGCAATTAGAATTCCTGATTTGGTCTGGGAATGTGAACTGTATATATAAGGTTCCCATAGTCATTTCTCCTCATGTGGGACTTCAGGCTGTCATGATTTGGAGCTGCCATTATTCCACATCCCTTTCCATTTAAACTCTTTTGGGGAACACTGGACACCCTTACTCTCCTCTTCGGTAAGATCAGTTCAACTCTTGGGCGACCCCAGTCAAAGTTGTCTTTGAATTACAGCCCCAGAAGGACAACTCCTTCACAGCCTTCTTGGAATTATTTATAGTTTCACTGCAAACAATCGTTAGTCATAACATATATAGCTGGGAATTAAGTTTGCCTATCCTCTCTGTAGGTAACCAATGAGTCCCTTATTTCCTGACTCTTTTTAAAAAGTTTATTGAAATATAGTTGACTTACAATGTTGTGTTAGTTTCAGGTGTACAGCACAGTAATTCAGATATATATATATATATATATATATATATATTAGATATATTAGATTATATATATATATTAGATTCTTTTCCATTATGGTTTATCACAGGATATTGAATATAGTTCCCTGTGCTATACAGTAGGTCCTATTTTGTTTATAGTAATGTGTATATTTTAATCCCAAACTCCTAATTTATCCCTCCCCCACCCCTTTCCCTTTGGTAACCATAAGTTTGTTTTCTATGTCTGTGAGTTTATTTCTGTTTTGTAAATAAGTTCATTTGTATCAATTCTTTAGATTCCACATATAAGTGATATCATGTGATATTTGTCTTTCTCTATCTGACTTCACTTAGTATAATAATCTCTAGGTCCATCCATGTTGCTGCAAATGGTATTATTTCATTATTTTTTATGGCTGAGTAATATTCCATTGTGTGTATATATCATATCTTTATCCGTTCATCTGTCAGTGGACACTTAGGTTGCTTCCTTGTCTTGGCTATTGTAAATAGTGCTTCTGTGAACACTGGGGTGCATGTGTCTTTTTGAATTATAGTTTTCTCCAGATATATGCCCAGGAGTAGAATCACTGGATCATATGGTAATTCTATTTTTAGTTTTTTAAGGAACCTCCATACTGTTCTCCATAGTGGCTGCACCAACTTACATTCTCACCAACAGCGTAAGAGGGTTCTCTTTTCTCCACAACTTCTCCAGCATTTATTATTTGTCAACTTTTTGATGATGGCCATTTTTCCTGACTCTTGTAGTTGTTAGTTAGTTGACTGATAGTCTAGATATGTTTCCAAATTTGTTCCTCACATGTTTACTAGGCTGTAAGAGCTGTCTAAAATAGGTGACTATTAAAACATACACCTTGAACAGGATCCCTTCTTATTAGAGTGTTCTGTTGACCACAACACAGAGTTGTAGGTACTTCAAGCTTTCTATGTTTGGCAACTCTATGTTGTCAAAAGAAAAAGCAATCTGGAAATCATCTTGCCAAACCTGACTGTATAAAAAGAAATGAATGAGTACCCTAATGTAGGTATATGTAAAAAAAAAACAAAAAAAACCAAAGAAAATAATGAGAAAGTAAACCATACACTCACACAATGGATGGTAAGATTGTGACTCAAGTATTCAGCAACTAGTGATTTCAAAACTGGCATCACAGGAAAGAGAGACTTAATTTCCCTCTGATTTAATTTTCTCTTCATTAACTTTGGGTTTATTCTGGGAAAACGTTATTTTAAATTCTTGCCAAGTCTTAATTTTGTACCATGTGCCTGAATTGACTACTAAAAAGTAAAATAAATAAAACTATAAAAAGTAAGTCCACATGCTTAATACATTATTCTTCTTAAGGAATAGAACTAGGAAGGATGAGTTATAGTTCTGTAGAGAATATTAATTTTAGCTCACAAGCTCAGGTAGCAAGAGCTACATGACATCACTTTCTTTAAATCAACTTAAATCTTTTCTGAGGGCAATTTAACCCCAGTTGTTACTGAGATTCCCATTCCTCTGCAAAGCTGTACAAATTCTCCGGTTTCTATGAGATACTTAGACATGATAGAATCTCCTCTTGTTGTAGGTCCCCCCTGATTACTTCTGAGATGCCGATGGTGGCAGTCTGGATGGCCCCTTCAGATCCCCCAGGGTTATGTCTTCTCTCCCACTCCGATAACAGGGGAATCTTGTTACGTGCACCACACAGCTTTCACCTCTCCTAAAAACTGTCACCTCCCTGAAGGACTGACAGAGGCTTTCTAGGGGATTGTATGTTTCTTACCATTTCCTAATTTCAGGGCCATCTTTTTCTTCTCTCTTGTGGCTCTCAGAAGAATCAATTTTCTCTCTTCTCTGTCTAGCACACTTGGGATAATCTCTTCAAGGAATTTAGACTTTTACAAAAGGCAGCGAGAAATGTTTATTCTCAGAAAAGCTTCTGCTTTCAGCCCAGCAAAAGTCCCTAAGCAAAAAAGATCAACCTCATTGAAAAGGATGAAAAGAAATATATAGTAATAACAAATATGATTTCATATTTTAATAAGCTAATCTGCTATAAGTATATCTGGGATGTTCAATTATATTCAGTGAAATTCCCTAATCAACTTGTTTGTGAAAGAGAGCCAGATATTTCTCAAAAGCAGTGATGGTTGTGATGTGCTGGTGCGAGTCTTCTTGAGAAGGGTTTATGGATTAACATCTCTAGAAGCCTATAAAACTGCAGTAATGGATTCAAGTTTCTGTTTGTCTTCTGTGTTAGAGTGTAAAGTCCTCGGGCGTAGGGTCAGGGAAGGGTCGGTACAGCTATTTGTTGTAGGCACCAGTTCAGTGCTTGAGACAAAGCAGGCCTTCAATGAACCTTTGTTGAAAGAATGAATGAGTCAATGGAGCTAGGTATGGGTTTAACCTACCAATATTAGTTCTCAGTTCACAGCCTATACATAATGATGCTCCTAAGGACTTTCAAGATGATGAGGCAACTTCTGAATCATCAGGTACAATTTCAACTTGAACCATTTGTCGTAAATTGTATATACACTTTAATTCTAATTCCTTAATATTGATAATCAATATTTGGTGGAGTTTTATGACATTTTGCCAGAACACTCAGTTAATATTTCATTAACTACGATGCTCCTATGACCTAACTATCCTCTTTTAGTGGGACTTGCATCCACAAATGTTTGAGATTCACTTTCAATAGGACTGAAAATACTAAAATGCAATGGTGAAGGGACATTGCATTTTCAGTAGCTATTTTGTATTAACTTTTTTTTTTTTTTTTTTTTTTATGCGGTACGCGGGCCTCTCACTGTTGTGGCCTCTCCCGTTGCGGAGCACAGGCTCCGGACGCGCAGGCTCAGCGGTCATGGCTCACAGGCCCAGCCGCTCTGCGGCATGTGGGATCTTCCCGGACCGGGGCACAAACCCATGTCCCGTGCATTGGCAGGCGGACTCCCAACCACTGCACCACCAGGGAAGCCCAGTGTTAACTTTTTTTTAAAGGTTAATTTAAATCTCATGATTAGCAATGAATTGGCTTCTACTTAATCACTAAATATCATAATAGTTAAATTTTGCAGATTGTTCAGATCTCTAAAGAAAGGACAACTTTACACGAAGAAAGAAGTTTATTACATTTATTAACTCTCTTGCCTCTTTTTCAGAGTTCCTTGCAGAAGTTCTAAGTCTATTCTATACCCTTGCTCCCCCCATCATGAAGGGTCTTTTACCTATGAAATGATCTACTCCTTTATAACTGTAAGCAGCATCTGTTATATAATCATATATTTCATATGCTATCAGTAGCATTCTTTATGCTATTAAGCCTATGATGGATTAGACAACTAGTTTCTAGATTGTATTAATATACTTTTAAGTAAATTTAATTCTCTGAACAGAACACTTGTGCTTTATGTGGATTATTATTATTTTTAGGTGTTGTCTTGTTTTTCTGAATGTCATTACATGTGCGATGGGTTAACTGGAGTCATTCAAGAGTCCAGAGATGTTTTCTGGTCTATTTGAAGGCATGGTTTGTAAATCTGGGTTCTCTGTTTTCACTCCTGATTTTCGTTCAGAAATTATTTAACTTGAATGTGATATGTGTCTTCCATCAAGCCTACGTTGAGGCAGTGTGCAGTGTTTGGTATTCTAGGCATGCTTCTCTACTAGCTAATGCGAGAACATCCTAAGTGTGAAAGGTGGGGCTTCTAAATGTAGTTAGGTTGTTGTGAACATTAATGTGCTCATGTTTTCAAATCATGTTTGCATGTTTGATAAATATTTAAATTTCAAATATTTATCATACAAGTCAGAACCTGGATATCTTCAAACTTTTAAAAGTGTGATTCTCATCCCTCACTTTCTGAGTATCTATTAATTACTCTCCATATTTAGAGGACATTATTTTTTCTTGAAAAAGATCATTTGGTGAAAACTACAGCTTTGGTGAGTATATATGATTAAGAAAGAGAGATTGAATTGCAGGCTACTTTTTGTTTTGTACTCTTATTAATCAAATCGTAGCACTTTTTCTTTTATCACCCATGTAGGACTGCAAAAGGAAGGTAGTTACACACTTCGAAACAGGGATTAGGCCGGGGCCTTGATGAGTGGTGTGGGTGCCGCTGCTTCACTTAATGTGCTGCTTCCTACGTGCCAGGAGATGGAAAGTGTTGCCATTCTGTGGCATCACTCAGCAGGTGCAAATGAAGTATGAAATGAAAAATCCCAGCCCACACAATGCACAGAGAAAAAACAGCACTTTGTAGTCACCTGTGTCAAGCTATATGCTGTCATAGACAACTCAGATCCAGCTAGGCAAGTGCCCCAAATCTCTCCATCTCTGACCCCTGCAAGAGAAATTGGGTTTCACTCTGTGCTACCTGGGTTATGTTGATGCCCCTCTAAGATTCCCCATCCTTCCAGAAGAAAACCAGTTAAAGTGTTTAGGAGCTGATTACTTCCTTAACAGGGAAGAATGATGTGACGGTGGGGGCAGGTGCTATTCGGAAATGTGGGTGATTCTCAAAATGGATAATAAGCTGACTCTGAAATTAGGGTCCACATGAAATTATCATGCCTTTTTTAACATATGAGAAAATGTTGTAGCTAATATTTTTGCTTGTTCCATTGTTTAAAGGTCTGAAGGGAACCTACCATCCATCACTGTTGATATCTGTTGTAAGGATGAGTCAAATATTTGGATAATAAAATTATCTTAATTCAGATAAATTAGTATCACCAAGTTTTAGAATATTTTTGTCTATCTAATTGATCTCAGTCTATTCATTTTATAGTATCAGTCAGAGCTAAAACTTAATGATAATTTTAAAGAATACAAATATTAGTACCTTCTGGAGTCAAGCCTGGATGTTAACTACAGTATATTGAAAAAGATGTCTCTGCTTATTTTTTTTCTTCCAGGTTTATTGAGATATAATTGACATATAGTATAGCACCATATAAGTTTAAGGTATACAGCTTAATTATTTGATTTATCTACATCATGAAGTGATTATCACAAGATTACTGAACATCCATCACCTCATATGGGTACAAAATTAAAAAATAGAAACATTTTTTTTCCTGTGATGATAACTCATAGGATTTACTTGCTTAACAACTTAGATATATAACATACAGCAGTGTTCATTATACTTATTGTACATTATACTGTACATTTACATTGCATATTATATCCCTAGTACTTATTTATCTTATAACTGGAAGTTTGTACCTTTTGACTGCCTGCATCCAGTTCCCTCCTCTCTACCTCTGGTGACCATAAATCTGATCTCTTTTTCTATGAGTTTGTTTGGTTTTGAAGTAGCATAATTGACCTATAACACTATGTTAGTTCCTGTTACACAACATAGTGATCTGATACTTCTATACATTTCAAACTGATCACCAAGATAAGTCTAGTTACAGTATGTCACCATACAAAGATATTACATAGTTATTGAGTATATTCCCCACACTGTACATTTCATACCCGCGACTCATTTATTTTGCAACTGGATTTGTACCTCTTAATCTTCCTCACCTATTTCTTTCCTGTCCCGAGTTCCTTCCCCTCTGGCAAGCACATGTTTATTCTCTGTATCTATAACTCTATTTCTGTTTTGTTACGTTTGTTCATTTGTTTTTTTAGATTCTACATATAAGTGAAATCGTACAATATTTGTCTTTCTTTGTCTCTTTCTCTGACTTATTTCACTTAGTATGATACCCTCTAGGTCCATCCATGTTGTCCCAAATGGCAAGATTTCATTCATTTTTATGGCTGAGTAATATTCCATTGTATGTATCTACCACATCATCTTTATCTTTTCATCTATTGATGGGCATTTAGGTTGCTTCCATATCTTGGCTACTGTAAATAATGTTGCAGTGAACATAAGCGTGCATATATCTTTTCTAATTAGTGTTTTTGTTTTCTTTGGATAAATACCCAGGAGTGGCATTTCTGGATCATATGGTAGTTCTTTTTTTCTTTTTTTTTTTTTGCGGTATGTGGGCCTCTCACTGTTGTGGCCTCTCCCGTTGCGGAGCACAGGCTCCGGATGCGCAGGCTCAGCGGCCATGGCTCACGGGCCCAGCCGCTCCGTGGCATGCGGGATCTTCCCGGACTGGGGCACGAACCCGTGTCCCCTGCATCGGCAGGCGGACTCTCAACCACTGGGCCACCAGGGAAGCCCCATATAGTAGTTCTATTTTTAATTTTTTGAGGAACCTCCATACTGTTTTCCATAGTGGCTGCATCAATTTCCATTCCCGCCAACAGTGCACAAGGGTTCCCTTTTCTCCACATCCTCGCCAACCCTTGTTATTTGTTGTCATTTTGATAATGGCCTTTCTAACAGGTGTGACAGGTGTGAGGTGATATCTCATTTTGGTTTGATTTGAATTTCCCTGATGATTAATAATGCTGAGCATCTTTTCATGTGCCTGTTGGCCATCTGTATGTCTTCCTTGGAAAACTGTCCATTCAGATCCTCTGCCCATTTTTTAATTGGGTTGTTTGCGGTTTTTTTTGATGTTGAGTTGTATGAGTTCTTTTTATATTTTGGATATTAACTCCTTATGAGGTATATCATTTGTAAATATCTTCTCCCAGTCAGTAGGTTGTCTTTTCATTTTGTTGATAATTTCCTTTGCCATGCAGAGTTTTTTTAGTTTTTATGTAGCCCCATAATGTCTCTGCTTATTTGGAGTCCATATTTTTTGAAATTTGAATAGTGGATACTAAAAAATGAGTAGCACAGTAATGTATATAGCAAAATTTGACTAATTTTAACAATGAGGAGGAGATAAGGGAGACTGTTAAAAGATAAAAGCTAGTCTGTTTTAATCAAAATAAGAACTATAAATAGTTTAAAAATCAATGCTGTTTTATTATGCTAAGACGGAAATGCCAGTATAAAATGTTAGATAAATGAAAATATAAAAATAGATGTGAGCAATATTGTAGATGCACAATTTCACATTGAATATATATTGAGGGAATCTCTGGCTTTCTCTCTAAGCCTAAATTTCCTTATCTTTATAAGAGAGTAATAGTAATAAAACAAGAGCTATATGATAAGGTTTTGTAGGGATTAAGGATAATAATCCATGTATAGCAAAGTGCCTGACCCATAATAAGTACTGGAACAATAACAGCAGCAACTGCATTCACTTATTAGCAGCTCTCAAGAAATCTCAGAGAGAATACATAAGTTTAAACTTTACAGTTTACGTTTGGCCACAATTATCATGTAGTCTCAATCTGAATAAGTTAGCATTTATAGATTTTTATGCATATACAAGTCTAATTGGAAAAACGTATCTGGAATAAGGTCTTTAAAAGTGTAAAACTGAGATTAGACATTATTGTTGTTTAGTTCTTATATACAAAATTAAATACAATCATTGTATATACTTTGCGGGCTACCAAATTCCTTTGCTTACAGAGATACGCTATTCCATAGAAGAATGATTTATGCCCTTTGCATTCACTATAATCTGGAATCCCATTCCAGAAATCAATTGAACATTTTCTTTTGGTGACCCTTTTTCTACCAAATCCAATGGCTTCTTGTCACACAGTGTTTAATACTTTTAACCCGTGGCTTTCTAGTTGGTGGTTCTTGCATTTTGGGTGGGCCAGCAAAAATAGCCCATGTCCAGCATAGTCAAATATAAGACATATTAAGGAAGTCCAATCAACTAAATTTGTGACTGGTTAGAAGTATAGAGGAAGAGAGAAGTAGAAGTCTAGATTGACTCCCAAAGTTTTAATTTTGCTTCCTAGAGAGGTAGTGACCCATTTATCAAGATAGAGCATACAGGAGGTGCAATACATTTGGTAGAAAGTTTGCTGAGTTCAATTTGGAGATATTGTTTTTGAGTCAACTATGGTAAATATATCCAATAGACATTGTAAATATGGGTCTATAGATCAGATCTAGGTTATAGTAGTAAAGTTTAGAATTATGAATGTGGGTTTCTTTTTTTATTTTTGAATGATTATTGTAAACCACATGGTTGGTAAGTGTTAAGAACATAGATAGGACAGATTGTAGATTTATATGCAACTTCTGGACAGCAGCGCTAACTTCATTCCTTTCTTGGGAACTCTTCCGTGACACATCTTGTGTCTTGGACACCACAGTGTCACTCAGAAAGAATCTTTTAAGGTAAGAAGAAGCAGAACTCTGGTCATTACCAATACTAAAGAATAAGTAGAAAAAGATCAGCAAAGGGAACTGTCAAAGATGGAGGAGAACTGGGAGAGGGTGGCATTGTGGAAGCCAAGTGAAACAGAGTTTCAAACCTTAACTGTCAAATGTTACTGTAAGGTCGAGAAAGCTAAATGAAAGATGTGTATTTGTTTCAATCAAGAAATGACTGGTGGGCTTCCCTGGTGGCGCAGTGGTTGAGAGTCCGTCTGCCGATGCAGGGGTTGCGGGTTCGTACCCCGGTCCGGGAAGATCCCACATGCCGCGGAGCGGCTGCGCCCGTGAGCCATGGCCGCTGAGCCTGCGCGACCGGAGCCTGTGCTCCACAACGGGAGAGGCCACAACAGTGAGAGGCCCACGAACCGCAAAAAAAAAAAAAAAAAAAAAAAAGAAATGACTGGTGATTTTTTGCCAGAGCAGTTCATTAAGCTGTTGCGGATGGAACCTCACTGCAGTGGGTTGAAGAGCAGTGAGTAATCAGGAGGTGGGTACAGTAATCCTGGAGTGTTCTAGAGAGGAGCAGTGCTATGGAAATAAAAAAAGGAGATACATGTAGCTGGATGGAAGGAAGCTGGGAGTAGAAATTGTATGAAGATGAAAAAAGACTTGGCATATTTTCACTCTGTGTTGAAGTACCCAGAAGAGAGTAAGACAGGCTGCAAATGAGAGAGAGAGCAAGAGAGTGAGTGTCTCTTAGGGAACATAAAGGGCATATGTGAGGAATGTGAGACATTAATCTTGATTAAAAGAAATAAACCTTTCTTTAGGAGGGAAGAAGGTGAATATTTGATAGGATTTGCATCTGATCACACTGATCTCTAGAGTAATAAACATGATCATATCTTGAGAAGGAGGTGGTATCAAAAAATGGTATGAATTTCACTCTCTCCTGGCTAATAGGGAAGATAGACACGATAGAAACATGAAGGTAAATAAATAAAGATAGGTGCTATGAAGAAAAAGAATGGGGTACTTTGAAAGAGAATAAGAGGTCGCATAATTCAGATCAAGAGTTGCGGAAGGCTTTCAATTCAACAGATACCTAAAGAATAGCAGGAATTGGGGGGGGGGATGAGAAGGAGAGAAATATTTGAAGAAAAGAAGTATATGTCTAAACTTCACTGTTAAATAGATGTTATTAGGTCCATTTTATGTAGAGAGTGAAGCTCAGTGAGGTTCCTTTTCCAGTGTCTCAGGACTAGGTGGTGTTCGAATTCAACACCCAGGTCTGTCTGATGCCACACACTGTGCTTGATCCCATTTCCTAGGCTGCCTCTCAAGTACCTTGTTTTAGGACACACTTAATTGAACCATGTCTTAGTTCCAGCTGCTATAACAACATACCATAGACTGGGTGGCTTATAAACAACAGAAATTTATTTCTCACAGTTACAGAAGGTAGAAGTTTAAAATCAGGGTGCCAGCATGGTCAAGTTCTGTTGGGGGATCTCTTCTGGGTTGCAGACCGTCAGCCTCTTGTTGGATCTTCACATGGGGATAAAGGGAAGGGAAGCAAGCTCTCTCGTAACTCCTGTATGGGCACTAATCCCATTCTTGAAGGCTCCACCTTCATCCCAATTGCCTCCCAAAGGCGCCATCTCCTAATACCATCACACGGATGGGTAGGGTCTCAACATATGAATTTGGGGGAGATACAAACATTCAGTCCATAACAGGTAGTGTCTTCCTTTTCTCATTTTGGTCAGCTTTGTTTCCACTTCTAAGGCTGGATATCACTGAGACCTCTATCTATAGATTTTTATCTTCCTGCATTTTACTTATTCCTTCCGTGACGTCATCTATGCCCACTGCTATAACTATCACACTCCTGATTCCTACCTTTATATATTCAGCCCTGAGCCATACTTTAATCTCATTTTTCCAAATATTTTCAGAAGAATCCAAGTAAATGATCTGACATCACCTCAAATTTCATGTGTTCTGAATTGAACTTGACATCTCTTTGTATGCCCAAAAGGCTGTCTTAATTTGTCATCAGTTTAAACATCTTGAAACCATTTTTGTTTCTTTCTTCTCTTTAAAAAAAAACCATATCTGTCATGAAGTTTACCAGTGAAATGGAAATTACATTTCTTCTCCTCTCTCTGTACACAAGTTCAGGCTGAAGGAATTACATGCTGCAACAGCTCTCCGGCTTGGAGTTGTCATTCTCAAATACAGAATTCTTAGGCTTTCATGGCAATTTGTCATGTCGGTGCCTTCCTTGCACTGGTTTTTATATTTTCTTGCCACAAAAGTCTTTCATAAAAATTGGATCTTCACATCAAGTGCTTGTAGAAAATCTATCTTAATAGATTCTAGGGTAGATGGTATTTTTTTGTCTAAAATTGTTCCGTGCCCTTGCTGAGGTTTCTCTGTGGGTGGAGCATATGTCCTCACTCTACTGACTTTAATCTTGGCCATGTGACCCACTTTGTCCAATGAAATACTGGGAAAAGTTCAGTGTGCTGATGCTGAGTGGACTTTAGGCATTATGTGTATCTGCTCATTATCCTGTGCTCCTGTTCTGAACCATGAGAAGAGCAGTATCCTAGGTAATTATGTTTCTTTGGCCAGACTCCTGGAGTGAGAGACACTTGGATCCAGATCTGAATTGAACCTCTAGAAGCAGAGCTGCTCCAGGAAATCTGGGATACATGAGCAAGATGTATATGTTTGCTCTTTGCAAGCTACTGAGATTTTAAGGTTGTTATGCATCATAATCATAGAAATAGCTGACTAATATATAGCCATGCTGGAAACCAAGTCTATAATAATAAACCCAATCATAACTGTGAAGTTTGCTTTCTTCCTAGCTATTGAGATTTGGGTTAAAAGTTCTGAAGAAGTGTTTGATCATAGTTTTATAAAGTTTTTGTTTTATGTGTTGGAAAAGCTGGGGATGTTTAGTTAAGTATCAAAATAATTTCAAGTTTGTTTTTGGTGACATATTACAATTCTGAGTAAAATTTAAGTTAGTAGAAATAAACCATTAGAAATTAAATCTTTTAATATTAGAAATTAAGTAGAAATTGGTAGAAATACATTTGATAGAAATTAAGTTTTTTTCTGAAAAGACTTTCTTAACTTTCTAGTCTTTCTAGGATCCTTTCTAAGGCCTGATTACCGATACCCCACAACAGACATTGGCACATTTTCATGTGACCCTTCAAAGATCCATGGAATAGTGTCACTATCTTTGATGTGTGATTATACCTTTCTAGAAAATCTTGCCAGGTTATTGGGCTTATAAATAATTCTCTTGAGCCAGTTGAGTTTCTTCAGATATGGATCTCTCAACCATCAAGATCTCCATTGGGGGGAAAAAAAAAAAAAGATCTCCATTGGGAAATAGATACAGAAAAGCCAAGGGTGCACGTCGGTGGATTTATTTTAGTGTTATTTATTTTCACAGTATATTGAGAAGCCCCAAAGTCATATACCATATACCAAATCTGATAACCCAATTTAAAGTTGGAAAGCACTGATGGCCCAGGTTAGGTAATATCATTAGTTGTGAAATGCCGTTGAGGATCAGTTGAAAGACAAAAAATCCAGGCATATTAGACTTTCACAAAAGCATATGAAGTAGATTTTAGAAATGAATTGGAAATCAGTAATCCAAAGAGCTTTCAGTAGGGAAAAGTAGAAATTATTTCAGGAATCTCTTGGAGGCTGGCTTGAAACATTGTGTCAAGAAAGGTAAAATGGAAGATGAGAGGTGGAGAGCATATTAGGACACTTAAAAATGTCACATCCTGTCCCCATTTGTTCAAATGTGACTCACTTTATGACTGAACGAGCAGGATTTTTGGTGTCAAGTTAATATCTATTTTTTTCTCATTTGTAGAGAATCTAAGTGGAAAGAGCCTCATTTCTTTTGATAATGTAGCCTCAGGGCTAAATCAACTGTCTATTTTTGTAAAAAAAGTGTTTTATTGGAACACAGCTACACCTGTTTGTTTATGTATTGTCTATGGCTGCTTTCACACTGAGAAAAGCAGAGTTGAGTTGTTGCAATAGAGATCGTTCGGCTGACAAAAGGTAACATTTTTACTATCTGGATTTTTACAGACAGAGTTTGTTGACCCTTGCTCAAGCCCCATGCCTTCTATACTTTCTTGGATTGCGTCCTAAGGGAAATTGCTTCTCGGCCTTTTGGCTAAGATCATGTGTCCTAAGGGAATAACTATATTTTACATCCCTACCAACATCTATGAGCACACACAGCATATCTTGGAAAATATTTCATGTAGTAACTTTTACTTGCTATACTTCCTCCCCCATTTAATTCTATTCTCTTTCAGTTTTTGAAAAATGATGTTTCAATTTTTACTGCTCACACTATCCTACCCTCATACTCAGGACTGTGAAAATAATATTTTCTGTAAATATCAGTGTCACTCATCTGTTTTAAGAGTTTTGAGTTTAGTTTAGCAATACATTTAACATAAAACAGAAATTGTATTACCTTTGCTAATATCAGCAGGAAAAAGAAAAAAAAAATTAAGTCAGCCCTCCGACATACTATTGTAGGGGAAAAGATTGAAAAGGACGACATGCAACCTGTGGGAACATTGGGATCTACTAACTTAATGACCTAAGATTGTTTTCTAGGCTGCCTCAAGAACTTAATTAATTTCAAATGGGTGTCTTACATTCCTGAGAATTTGGCTCAATTCCATTTGTTATTCATATGTTCAATTTTTCACTTGTAGATTGGGAGCAAGAGCTTAACATATAATGCGTAAAGACAGGACTCCAAATAAGATGCACACTTGAATCACTGTCAAGCAAATTCTTTACTTTTTTTTCATTTCTTTTTCAATTCACTCACCTATTGAACACCTATCCATTGAGACCATTTTTTAAAAATTCTAGACACGATGTTGCCAGTCAGGCTAGAATGGTATCTTTATGAAGCCTGCTGTACAATATGAGGCAAAAATTAATCAAATAACCACATAAAACTGCATTTGTGATAAAAGCTATGAAGTTGAGATACAGGTGCTATGAAGCATATAATAGGGCAATTTGACCTAGTTGGGGAGGTCAGTTGAGACTTCCATGAGGAAGTAATGATTGAGCTGATAGGAGGAGGAATTCGTGAGCTGAGGAGCACAGGGGTGAGTGGACGCTCATAGTACAGAGAGTCTTCACAGAAATGTACTCTCACTCTCTCCTTGAACAGTGCTATTGTCCCATTTCTTCAATCTTTACCTCTGGTGGCATTTTAAATTAGTTGTTTATCTTTCTCTCCATTGCCTTTTGTCTGTGAAATAGAGAGAACATAGCCTAAAAACTCTATTATGTATCTATTCAAATATTTCCATGTAAGATGCATTCACATTTGTGGAAATTGTTCTTGTTCATTGGGATAAACTCCTAGACAGTTTTCTTAAACAGCTCTATAAATCGTCATGAAGACCTGACCTTGGTTTTCAATCAGCCTATATTTATGGTTTGAAAATGCTTCCTTGTGAGGCTGATAGGTTCAGAGTCACTGGCCATGGATTTATGGTTGCATTTATTATGAAAGGTTTGGATTCTGGAATGCTAGCAGTTGAAAGCCACTGCAAGGATGGATTTTCTTTATTTGCAAATGAAGCAACTGACAAAGGATTAATCTCTAAAATTTACAAGCAGCTCACGCAGCTCAATATCAAAAACACAAACAACCCAATCCAAAACTGGGCAGAAGACCTAAATAGACATTTCTCCAAAGAAGATATACAGACTGCCAACAAACACATGAAAGAATGATCAACATCACTGATCATTAGAGAAATGCAAATCAAAACTACAATGAGATATCATCTCATGCTGGTCAGAATGGCCATCATCAAAAAATCTACTAACAATAAATGCTGGAGAGGGTGTGGAGAAAAGAGAACCCTCTTGCACTGTTGGTGGGAATGTAAATTGATACAGCCACTATGGAGAACAGTATGGAGGTGCCTTAAAAAACTAAAAATAGAACTACCATATGACCCATCAATCCCACTACTGGGCATATACCCTGAGAAAACCATAATTCAAAAAGAGTCATGTACCACAATGTTCTTTGCAGCCCTATTTACAATAGCCAGGACATGGAATGAACCTAAGTGCCCATCGACTGATGAATGGATAAAGAAGATGTGGCACATGTATACAATGGAATATTACTCAGCCATAAAAAGTAACAAAATTGAGTTATTCGTAGTTAAGGTGGATGGACCTAGAGTCTGTCATACAGAGTGAAGTAAGCCAGAAAGAGAAAAACAAATACTGTATGCTAACACATATATATGGAATCTAAAAAAAAAAAAAAGGGGTTATGAAGAACCTAGGGGCAGGATAGGAATAAAGACACAGACATAGCTAATGGACTTGAGGCCACAGGGAGAGGGAAGGGTAAGCTGGGACAAAGTGAGAGAGTAGCATGGACATATATACACTACCAAATGTAAAATAGATAGCTAGAGGGAAGCAGCCGCATAGCACAGGGAGATCAGCTCGGTGCTTTGTGACCAGCTAGAGGGGTGGGATAGGGAGGGTGGGAGGGAGATGCAAGAGGGAGGAGATATGGGGATATATGTATACGTATAGCTGATTCACTTTGTTATACCACAGAAACTAACACACCATTGTAAAACAATTATACTCCAATAAAGATGTTAAAAAATACCCCAAAAAACATGTGCTCCCAGCCCCATCCCCCATTGAGGAAAAAAAAAAAAGAATGGATTTTCTTGTTGAGATCTGAAACTTTTTTTTTTCCCTCCATCCATAGAAATTTTCTTTGGAAAAGCAACTGAAAAGCAAATTATATATTTTTTAACTCATTTAAAAGATACTCTTCTGCTCAGTTTCCGTTCCTTAATATATTGCATGTCTAGGACTTCTTTTCATTTTGCTAACATGAGGAATGAGCCAACACATAAATTTCAGTTTACACAGTTTTTTTTTTTTTTTTTTAGCCATGCTCCTATGTGATGAATGTGGGATAAGCAAGGCTGTTGTATAGCTGTTTTGCTTGAGACGAAGAACAGAATTTTACTGTACAAAGAAATATTGAAAATGAAAATTCAGTGCACAAAATTACAGCAGGACTCTCAGTGCAAAATCTATATAGGCAGTAGGATAAAATACCAAAATTAGAAAAGTGATGTAATAGTACCAGTAAGACTGCATTCTGAATATTTATTTTTTCCATATAAAGTGGTGACATTCTAATATTTTGATTACTTAAGTAATTAAAGAGATATAAGAATTTGTGAGGAATAGGCTCCTAATGTGAAGGTTATTAATATCCACTTACATAGGGAGAAGGTTCAGTAAATGTTTTTTTCCTTTCTCCTGTACCCGGACTGCCTACTTTTCAAAGGAAGTGCAGAGAATTGCAGTTCAATGCAACTTCCAAATAGCTGAGCAGGAGTAGAACAAATTCAGTGATCTAGAAATGTGCTGTTTCTTGGGATCATTGCACTTAGTGTGTTATTTCCTCATATATGAAGTTAGTGTTCAGAAAGTTTTCCTTAAATGAGTCAAGACTGGTTTTTGCACCTGAAAAGAACAATGCAAGACAGCATTACAGACCCGTAATTCCTCTCTGAATTCCATGATGCTCAGACTGTCATGGAGGCCTCAAACCAGCAGATGGCGCTCGGCTTCTATCTCAAAAAAGATACGAGTAGCTTGTTCTTGAGCCTCTACTTATAACCATTCATTTTAAGGGATGAAAATCTGTGTGCAGAGAAAAATCTTTGTTAGCACAAAGCCTCTGTATTTGTGAGAGACAAAATTACATTTCGATTTCATTCAGAGACTAGCTGGTCATCTCTGAATTTTGCAAGTTAACTCACAAGAACATTAAAAAAACCCCTAAACCCTCCATCAATTGGTTAACTAGGTACAGTCATTTGCTTTCTATCAGCCCACTGATGTTTTATATGGGAGCATGGAAAAGGCAGCTGATATTTTCATGCATTTTGAAGAAAGAATAAAATGGCTGTTTCTCTCTGCCTTGCTTGTTTGCAGACTTTGTAAGCAGAGGAAATGGATACTATGCTTGTTTGTAAAACCGGATCCAAACAAAGGAAGAGAGCCAGGGTGCTTTCCTATAACGTTGACATGTGTACCACACTCTAGGAAAATGATGAGGCTGCAAAAGAAGGTTTTAGCTTAGCATTTCAATTCTAAAATGGATGGTTCTATTTAATTTTCCACACACAATATCTCTCCTCACCAAAGAATAGATGAATATTACTAATCTCACTTAAGTAGCAGCTTTAAAAGGCCACGGCCACAAGGATATTTCTAAAGCAGATTGTAGTCATTTCTGTGGGTATAGAAAATTCCCTATCCACACGGAAAGTGATTGTGTTGGTAATCTCATGCTATTGCTTTAGTGGGGGTCCGCGTCATTCTTCGCTCCACGTGAGCTATATAGACAGGCATAATGGATGGAGTGATGAGAGAGTGCAGTGATGAATTAATACCCCAGAGGTCCTGAAACTAATAACAATGAAGGCTTTTGTTGTTGTTGTTGTTTTTTGTGGCCACTGGGTTCCTGGAGTTGTGTTATGAAATGTGATTCTGGAGTTGTCTGCTGACTGGTTGCCCTGTAGAAGGTTAGAAGGAAGAGTTTCCTCAACTTCGGGATTAAAAGAACAAGAAAAAGCAAGACATGCATTTGCTTGTACTACAATGAAATGAAGTCATGAACCAAATATATACTAGATTTCTGTATAGGTATAGGTTTTTACCCTCTAGCGCTGTGCTATATAAAATATCTACACTGATTGCAGCTTTAATATTTGCATTTGGTTTGTATCTTGTTATAGAAAGAGTGTACATCTTTGTGGTATATTAAGCTGCTTCTTCCAACATGTGTCGATTAAGCATAAGAGATGGCCTGAAAGAGTGCTTTTCTAAGTCTTTGCAATCCTAGGAGGTGTTATTGGGGAAAATAGACCCAAAGTGGACATGACGAGCAAATGTAAATCATGATTATACTTTATTCTACTTGCTTTTTTATCCATTTTCAAACCCGCACCAGGTGCCACCTTACACTAGGCACAATAAAGGGTACCGAGAATATCAACAGGGAATAAAAGCGGTTTCTTGTCACAAAGAGGCAGATGTGAATAGTACTAGTAATGGTGCAATATGGTATGTACTGTCAAAGAACTGGAACAATTGTCCTTGATTGAATTATAGTTATTAGCCCTGAGGATTTGACTTAAAGATAAACCTACTACCCAAAACACGTAAATGTCATTTCCCTTACAGGGAAAGTATAAGCCAGGAAAAGTGCAAGCTTAGAAAGAAAGAGGAGGAGTTTCTTTCTTTTGTCCAAGAGATGATTCCTCTTCTGACCAGCACAGGGATGAGGAAGGAAGGGTGACAGGCCAGTGAACAGAAGCTGACCAATGTGCTGCTGTTCTCACATCCTGCCTTTATAGTGCGGTTTAAAAATTCAGTTTGGCTAATTATGTCTTTCCAGAATGCAAACATTTTCATATCCAAACACCTGTGTATTTAAAGGTTTCAAGGGGGCTTCCCTGGTGGCGCAGTGGTTGAGAGTCCGCCTGCCGATGCAGGGGACGCGGGTTCGTGCCCCGGTCCGGGAAGATCCCACAAGCTGCGTAGCGGCTGGGCCCATGAGCCATGGCCGCTGAGCCTGCGCGTCCAGAGCCTGTGCTCCGCAACGGGAGAAAAAAAAAACAAAAAAAACCCCCAAAAAAACCCCACCACATTTGCCGGTTTAGACAGCCCATGCATCTTCTTTTTTCCATTTGGAAAGATATTTGAGAATTTGCTATATCTCACAACTGATTTTCACTACCCATATCCTGAAACAGAATCATACGCATTTTAATGAAATGTTAACATAAGAAAATTGAGTAATGTATATATCTGTGGTCTTTACAATGGATAAGTAACCATGTGCTATAATTTTATGACAGTTATTAATAAAAATAGATCTTAATTAAAAAAATGAAGTAGCCATCATAATGTGAACATTCAACTAGATATATAAATTTAAATTTAAAAATATATTTTATATATATTTAAATATACAGAGGGAGACAGAGAAAGACAGACAGACACAGAAAGAGAGAGGTAGATAGAGTTCAGTTCATAAGCTGGTATGAAATTTGCTCCATGATTTTGATAAGTCAATTGTATTTGCCCTTGTGTGAAATACTTTCAATAAACTTTATTGGTAAAGCACTTGGAGATCATTGGTTGAAAAGTGCAATTGACTGTGAGTGCAGGCTTCAGAGCCTTACAATTGAGAGTCATCATAAATTTTATCTTTGCTGGCATAGGAGCAGAGATTATTTTTATACAAAGGGGTGGCTTTTTCATTTTGTAAACACCTTAAGCTAGGTGCTTCAGTAATGAATCTTAGACCAGTAGAAAAGTTGGTGACAACAGTAACATATATATACGTGTGTATATACCAGTGCTCTTGTAGCTTTCTCTACCTGCCCTGGAATAAGAAAACACTAATATTTTGCCATAATTCTTTATGTGTCTTCTATATTTGTGGAGGATTACAGGAGATAAAACCATGCAGGTTTATTTTGGGGAAAAAGGGATGATATTTATTTGAGAGGTCTTCCCTGATAACACAAATTTCTACCAACTTCTTAATGTTAAGCAAGTATTCTGGTATGACAGTGAATTTATCAATCACCGGAAGGGAAGTTTTATTGTTGTTGGGAATGTTGTTTCATCACCTACCAGCCAGAAAGAGAAGAAATCTTAAAGGTTAAAAGTAGAAGTAAATTAAACTTTTCTCAATATCAACTTAACGTTTTTTGATCAGCGAAAGTTCTCTAAGCAGGTGGAGAAAAGACACTGAAAGAATTGGAAGCTGAAGGAAGAGCACTGATGAAAAATACATCACAAATGACTAATAAACTGTAAATGAAATTGGGTGCCTTTCAGGTGGGAGCTGCTAACAGGCTCTGAGGCAGCGTTTGACCTCTTTTAATGGAAGTTTTACAGGAGGACTGGAGGTGACGAAGGGTCATTCACCTGATGTCACTGCCTCCTGAGCAGTACTCTTGGTGGGCCACTCGGATTGTGTTGAAGGATGGCGGGGAATGTGCATCAGTCAGCAGGACAGAAGTCAGCTCCCTAGCCAACCTTTTCCTGCAGCAGTTCAGAAACTGTACAAAGTAGGGGAAGCCAGACTGTTTATTTGACTTGTGTTTTTTTATTAAGATATAATTTTTTTAAACATCTTCATTGGAGTATAATTGCTTTACAATTGTGTGTTAGTTTCTGCTTTAGGTCTTACATTTCTTTAGTGCATTGTTTTAAAGCCCATTTGCCACATTAATCCACTAAGAATATCAAAATAAAATACATTTTCATCCTAAAATATATTTCTATGCTTGACATGATAAAAAATTCACTTACAAGTCACCCTGGTATCAGAGAAATAATAGAAACCAATCTTTTGCAAATATAGTTCGCTCTTGTGGATAGGAAAAGTTGGAGAGAATAAAAGTCATTAAGGCTGTGTATGAAAGATATATTAGAGTTACATTTATATCATTGATTACACTGTTTCTCAATTATACAGCCTGGAAAAAAACATAAGCAATTAATCATGGTAGATTACACTCATTTTGTATTTGGCCAGCAGTAGCAAGTAGTTATTAAGAAGTCTGAGTTCCAATTGTATCTCTAAATAATACTTTGTAATTTCTTTTGCTTATGTGATTTCTGTAATACCCTTTGGTAAGTGTGATTATTTATACCTAGAAAAGATTTTAAAATAGCTCTCATTCACTTTTTATAATTATACTTTTAAATAGATTTTTAAATAGATTTACATTCTTAAATATGATGCCATTACCAGCCCTGCCATTTGTCTTACTTAGTCTGGATATGCATAATTATAAACCACACCAATTACAGCCACCATACACGCATTATCAACTGGGTAAACATTTAGTAGTAAAAATAAGATTTAAATATTCAGATAAAATGATTATACCCCTAGTTTATGTAAAACAATGATTATACTTTGCAAATTTTTACAATTTTTATTTTACAGGAAAGTATTATTTATATATTAATATATAATTCACTATTGATAAAGAGCAAATCTTCTGTAGCAACTTAATTTCTCAGATTTTTCTTAAACAATGGGAAATACTAAAAATAACCTCTTTGAGATACTGGTAGGACATATTAACATTTATGTGACTTACTTGCAAGTATTGAAATGACCCACTGGTAGCCAAAGAAGATGTTGTATTTTGTTTTTTTATAAGAATTTAATATGCTAATACCATATTATCCTCCATTTGAATTTAACAGAAAATAAATTAAATAATTAACAAGGCTATAAATTATTTTAGATTAAAGCCATTTGAAACAAATATTTTTGTCTGAGGAGCTATAAACAACTGACATATGGTTTGAAATGACTGGATCTGTAATGAAATGTTTCCATGTCCATGACATTTGGGAAAGAAAATTTAGCCATACATTTTTGCACTGATTATGAACTTCATCAAACTGTGGGCCTTCGGATGGTATCATGATTTATCTAGCCTTCTTTATCTGTTGATTGTGTTATTTTCACAATGGTATCTTTCTGATAATTTAAGCAGTGTCCAAGAAAAATGGAATATCTTTTAATAGACTAAGCTCCTTACAGTAGCTTTGTATTTCTGAAACTTAGTTTAGTGCCTCTGTGTCATAAGTGGTGGGTTCTGAACACATGTTCTTTGAATGATTTTATCCTAGTTAATTAAAATTATTCCACTCAAATTCAAATAGTCAAAGGAACACATTGAAAGTGATGGTAAATATTACTAACCCTTACTCTCATCATAGGAGAGACTTGAAATGATACAGGGATGGGGAGGGGGAATGAGAAAGAGAAGACAAAAGAACAGAGAAAGAGAGAGGGAGGTAACAGGTAAGGGCAGGTACGCAGGCCAACTGGGAGGAGTTGGACATGTCCTTCAGGAATAGGTGAAAATTCAGTTTGTTCAGCTGGTGACCAGTGATCAGGCTAAAATGGTGAGCTGGGTGTTTGAAGTTTTCAGAATGCGTTCAGGGTATTTTTAGTGGGTGCTTACAGAAGGAGAACCTTCCTTAATTAATGAAAGGCATTCAGTAATTTTTAATTTTAATTTGTGATGAGTAAACATGACTTGGAAAGTCCTTGGCTTACATTTGTCCAAATGTCATGTCCTTAGACTTAAAAAACAAAAGAAAACATGGATCTTGACTGCTAAAACTCACTGAGAATCTCTGTTAATGTCAGGCCAAGAAAGACGGACAACGGTGAACTAGACATTTTACAGAAAATAAGCAATTTTATTTTCATTCAGTTTCTGATTTTCATCTGCTCATTTCTATTTTTCCCAGTCTTGGAAACATGGGACAGTGCAAACCAGCACAGTGAGAATTTAGGATTCCTTCCCTTTTGACTTGATTCACTCTTTCTGCTCTTGCCGCAGAATGTTGGTATTCTCTGAACCTTAGATGAAGCTCTCTTCTGCTCTCACAGATCTTTGTACTTTCACTTCTCACATCATCAGTTTTCACCTTTATACAGTTATTTACAAGTCTGCATCTCAGATTCATTCTTTCTACCTCCCAGTCTATTTTGAAAAGCTCTTGTTCTGTATTTACAGATTGACTTTGTAAGAACGTAAAATTAAACATTTATAAATGGAATTCATTTTTGTAACCAAATCTCTGCTTTCTGATTTTTCTAACTTCATCATTTTATCTACTTAGACTCAAACCTCAGATTCCTTTTTGACACAGTTCTTTTGACATCTACTATTTCTTTTATCCTCTTATTCTCTACTTCGTGCCTGGGTTGTAAAAACAATCTTAATTTGAATCCTTACCTCTTTCAAGTATCATTCTTTATGTCATAGACAATTAGATTTCCTAAAACTTTCATCAGGATATTGAAAGTCATTTTCACTTTGACTCCAACTTATTTTTCTAGTCTTAAAATATATTTTAAGTTCTTTACTCCTGGGGCTTCCCTGGTGGCGCAGTGGTTAAGAATCCGCCTGCCAATGCAGGGGACACGGGTTCAATCCCTGGTCTGGGAAGATCCTACATGCCGCGGAGCAACTAAGCCCGTGTGCCACAACTACTGAGCCTGCGTGTCACAACTACTGAGCCCACGAGCCACAACTACTGAAGCCCACGCGCCTAGAGACTGTACTCCGCAACAAGAGAAGTCACCGCAATGAGAAGCCCGCGCACCGCAACGAAGAGTAGCCCCCACTCGCCACAACTAGAGAAAGCCCATGCGCAGCAATGAAGACCCAATGCAGCCAAAAAAAAAAAAAAAAAATTCTTCACTCCTCACAGAGCAGCCTGTTTACTTAATCGGTACATTTTGCCTCCATATCTCTGTCTTTATGTGCATCATCCCTTCTGTGTAATTATCCTGACACCCTTCTCTGGTTCTATTAAGACAAATGAGTTTAAAAAGTGTAGCTCATTTTCTGACTCCTTGAGTTTTCTATGTTCAACGGAGAGTTTTGCATTTTCTGTATTTTGATACTTTTCACATTAGGCAGGTCGGTTTATCTGCTGTTCTCCAACTATTCTTGTGTAAGTAAGTCTCTGTAAAATCTCCCAAGCTCTTCTCTTTCCTGCCTTTAAAGTTCCTCCAGTCTACCAAAATTAAAAAAAAAAATTAAGGTCATAAGTGAAGCACTCTGGTCTAGACTTAAGTTACTTGATGTCGGGACTGTGCGTTATTTATCTTTGGGTCTCTAGCATTTAGTATAGTCTCTGGCATGTCAAAAGTGCTTAATGAATATTTGTAAAAAAATTAACAAATAGACCTTCATAAGAAAACCACCCAGAATACTGCCAATTAATGTTGTTTTTCCGCATCCCA
Source organism: Aethalodelphis obliquidens (assembly GCF_003676395.1). NCBI lineage: Eukaryota > Metazoa > Chordata > Mammalia > Artiodactyla > Delphinidae > Aethalodelphis > Aethalodelphis obliquidens. The sequence goes on along the minus strand of NW_020837954.1, from coordinate 5,530,594 downwards.
AACATCATCATATTTTCACTGATTACATGACCCATGTAGCTTTCAACATATATAACCATATAGAATTAGTTCTATTTTCATATAAATATAATTTTCTTGACTAAATTATAGGAACTTGAGAACTGATTGTTTTATATGCTCCATAGTGTGTGCTTTGCAGAGTAGGCTCACAAAAATTATTTTGGAAAAATTATTTTTTCATGATATGACTCATTTCATGTATTACATATTTTAGGTATATAGGCACATGAAGACTTTAATATGTCCAGAATTTTGGAGACACAGATTTATTTGTTTTAATGCTGCTACTTCATGAAAAACTATTGAGGCACCCTCAAAAGTAAATAAGATATAAACAATGATTTAAAAAATTGAAGAAATCATAATCAAATAAAAGAAGCAGGGGAAAGCTACTCTTAAACACTGTAGGATGAATTAATTATTGAAATTTGAATTTAATTTTGATTCATGAATTAAGGTAAAAGGAGAAAACTAGAGGGCATGTAGTTATTTTATTCTGATAACTTTTTTTTTTTTTAAAGATATTGGGGGTAGGAGTTTATTTATTTATTTATTTTTGCTGTGTTGGGTCTTCGTTTCTGTGCGAGGGCTTTCTCTAGTTGTGGCAAGCGGGGGCCACTCTTCATCGCGGTGCATGGGCCTCTCACTATCGCAGCCTCTCCTGTTGGCGGAGCACAGGCTCCAGACGCGCAGGCTCAGTACTTGTGGCTCACGAGCCTAGTTGCTCCGCGGCATGTGGGATCCTCCCAGACCAGGGCTTGAAGCCATGTCCCCTGCATTAGCAGGCAGATTCTCAACCACTGCACCACCAGGGAAGCCCCCTGATAAAGTAACTTTAAAGATACTTTATCTCATAAAATAAAGCATACATGTTCTTCTGGGTATTGTACTTTTTAATTTGTTACTGAATTCAGGAAGGTATTTATTTTACATCTTTATAAAGGAAAAATGGGTAACAGAAAGGATAATATAATTTTCAACTATGGTCTGGCAAAAGATGCAAGTGTTCAAAAAATTTCCTCTGTTGGTCTTCTAGAAAACTTGATGGCAACTACAAATATGTGGAATATCCTCACTGAAAGGGTTGGTTTGAAAAGGGTGTTGACTTAAGTAAACCTGGAGATGAGTGAAGACTGTAAGACTGTTGGCAAAAGCATTCTAAGATAAGCACCTTACAAGCACATAAGCTCTCTACTCTAGTTGATAAACTTGTTTCCTGTGGCAGTGTGGTCTAACAATTCTGAAACCTCTATACATGTATTCTGGAATTGAAAAGTTAAGGAATGGATGGCTGAAGGTAGGATCCAGGTTTCTCACTGTTGGAGTGGGACATTATAGACAAACAAATGGCTAAGGATAGAATGAACTATGAGGTAATGGACTAGAGTTGAGGCATCAATATGAACTCATGTTTAGCTTAATATAAATACAGATGGGTACATAAAGAAATATATATATGAACAACAAGCATATTAGGACAAAAATATTGGTTTCTAATACCATCCTCCAATAGAACGAACCAGAACTTCTTGGAGAAATGGCTGATTCTGGGGCAGGGAATATATAAGATGAGCCTGGATCATCTTGCAGTGCTGGAAGTTAAGAAAGTGCCAATACATACATGCATACACCTGTGTACTCACGCAGTGGTGGGAACATGCCAAAATGACACAGGAGCCTCTGAAAGATCTCCCAACGGCCAAAGCTGGAACAGTTTGAACAACAAAGTAAAGTGTTATTGGATCATATTCCAGAGTATAAAACAAGTATCTATGAGTTTACCCTGATATAAATACATCATTAAATATATAAATTAATGGAAGATAATAGACAAATATCCTCTTGCAGAAAAATCCCCAATAATTTATTAGATACTCTGCTCTTAATGAGGTGGAACATAACTTTATGCTTCTTACATATGGAAGTGATTTCCTTTCTAAGAATTCTATATGGAAAAGCTGGTGGGGGGTGGTGGAAGAGTAATGATAGTGGAGAAACCTGAGCAGAAATACTACCTCAGGCAGGTGATCAAGGTCAGAACATCAATGGTGATGCCATGTTGATAGTATCCTTAATGTGATGTGTTAAGAATGGCAACTTATCTCTGTGGTTTTTCTCCTCAGTACCCATAACCTCAGTCTAACCATGAGAAAAACATCAGGCAAATCCCAACTGAGGATTATTCTACAAAATACCTGACCAGCATTTCTAAAAACTGACAAAGACATCCAAAACAAGGGAAGTCTGAGGTACTGTCACAGACGAGAGCCTAAGGAGTCATGATGGCTAATTATCTTAATGACTAGTATCAATATTGATTCATTAATTATGACGATGCAGCATACTAACGTAAGATGTTAATATTAGGGAATACTGAATGTGGGGTGCATGGGAACTCTCTGTGCTATCTTTGTAATATTTTCTTAAATTTAAAACTATTCTAAAATAAAGAGATGATTAAAAAATAAACCTTAAAGCATAAAAGTAATTCTGATCTCAAGAAACTTGAGCAGTCCTAGGTTATGATTCAGATTTGCTAATATATGATTATAGTATTACAGATAATATCATAGGGTATAAATGGATATTTAGCATGTCCGTAAGGCACTCTGAAATACTAGATGCATTAAGTGATTTTTTTTCCAGGGCGGGATTTCAGCCAATTCATGGCAAATTTTACTATTGAATTTGCCCAAAGACCTTCTATTCTACATTGATATATAAAGATCCTATAAAGGAAAAGATAGACAAATTTGATTAGGTAGACATTTAAAAAAAGTCAAATAAGGTAATAAACAAAATGATAATGCAAAGGGAAAACTAGTAGAACAAACAAGAACATGTGAGATAAGGAACAATTAAGTTGCTTAACTTATGAAATGTTCCTAAAATTGATACGAAGATTGTTAGAAAATTGTGTGAAGAATATGATTAGACAATTCATAAAATAATAAATATAATCAGCCTAAAACCATAAAAATATATTTAACACTACTAGGAATTTAATAAATGTGAATACAAAAACACAAATATAATTATTTGTATTCAAATAACCAAAGATTAATACTCAACACTGATAAATATGCACTGAAATGTGTAAACTCATATCATTCTAGATAATTCTAGGAGGTCTGCAATTGATTCCATAACGAAAAAAAACCTACTACACTACTGGTACTAGTACTCTCCCAAGTACCATAATCCTTTTCTTGCCATAGCTCTTAAGTGTTTAGAAGTACACACAACCTTTGGGATTTTTAGTATGTATTTAGGGGAGTTTTATTGCCTTTCTCTTGTTAGGCTCTTTGATACGGAATGTAGACTCCCCTAAAATCTCCCCAAAAAAGCCATTTTAGTATGAGCCATGCATCTTAGGATGTAAGGCATTGCTGAGAGTCATTTCCAACTGCAGTTCAGTTCGTTTCTGGAAGACTTTTTGGGTATAGCCCCTTGCTTTCTGTCTTAAGGGTAGATAGTTGAAGGGGTGTGAACTGGCTTCCTTTTTTCAGGTTGTCACTATTGTTTCATTAAATAAAAGCTGGGTGAATTTTTTAACCCAAATAAACTACTTTAGGCTTAGTTAAGATTTCTTTCATACTCTGTCCTTAGGCTGTTTCTCAATCTTACTTTTTAATTTGGATGTGAGTTTTTGTATTTTCCTGCATTTTTATAGGCATTTTGGTGGGAACTTGGATAGGCTGTTTTAGGTACTGCTAGCCAGATGCTGTTATGGGTTGGATGTTCTGCTAGATAGTTTTATTTGATTATAAATGCTACTCCCTATAATCTATCCAAAATAGTTCATAGAAGAAATCTAACTCCAAATTCACCTCCTGCATCCTTGCCAAATACTTTAAAAACATAAAATCTTGAAGTTTCAGATTGCATTTTCCTTATTTGTGAGTTGACCCTATCTTCACCTTAATACTCTGTTTTGGCATCTCTCCCAGACCTATTTTCCTTTTGCCAGTTTGGCTTGCCATAGATCTTAACTTTTATAATCAACTCCAAGAACTATCCCATCAATTTTTGAAAGTTGCTCAGTCTGCACTTTTTCCCAAGCCTGTTCCATTGCATATTCCCACCAGACTGTGATTTCAGTTCATTTGATGGGAAAAAAACCTATTGAATTAAATAGGAAATGTCATTTGCAAGGATTTAGGCCTCTCTGAGGTATATACAGGCTTCCTTATCCAGGCTATTTTGCTACAGTGCTTAGAATAGAAAATCAGTGAAAGGTCATAGATGTATTAAAATCCAATGACAATTTCTTTTTATGTTCAAAAAAATTACTCTGACAACTAATTTCCAAGACGTTCTACTACTTTCTTCTGCTAACTCAACTCTTTAGTATGGTACCCAAAGATGGTATTTTTTTTATTATTATTTTAAAAAAATCATTTTAGGAAGTTCCAAGTCTATAGCTTCTTGCTGGAGACTTCTTAAATTTTTTTCTCTCTGAATATTTCAAAATATAAATAATAGAAAAAAATCATTTCAATCTACAACTAACCACAATATCTTCTGCCCCCAAGGGAAGAAGATTGAATTCTGTAGCAAAGTACTTTGATGGTTTTTGTTTGTTGCAAAAAAATAAGGTTCATGGAATTATCTGTAAGGTCACTGCAAACAAAGGCAAGGCTAAATTGACTACCTAAAAAACAAATTGGGTATTTCAGAATTGCGAGGTTTACAAGAAGAGGACAAATGGGAGAAAACTCTTGAGGGATCAAGAGGCCAAAGGAGATTGAGAACATCAGGAGAGAAGTCGATTTGTAAGAAAAGGTCTACACTGGCTATGGCTGCGGGGACTTTGTTTCAAGACCAAGAGTGAGTAACATTCCATCTTAAGTTATACTCTGTGCCATGCAGAGGTTTATTCTATCACTAAAGCTGAAGGAAAAATTACTAAACATAATGCTTTGTCTGAATCTTGTGGGGAATTTAGAGTAAAATGTAACTATCATAATTCAAGTCCACAGAAATTTTCAGAAACATTGTGGAGGATGTGAAAAAAATTTATTAATATTTTAAAGGACAGAAACAAAGCTGAAGACCCCTCCAAAGTTCAAAACTGGAACAATTTAACAACAAAATAAATATTGCTTATATTCAGTTATAACCCAAAGAATATAAAAGATATACATGAGTTCACATAATTAGTTAATACAAGAATGAATAAATAAACAAATAAATAAAAGAGAAGGAACCCGTCTTCTTTAAAGAAGCATTCCAAATAATATGTATAGATACTCATATCCAGGAGGAGAGCTTAATTTCCCTCCCTTTGAGTTTGGGCTAGACCTAATGAATTCCTTACACAGCATAGAGTAAGGAAAGGGAAAAACAGTAACTCTACAGTATAGAAACCTGGTAGACATAATCTTAACCAGGTGATCAAAGGTAACATCAATGGTGATAAATCATGTTGATATCATGTATCCCTTGCTATAATGCAATGAGAAGAGGACCTCACTTCTGCGGTATTCTTTTCCCAAAACCAATAAGCCCAGTCAAATCATAAGAAAACATCAAACTCAAATTGAGCGTCATTCCATAAAATATCTGGTCAGTACTCTTCTAGATTATTAAGGTCATGAAAGATAAGAAAAGACTGAGAAACTGTTACAGACATGATGACATTGATGGTTAAATGCAATGTGGTATCCTGGGTTGGATCCTGGAAGAGAAAAGAGACATTAATGGAAAAACTTGTGAAATCTGAGTTAGTCTATATAGTTTAGTGGCAGTGAACCAATGTTAATTTTGACAAATGTATCATGGTTAGGTAAAATGTTAACATTAAGGAAAGCTGGATACAGTGTATGAGGGAACTCTTTATACTATCTAAAATAATATCCTAAAATTCTCAATTAAAAATTTATTTAAAAAAATTAAAGGATTATGTTACTCAGAATAAACTGCTTTAGATTCACTACAGTAGAACTATTTAAATTCTAACAATTCAAAAATATATATTAACCTAGTGACTACTGTAGGCCTGGGGCACAAGAGTGCAAAAAAGACAAAAATTACCAGCTTCACGGTGCTTATAGCTCAGTGGAGAGAGGCATATGATAAAACAACAAAAGGAGCAAATACATAAATTTTATTGTATGTTAGGAGGTGACAAATTCTATCAAAAATGATTAAGCAGGGAAAGGAGGGCTTTGCAGTAAGCAGGGCAGAATTCAACGTTCTAAAGGTCATTCTCATTGAAAGGTGATATTTAAGCAAAATCTTAAAGAATGTGAGGCAATTAACCACACCAGTATCTGGGAGAAGAGAATTCTATGTGAAGAGAACTGACAGTGTGAAAGTCCAAGAGTGGAGACATCCCAGGCACATGTTTAAAGAAAAGCAATTGGCCAGAGTCTGTGGCCAGTAAGGAGAGAAGAGTGCTTTAGATGAACAGGGGTGAGAGGGACAATGCAGGGCACACTGGCTGTTGTGAGAACTTTGGCTTTTACTCTGAGTGAGCTGAAGAACCATTTGAGGGTTCTGAGCAGGGGTATGTTGTGATCTGACTATGGTCTGAAAGGGATTAATGTGCCTGCTCTGTTGAGGGTAGATAGTGGGTGAGAGAGGGTGGTGGCAAGACATACCAGTTTTTTGTTCAAGATGTATTTATTGAGCATCTACTATGTGTCAGGCTGGGGATATAGCAGTGAGAAGGATCTGTTCTCCCCTGGTGCTTACTTTGTGGTGGGGAGAGGTAGATGAAGTCAAAAACTAGCAAGTAAAAAGACAAAGCAGAGGACAATGCTTGTAAGATATACCAGTGTTTTACTTTCCTTATAGTCATTTTTTGAATGTTCTATTCTGCCAACCTCAAGCTTAACTTTTTTTTTAAAATAAGGCTAAATGCATTTATTATTTGTTTATTTATTGCATTATTGCCACTTTTTTTTAGGAGTCTGAGAAAATAAAATTATTTTTGGTTTAAAGCAGAGGTCATCATCAACAAATCTCCCCCCCCCCCAGTTTATTGAGTTATAATTGACAAATAAAATTGTAAGATATTTAAGGTGTACAATGTGATGTTTTGGTATAAGTATACATTATGAAAGAATTCTCCCCACTGAGTCAATTAACAAACCATTTTTATAAAAAAAACTAAAAGTTAAGAGTGATGGTTTAAAATTGTCTAAAATTTTACATTTGATCCAGACAAGATATTCTAAAACCTCTAATCTAGGGGAGAGAGGGAGGGAGAGAGAAAGAGAGGGAGAGAGAGGATTTAATTTCTTACATCTGTTCAATTTGCAGTGTGTCAGATACAAGTATATAAATAATATAATTTACTAGGCATTTCTGGGTAATGCCGTAATTCCTACTAAAATTAGCTGTTGGGATCAGACATTAAAACAACCTCATTTCTTTTTGACTGAAACCTTAAAATAAATACTGGGGAATTAGTCATGAAATACAAATTTGACAGCTATTCCATAGATTTAGAAATTAGCAAAAAGAAAACAAGCATAAATTTCTCCTTCCCTTCCCCCTCCCCCTCCCCCCTTTCCTCCTTCTTTGTAAATTTAAAGTCAGCAAAATTTAAGTTCCTTTGTTGTGATTTGATAAAACAATTTGGCCTTACAAATTCCAAAAATAATTTGGTCCACCTATAAGGAAAATTTAGGATGAAATCTCAAGTTATGCTCTGTTGCCCTCTCAATAACATTAAATTTTTCTCCCATTTTTCCTTTGCCTTTAAAAGTTTGTATCAAATTCATTGCCTAGATATTAAAAATCACATTAATGTATTAATAACAAAATTTTCTCCCAAGTGATGATATCATATATGGAATAATCTTGTACAATTATGACTTAAATATTGAGCTGTGTGCAAGAGTGTGATATGAACACATTGAAACTTAATTTTGAATAGTCAATATTATAAAAACATCTGTGCTTATCATTGACTACTTAATAATCATTTTTAAGTCAAGAAAATGTACTTGAGTTGCTACTTAACTGATTTTCAGTTAGCATTATTTTTAGTTATAGAATGAATTGGAAAAGCAAATACTTTTGTGTTCCACTTTCAAATGTGATACATCAAAATAAGAGATGTTTTGACAGAAAAAAGAAATCTTGTTCAGCCCCTGTCAGCATCAGTCAATTCTTTCATTTATTGGAGAACTTGAGGAATGTTTAGTGAAATGCTGACAAATGGACTTCAGAGCATATCTAATTAGTATTTTTTTTTCTTCCTGGACTGTGTGGAGAAGGTAAGGTAATTACAGAAACCTGAAGTTTAGTCTTCAAATTGAAGCCCAACTTAAATGTAGTTCAAAACCTTTATCCCTTTAAGCCCACTTTCTCTTACTGCCTTTTGATTTCTATGGTGGTTCATCCATATTAATGTACCTAATGACAGACACCCTGAAGAGGTGAGAATGAATGCTTTTCCTCTGACATATCAGCAGAGGATGATGGTACAAAGCGTGTCTTTCACTGTGTATCTGCATGGACTCTGGGTCTGAGAGAATGATATATACTTCTACTTTATGCCTGCAAGATTCAAAAGGCCTTTTCAAATATTCATGTCCTTTTTTTTTTTTTCCTTTTTATTCTCTACTGGTATGTGTTATGTGATGAGAAGAATGTCAGAGTCTCTGGAGTTTTATTTTTAAGTTTTAGTCTTGCCTGAGGGGGAAAATATATTGAAAATTTGCTGGTCAAGCTGTTCACACTTTCTCATAACATGTCTAATAATTGCAAAGCAGTTTGTTCAAATAATTTAGGCAGGCCTTGAATAATTACCACGATAGACTCTGAGGGGAATTATTGGACAGTGTCTGGCATTCCATCGGTAACACCTGGGGATAACTTTCCTTTTGTGTTGCCTGTATAACCAAGGAGAAGTCAAAGGAGATACAGAGATGAGGGATTTTTTTTTTTTTTTTTTAGCTGAATTCTGATCAGTCTTCACTGATCTTGTTTCAGCTTGGGTTATAACTTCCTCATGTATGATGCATCAAGTTAATGGGATTTGTATTGCCACAGGCACTGTTGCCATTTCGTAGGCTGTGGTGGGCAAGTGGAAATGCTGATTAGAAACATGGTAATGCAACTACCCCTACCTGCTAAACCCAAACTTGGAGTGAAAGGGCAGTGCATTTGTGGTTTTATTACTGGGGCCACTAGTTGTTGCTGTTGTTTGTTCTTTTTATTTTCCATGGGTTTGAAAACTTAACATATACATTCATATTTTAGTATGACATTTAGTCCTTTTCTTCCATCAGATTTCTGGACCCAATTACTTTTTAAGATTTTGCTTTTAATTTTTATCAGCTTCTAAGCCTCACCTTTCTCCATCATCAACCAGAAAAAAAAGAATAAAATCACCAGCTGGTGAAAAAATCATTTGAAGGATGTTAGCCAGATTAACTTTTACATAATAATTATGAATTAATAACATTTTTCCTCCTCAGTAAAATCCATGTATTTAGTTAGTTTCAGGGAAAAGAGAAGAGGAAAGAGAAATAAATTCACGGTGACCCATTTCTCCTAGCCCTTACCCCAACCTCTTACAATCATCATTCAATTCTCTGTATCTATGAGCTTTTCATTTTTAAGATTTTTTTTTTTAGTTTAAGTAAATTGAATAATAAATTTTAAAAATGAAAGAAATGAAACACTCTTGAAAGCAATGAAAGAAAAATAAATCACTTGAGATATATTTCTTGTTCATGATCAAAAGGCACAATATTATTAAGATGTCAATTCTTTATAAATTGATTTAAAGATCCAGTGCAATACCAATAAAAATCTCAGCAAGCTATTTTGTAGCTATCAACAAACTTGTTTGAAACATTTAGTCGTCTAGAAAATGCTAATGAAAAGCAAGTAAATAAACTCACACTTCCCAACTTCAAGATTTATTATAAAGCTACAATAATCAAGAATGCATAATATTTAAAAATGAATAGACATATAGATAAATGAAGCAGAATAGAGAGTCCATGAATAGACCTATGCAAATACAGACAACTTGACCTTGGTCAAAGGAATAAATGCACATTAACACAGAAAAGATAGTCTTTAGTCAACAAATAATGAGGGTACCAATAGATTACCACAAGGAAATAAATGAATGGAGACACAAACTTTGTACCTTAGATATAAATTCACTCAAAGCCATTCATTGCCTTAAGTATAAAATGAAAAACGATAAAAAAAAATACAGTGGTATTCCTAGGATAAAATCTACATTAGTTAGAGTCTGATGATTACAAAAAATACAATCCATGACTGATACTGTAGACTGTATTAAATTTAAAATGTCCACTCTGTGAAAGATGGTATTCAAAGAATGGAAAGTCAAGCCACTGACTAGGAGAATATATTTTGAAGACACATATTTAAAGAAAGATTTGTATGTGAAATATTTAAAGAACTAGTAAATCTCCACAATCAGAAAACAGACTCCCCAAATTAAAATAAATAGGGCAAAAAAACCATAGTGAAATGATTCACCATGTTATAATAAAACGGTCATGGACTCATAGCCTTTAAAAGCTACCCAACACAAAAGGGAAGAGGAAACTGTAATATAAAACTATAATTTCCCAAGTATTAAAAATATCACCTACATTCTGAGTGAAGTAAATAACTTGTCAACCCCCTCTTCATTATGGGAACAACCACACTAGGATATAACATGTGTTGGAAGAAGTGATTAAAAATGATCTAAACCAGTGCACTAAAATTTTAAACAACTTTTCACTATAGACACAGAAAAAGCATTCATTGGGAACAGCAATAACATCCATTTATGAAAAAATACCTTTGACATGCGATGAAAACATAACCTCTGGATACACATTCTCTCTTTTAGGTTTTCAGTGGGAATTGTGCCTAAGTGATTAGGGCAGGATTTGGTCCAATAAATAGACTGAAAATTTTGTAACAAGTGGTGGAGTAATACATATTAATTCTGAACAGATTGACACTGTAATTTGGGATAAAAACCATAATGATTACAGAACGCAGTCAGTGTAAGTCAAGTCTGATGGACTGGAACAGATGTGTCCACCTGTTTAGAGCCCAGCTCTGCGTCACTTGGGATGCATAATATGACTGAGGTCCGTAACATTAGCTATTTAGAAAGGTATACAGGTTAGGAAAAAGGAGAAATGTCAAATTCTGAATCATTCTTTTGTTCTCCTATGTAACTATTGAGGTCAAAAACACAAGAGAGTACACGAAGGACAAAAATAAAAGAGAAAGTCCGGAGGAGATGTAAACCTCATTACATGCCTTTCATTGGAGACAATTTAGAAAGCTTCATAAAGGGCATTTCAAGGACAGAAGGATGGAATAGATTCTGTTTTCATTTTCCTAAAATTGATAAATTTTGTGTAAATTAACTCAATCTGATTTTTTTTTTAAAATGCTAAAGTGAATGAAGAAAGATGGAAAGAAGCATCCACATTTCAACGTTCGTGCCTAGGGGCGCTCCACATATCTAGCACCAAGTAAGATTAGGCTTTTGTGAATAGTTATCATTTGAAATCATAGGGAGAAGATTTTTTTGATGGAATATGCCCCAGGTCTAAAGTTTATACTGTATGTCATTGGGGGTAATTTTATTTTTTCTTAAGATAGAAGGAAATATTTCTAGTATGATAATAAATGTCTTTTTATCATAAGAAAGTTTTAATATGTGGTAATAAACATCATTCATTTTAAAGACTGAATATTATAGACGTTCCTATTAAAATATCCTTCCTGTCTCTGCTCCTTAATCTTTCTTATTTAAATTTATTAACAAAACCAAGTACATGTGTGCTATTCTCCTTTCCTTTCCTTTCTCTATCAGCCTCTGGGCATTTAACCAATCCTTAACCTATAGTTTCTCTATCACTATAAGGATAAAAAAAAATTAAAAATTTTTAGTATATAGAAAGCAGTCTTCCAACTCATTTATAATCTTCAACTGTGTTTGTAGGAGGTGTTTTATATTAAGAAATTCAAATAAATTTATTTTACTTCCAGTAACATTATTTTTCTTGGAATGAGGTATTCAAGTTTCATAATGTGAAAGATACAAGTCAGTTTAGTAAACTAAAGAGATATTCTTGGCAAAAAGCTATCAATTGAGTAAAACCTGTCAGAAACACTCAAGAAACTTTTTCAGTTTTACCTTCCCTTCCTGCCCTTTTTTATATGTGGAAAATCTAGGGAAAGATCTTTTCAGTCTGTATTCACTACCATACTTGACAGAAACTTGAACAATCTAAATATCTCACTGGGTAAATGCCATTATGGGCTTCTAAAAAATGGTTTGACTTCTCACACTCAAGGAGGTGTATAAAATCTAATATGTATACAAAAAGAAGATAAAACATATAAATAGATGAGACATATGCAAGTGTTCCATTACAAGGGGCAACAGAATGGCTGATTTGGGAGTAACTGAGTATTTGCTAGAGATTCCTGCTTTAAGCTCAAAAAGTTAAAAGGGTTCAGAAAAATGATGTGTTTTATATGATTCTGCACATAGTATGTTTTATTATCTTATAAAAAGTGTTACTGCCTTATTTTACAATATTTAATAAGTAAAATTATATAGAAATAAATGCTATGTCATGACCTAAAGGATTAAATTACTATTAAATTATGCATACAATATATTGTATTAGAAGATGACTAAGGCTTTTTGTGTCTAAATCAGTAGTTTTCAATTCTGGCAGTGCATCAGCTGGGAAATTTAAAACAATACTGATGTGTCAGTCCCCAGCTCTCCCTCCTGAGATTGTGATATAATTGACCTGAGGTGGGGACCAGGAATAGAATTTTTAAGATCTCTCCAGGTCATTTTATTGTGAGTCAGTGTTGAGAAACACTAATCTTGATTTATCTGTTTTTAAATCAGTGAGTTCTTGTGAGAAAAATAGAAAATAAAATACATTATACTTGTGCAACATTTTACAGCTGTAAAAAAGGGTTTAAAACCTAGTGGGGACATACTGACTAATTAAAGATTAAAATAGAGGTAAATAAGATTTGGAGAAGATCATTGAAGCGAATTTGGGGGGGTGCCAAGAAATGCATTTTAGGGAAAGAGATTTTAAATCTTTGGAATGAAACACAAGTAGGCTTTTTTTCAATCTTCTTTTATGTTGTAGCATGTACCAGAACTTCGTTCCTTTTATTGGCCAAACAATATTCCATGGTGAGGATATACCACAAGAAGACAGTAACCAAAGACTACATATTACATGATTCCACTTACATGAAATATCCAGAATAGGCAAATCTATAGAGTCAGAAATTAGATTAGTAATTTCCTAGGACTGGGGTAGGGGAAGTATGAGAGATTGGAGAGTGATAACTAAAGGGTACAGGATTTCACTTTGTGGTGATGAAAATATTCTAAACTTTAATGTGGTGATGGTTGCACTTATCTATGAATGTACTAAAATGCAGTGAAGTATACAGTTTAAATGGGTGAATTGTATGGCATGTGAAATATATCTCAAAGCTTTTTTCTATTTTTTAAATAAGAAGGCTTGCCAATTCAGGTGGGTAAGAGGGAGATATGGCAGACAGCCTGGAGAGTTTGCTGAATGGCAAGTAGCTGATGATGGTTGGCATATAAGGTTCAGGAAGGGGTCTCAGAAGTGTTTAGAAATGAAGCTGGAGAGATAAACTGGGTAAGATCATGAAGGATGTAATAAACCTTTAAATTTTTCTTCATTTCAATTGTGGTAAAATGCACATAACATAAATTTACCATCATAACCATTTTAAGTATATAGTTCAGCAGTGTTAAATATATTCACATTGTGGTACAACCAACTTCCAGAACCTTTTCATCTTGCAAAACCGAAACTCTGTATTTATTAAATAACAACTCCCCATTTCCCACTTATCCCTATCCCCTGGCGACCATCATTCTACTTCCTATTTCTGTGAGTTTGACTACTCTAGTTAAATCTAACTGAATCGTGCAGCATTTATCTTTTTGTGACTGGCTTATTACACTAAGCATAATGTTCTCAAGGCTCTTTTTTTAAGGCTGAATAATATACCATAGTATATATATAACATGTTTTATTTATCCATTCATTCACATGATGGATACTTGAGTTGCTTCCACCTCTTGGCTAATGTGAAAAATGCTGCTATGAACATGGTTGTACAAATATCTTTTTTGAGACCCTGCTTTCAGTTCTTCTGAAATCAGTAAGCGTTTTTTGAGGAGTTTAAAATGTATCCTTAGATTCTACATATAAGCAATATCATATGATATTTGTCTTTCTCTGTCTGGCTTACTTCAGTTGGTTTGATAATCTCTGCACCCATCCATGTTGCTGCAAAGGGCATTATTTCATTCTTTTTTGTGGCCGAGTAATATTCCATTGTATAAATATACCACATTTTCTTTATCCATTCATCTGTCAGTGGACATTTAGGTTGCTTCCATGTCTTGGCTACTGTAAATAGTGCTGTAATGAACATTGAGGTGCATGTATCTTTTCAAATTTTGGTTTTCTCTGGATAAATGCCCAGGAGTGGGATTGCTGGATCATATGGTAGCTATATTTTTAGTTTTTTGAGGAATCTCCGTGCTGTTCTCCATAGTAGCTATACCAATTTACATTCCCACCAACAGTGTAGGAGGGTTCCTTTTTCACCACACCTTCTCCAGCATTTGTTATTTGGAGACTTTCTGATGATAGGTGTTCTGACCAGTGTGAAGTGATACCTTATTGTAGTTTTGATTTGCAAATCTCTAATAATTAGCAGTTGAGCATCTTTTCATGTGCCTTTTGGCCATCTGTTTGTCTTCTTTGAAGAAATGTCTATTTAGATCTTCTGTCCATTTTTTCATTGGGTTGTTTGGTTTTTTTTTTTTGATATTGAGCTGCATGAGCTTTTTGTATATTTTGATTAATCCCTTGTCAGTTGCATCATTTGTAGATATTTTCTCCCATTCTGTATGTTGTCTATTTGTTTTGTTTATGGTTTCCTTTGCCATGCAAAAACTTTTAAGTTTAATTAGGTCCCATTTGTTTATTTTGGTTTTTATTTCCATTACTCTGGGAGATGGATCCAAAAAGATATTGCTGTGATTCATGTCAAATAGCATTCTACCTTTGTTTTCCTCTAAGAGTTTTAGGGTATCCAGTCAATCTAAAAAAATGATACAAGTGAACTTATGTACAAAACAGAAATAGACCCACAGACATAGAAAACAAACTTATGGTTACCAAAGTGGAAAGTGGGGAGGGGATAAATTAGGATTTGGGGATTAACATATACACACTTCTATATATAGAATATATAACCAGTAAGGATCTACTGTATAGCATGGGGAACTATACTGAATATTTATAATAACCTATAAGGGAGAATTTTTTTTCTTCTGAATATGAAAAAGATATATATATATATATGTATATATAACTGAATCACTTTGCTGTATACTTGAAACCAACACAACGTTGTATATCAACTATTCTTCAATTTAAAAAAATAATAAAATGTATCCTGAGAGTAATGAGCGGCAATTAAAATTTTTTAAAAGCAGGGAAGTCACACAGTTGGAGGACACTAGAGGAGGAACAATAATGGGAATATTTCAGTATTACAGACATGCAAGTTAAGATTCAAGAAACCTAGCCTCTTATCTTCCAGTATTGTGTGTGATAATGAAAAGAACCAGAGCCAGAGCCAGAGATAGACAAGAGTCTTCCTAGGATCCCAGTCAACTCTGGGGATTGGGGATGTTGTCTGCATGTACTAGACTGTGCCCACTCAGGAGAAACCAGAGGAAGATTTAGGGTAGATTTAAAAGCATTCTCCAAGCTGCAAACAGATCCATCAACACAGGGTAGAAGCCTCACTGGCACAACCTCTGACCAAACACTTATTGCACAACAAGCTACTCTGAACCATGAGAAATTCTTAGTAATCCAGGCTTAAAAATAATATCAGTCATTTCTAGCAATCAGGAAGACTGTATGCCCAAGACTGTGCCCTTTCAAGAGTGATCAGAGAGGGTACCTCTAAGGTACTAGTTCCTGCTTGAACTTGAGACAAAAAAATGTAAGCTCTCTGTACTGTGATAGCAATCTCCAAGCCACACATGTTCCCAGTGGTAAAGAGTAAAAATATAACTGGCTAAGATGGCTTAAACTCAAACATTGACCAATAAGTGGCTTATGTAGACCCATGGGTAACCACTAGGTAGCCAGGAGGAAAAATCTGAATAGACACACCAGAAATTCCTACTATGGCAGAAATAGACTTTCCATAATTAGTTCAGCCAAGTCATTAACAAGTAAATAACTTACCAAACAAAGAAAAACTACCTACTTGTGGGAGGGAATCAGTATTTGGAGATATCTAAATTGTCTACTTATCAACGAAAAAATTATGAGACATGCAAAGAAACAGAAAGGTGTGGTCTATCCATAGGAAACAGCAGGCAATAGAAACTGCTTTTGAAGGGGGTCAGAATGATGGACTTAGCAAAGACTTCAAAACAGCTAATATAAACATGTTCAAAGAACTAAAAGAAATCATGTTCAAATAAATAAAATGGGTTATGATAACCATATATCGTCAACTAGAGAAGATCAGTAAAGAGACAGATTATTAAAATTATTTAAATGAACCGAATGGAAATTTTGAGTTTAAAAGCAAAACAGTGATGAAAAAATTACTGGATTGGTTCAAGAGTTGCTTTAAGCTAGCATAAGAAAGAATCAGTGAACTTGAAGATATGTCATTACAGATTTTGCAATGTGAGTAACAGAGAAAAGAAAGAATGAAAGTTATTAACATAGATTCAGAGAAGTGTGGTACACCATTAAGTACATCAACATACGTGTGGAATATTAGAAGAGAGAGAGAAAGGGACAGAAAAGAAATATTCAAAGAAATAATGGCTGTCATAATTCAAAACAATTATTTTGTTTAAAAGGTAATTGTGTAGGTAATTTAAAAGGCAATATAATTGCATACTTCTCTATTCTTCCCTTTACATGTGAAATCTAAAAAAATGATACAAATGGACTTATTTACAGAACAGAAACAGACTCACAGACTTAGAGAACGAACTTACGGTTACTGGAGGGAAGAGTGGGGAGCAGGGATAGATTGGGAGTTTGGGACTGACATGTACACACTACTATATTTAAAATAGATAACCAACAAGGACCTACTGTATAGCACAGGGAACTCTGCTCAGTATTATATAACAACCTAAATGGGAATAGAATTTGAAAAAGAATAGATACCTGTATATGTGTAACTGAATCACTTTGCTGTACACTGAAACTAACACAACATTGTTAATCAATTATACTTCAATATAAAATAAAAATTAAAAAAATAAAATATGAAGAGACCTAAAACAAATAAAGAGATCAAAATACTAATTTAAAGGCTTCCCACAAGAAAGGGCCAGACTCAGATACTTCACTGGTGAATTCTAACGAACATTCAAAGAAGAATTAATATCGATCCTTCACATACTCTTGCAAAATATAAAAAAGAGGGAACATTTTCTAACTCATCATATAATGCCATTTTTACCAATATACTAAAACCAAGGACATCATAAGAAAAGGAAACTATAGGCCAATATCCCTTGTGAATATTAAGATATATTCAAAACTCCTCAAAAATACTATCAAACTGAATCCAGCAAAATGTAAAAAGAGTTATGCCCTATGACCAAGTAAAATTTATCTTAGGAATGCAAGGTTTGTTTAACATCTGAAAATCCATTAGTGTAATACAGCATTCTAATAAAGGATAGAATCCATATCCTCATCTAAATTCAGGTTTGATTACTCAAGTCTACTAATACGCAGATTTTTTTCAATAAATATATACTGGAGTGCTACATGATCTGCAGACAGTTGAATCCACTGATGCATATGGAGCGACAACTGTGAAGTTACATGCGGATTTTTGATTGCATAGAGGTTTAGCACCCCTCACCCCTGAGTTGTTCAAGTGTCACCTATATAGGCAGAAAATATCTGAAACGATTCAGCACAGTTTCCTGATAAAACTGCCCAACAACTTAGGAACAGAAGAGACTTTCCTCAGCCATCTACAAAAATAGGCCATCTACAAAAGTCCACAGCTAACATTATACTTAATGGTGGAACACTGAATGCTTTACTGGTAAGATCAGGAACAAGACAGGAAGTCTGCTCTTGCCACTTCTGTTTAACATTCTACTGAATATCTTAGCTAGGGTAATTAGGAAAGATAAACAAAGAGCATGCATATTGTAAAGGAAGAAGTAAAACTATCTTTGTTGCAGATGGCAGGGTCTTGTATATAGACTATCCTGAAGAATACGCACACACACACACACACTATTGTAACTAATAAACAAGTTTAGTGAGACTGTAGTATATAGATCAATACACAAAATCAATTGTATTTCTATAAAATAGGAATCAATGTTCTGAAAATAAAATTAAAACAATTCCATTTATAACAGCATCAGAAAGAATAAAATACTTAAGTATAAATTTAACAAAAGAAGTAAAAAACATGTACCTTGAAAATTATAAAACATCATTACCAGAAATTAAAGATCTAAATAAGTCAAAAGACATCTCATGTGTTTGAAGTGGAAAACTTAGTACTCTTACAATGGCAATATTCCCCAAATTGAACTACAGATTCAATGCTCTCCCTATCAAAATGCCAGCTGGCTTTTTTTTAAAAAACAGAAATTGATTTTTCAAATCTGTTACGGGACTTGTATCCAGAACACATTAAATACTACTGTAACTCAACAATAAAAAGACAAATAACCCAATTTCAAAAGAGCAATGGATTTGAATAGATATTTCTCTAAAGAAGATGTACAAATGGCTGCTAAGTATATGAGAACATGCTAAAAATCATTAGTCAGTAGAGAAAATACAATCAAAACTATAAAGAGATCCCACTTCACATGCACTAGAATGGCAATAATCAAAAAGACATGTAATAAATGTTGACAAGTATATGGAGAAATTGAGAGCCTTATACATTGCTGGTGGGAATGTAAAATGGTATAACCACTTTGGAAAACAGTTTGGTGACCACTTAAAAAATTAAACATGGAGTTACATAATTACCTAGCAATTCCATTTCTCCCCAAAAGGAATGAAAACATACATCCACATGAAAGCTTATATACAAATGTTCCTTGAAGCATTATTCATAATAGTTGAAAGGTGGAAACAACTGAATGTCCAAAAATAGCATAGTATATTCATACAATTGCATGCTATTTGGCAATAAAAATAAATGAAGTGCTGATACATGCTGCAACATGGATGAACTTTGAAAAATCTTACTAAGTGAAGGAAGCCAGTCACAAAACACCAGTTATTGTATTATTTCATTTATATGAAATGTCTATAATAGGTTGAATCTATAGAAACAGAATATGACTTGCTTAGGGCTCAGGAGATTGATGGGAGGTGATGGCTAATGGGTCTGAATTTTTTTAGGAGGGACTAAAGTGTTGTAAAATTGTGGTGATGGTGATACAATGCTGCTGGTACACTAAAAGTATCCAATTGGACACTTTAAAGGGGTTAATGGTATGGAATGTGAATTATATATCAATAAAGCTGTTAAAACGATCATGTTTTTATACAAACTAATGTATTAGTAAAAAATGCATAAAATAAAACAATTTTGGTATAAAACAATAGCAAAAAAGACTAGGAAGAAATATAGTATTGCAAAGTTTTTGTACTGTTAGCCAACAAATGACAAAAAGTTAGAATCATAAAGAATACTTAGTCCAAAAGTTGTCAGGAAAATAGACAAAATGAAACAAAGAACAGAAGGTACAAAGAGATAACAAATAGCAAGATGTATTACTTGATTTCAAGACTTACTATGAAGCTCAGTAATTGAAACAGTGTAGTTTGGCGTTAGTATAGAGAAATACATCAGTGGAAAAGATTAGAGAGTTCAGAAATAGACCTACACAAACATGTGCAACTTAATTTTGACAAAAGTGAAAAACAATTTTGTGGGGAGACAACAGTTTAAAAAAGAGTGGTATGGGATAATTGGATATAAATATGCAAAATAACCCACTTTTTTTTGCGGGGGTAGGCGGGCCTCTCACTGTTGTGGCCTCTCCCGTTGCGGAGCACAGGCTCCGGACGTGCAGGCTCAGCGGCCATGGCTCACGGGCCCAGCCGCTCCGCGGCATGTGGGATCTTCCCAGACCGGGGCATGAACCCGTGTCCGCTGCATTGGCAGGCGGACTCTCTACCACTGCGCCACCAGGGAAGCCCAAAATAACCCACTTTGATTGATGCCTTATATCATATGTTAAAAGTAGCTCAAAATGAATTATAGACCTAAATATAAAACCAAATGTTATAAAACTTCTAGAAGAAATCATAGGAGAAAAATCTTCATGACCTTGTATAAGGTAAAGATTTCTGAGACGCCACAATCGAAAGCACAATCAATAAAAACTTCATCAAAATTTACACTTTTATTTGAAAGACACTATGAGGAGATTGAAAAGACAAGCTACAAACTGAGAGGAATATTTGCAAAGTATGTATCTGATATATGGCTTTTATACAGAATGTGCAAAGATCTCTCAAAACTCAGTAACAACAAAGAACTGATTAAAAATGGGCAAAATATTTGAGCACACACTTGACCAAAGACGATGTACAGACGGCAATAAGCAAAAAGGATGCTCAACATCATTAGTGATTAGAAAAATGCAATTTCAAACTGCAATGAGATACCATGACATACCTATTAGACTTGATAAAATTATAAAGACAGATCATATACCAAATGCTGGCAAAAAATATGGAGGAACTGGATGTCTCTTACATTGCTTGGATAGAATAAAACATGGTAGAACCATTCTGGAAAAGTTTGGCGATGTCATAAAATGTTAAGCATCCACCTGACATATATTCTAGACATTTAACTGGAGGCATTTCATTTAATGAAAGCCTATGTCCATGTAAAAATTTTTATGTCAACACTCATGATATTTTTATAGCAGCTTATTTTTAAATAGCTAAAATGGGAAAAAATTGTCCTTCAACAGATGAATTGATAAACAAATTGTGATTTATGGATACAATGCTACTCAATAATAAAGAGAAATGAACTATCATAAAACAACATAGATGAATCTCAAAATGATTTTGCTGAGTGATAAAGGTCAGAAAAAATCAATAATCAAGATATTATCTAACAAGAATAAATTAAGCTCAGGACTTTATGAATATACGTGAAGTATTAGTTGAGAGTAACTAAACCACACTATACCATAAAAATGTTTTGCTATTTCTTTACTTAAACTTCATTAAGTTAACATTGAACGTTCATTTCTCTTTTTTTTCACTTGTACAAAGACCTTAAAGATAAGCTTTGCAAATATTGGAATATTCTGTTTTCAAGGCAAACCTTTTAGTAGGTGTATAAAGTGTATTCGTTAGAAACCTTCTGTCTTCAGTAATAAAAATGAAGTTGAATTAAGTGAAGTTAAGCAAAAAAAAATTGTTTCAGAAGTTATAGGACCAAAATTAAGAGGGAGAAATAGATGTGGAAAGAACAAAATATACCAGCAGGTTCTCATCAATAATTTAGAGTAATAGAATTACCAAAATTCCTGCAGACTGTGCACTTGGCAATACTCATTGCCTGGCTCTTTGACAGTCTTAAAGTATAGCACTGCCATGGAAAAGTGTCCCGCTAGCTACTTCTGGCTTGGGAGACAGGATGAAATTGTGTGGAGAGGAAGGCAATTTTTTCAGAATAGTTTTGAGATTTTAAAAAAAAAAGTGAAGCAACTATGGAGTGAAACAGAAAGTAAAGGGGGAAGATGGCATGATTTCAAAGAGTGTTGTTGTGTTCTCCATATCCCCTTGCAAAGAGTAGGAGAACTTGAAATAGAGAATTGAGTTACTTTGAATTTCCTCTTTGACATTAAAACTGTGCTTCTTTAGTGTAACACAGTCTCGAAGAGATTCTTCCCCTTTGAATTACAAACAAGAGAATGATCTGAATGACTATTTTCCCAGTCTTCCCAAGGATAATACATAACAAATTACATCCTAATTCATTTATAAACATGAAAGCCTTAGTGCATTGATTGGGGCTTAATTCTTACATGAAATCCCGGTTGAGAATGGTCTAGAGTGAATCACAGGCTTTATATAGAATAATTTCACAGAAACCAAGGGCAAAACTACAGCCAGGCTTTTGCAGTCTGACATTTCCTGGCAAAAGAATCATGTTGATCAAGTTTTTATCAGGTCTTTTTTTTTTCTTCGAAGAATTGGTGTCATGCAGCAAAAACTGGCTATTGGGGGCTCACTTCTGTGAGAGGAACAATTGGTAATGGCTTTATGAGCCAGTGTCCCAGAAGGTCACAGAAGAGAATAGAACCTGTGTGTGTGTGTGTGCGTGTTTGCTGGAGGGCTGGTCTTGTTTCTTCCTCTTATTAAGTTATACATTTGCTACTTGTCCTGTTTATTTATGTCCCATATTCATCTTTGTTCCATGTAGTCTGGACTTACAGGACGCTTCGCCTTTTCAAGGCCCTCATGTTCAAACTTCTTATGCACCCTTAGAAGATATACTTTTTTCATTGTACTCTGCAAAATGAGAAGTGCCAGCTTTCCTTATAATCCAAAGAATTATTTCCTTCTATTCTATAGTCCTGTAGTCTTCTAATTTGAACCTTTGATCCTGGTTCTGCAAAGGGAAGGGCATATTTATTTGTTTCCTACTTTACATTTATTTTTCAGTAGATAATTCATGGACACAGGATAAAATTTTAAAGTTGCAAGAAATGTGTCATGGAATTTGTGTCTCCCTCACCCTTATTTCCTAACTACTCAGTTATCCTTCCTAGAGGTAATCAGCATTACTAATTTCTTAAGTAACCTTTCAGATATTTTATGTACGTGGAGGTACATTTTTCCATGAATAATCTTCTCTATATCTGTTTTCTTTAACAAATGTTAGGTACTATAAATAATACTTTGCACACTACTTTTTTCTCCCACAGTACAGAGCATTTTAACCTTCCTGCAACAAAATTAACTTCCTGAGCAAAATGTATAGTAAAAAAATGACAAGAAAACTTGTTATTTTAATACTGACTATCTTCCCTGGTTGCCACGTTTTGGCTTAACCAAAAAAGGAAATATTTATATATATAGGTAATATGACAACCTATTATATTAACCAAATGCACAGGATAAAGAAGATAATTCATTATATAACTTAAAATAAATTCTTGAAAACACGTTTAAATGTGTTTTTTCATGTAGACAAGACTTTGCTAAACTTTATTAGGAAAATAGATATATTTACACAGAGTTTTTATGACTAATAACTTGAAGTTTTTTTTACCAACTAAGAGTTTCAGCAGTTTTTAGCATACTGTTCATTGGTAAGCTTTCTTAGTTTCAGTTGGTGATTTTGGTTTCTAAGAGTTCCTCATTTATGCCACAACAATATGAGAACATAAAGCTACTTATTTCCTAACTTGAACATAGTTCTGAATAGAAAACTATTATCTTATAATATTAACTCTTACAATTCATAAAAGAAGGCTTTTATATTATTTTGGGGAAAGAGTTGTAAGCTGTAAAAAAAATATGGTTATTCCTATCTTCGGCTCTTGGAATCTGACACATTCATTTGTTTGGAAGGAATAACCTGGGGAAGATGGCTTTACAGTACCGGCACTTGCAAAATAGGATATATAATTAGCTTGAGATGAAATGACTTTGTTTTTTTCCATAAAGCCAACATTATACCAAATAACAATAAATGTTACAAATGTTTCTAAGTCATTCCATTTTATTTTTAGTTTTATAATATTTACTCGTAAATTAAATTTTACTTCTTAAATGAAATAGTTTTCTAAATGAGAAGAAACACCTCCTGTGGTTGTTTCTAATTTCATTTTCTGCTAACATAGCTGTTGGCACTAGAAATGAAGAACAATTTTCAGAGATTACTGTCAACCATGTAATTTCTTGGCAAATATATGACAATTACTTTCTGTGTAATTACAGTGTCATTCCATTGGATCCTGCAGCTGAGTCAAAGAAGAGATTTACCAGGCAATCTTGTCTATTACTCCACTTGTGGTTGTTTCCTTATGTCAGTGTTCTGGACACACCATACATTGTGACTCCACTTAATACTGCAGTCAGGTCAAAGCCATAACATTCAATAAAGGCAGCTAATTTTCTTTTGCTACTAGATTATTCCTTTGGATTAAGACTAAGCTATATATTTGGGTTTGCTTTTATTACTCATTAACATTTCAGGGGCACGCAATAATGAGTGTTGAGGATCGTCTTCAAAGAATCAAATAGAAGTTTTAAACCAATGAATTAACATAAACAGAAAATAAAGACAAAGCCATTAAAAAGGGTAATAATTTTAACGTTAGAAAAGATTTATATTTGACACTGAAAACTCTTCCAAATTTAAAGTGCTTTTCTAGAGCATTTTCCATTTAAAATATGTCTCAAAACATCACTCAGTTTTTCAAATGGAAATACAAAGGAAATGAATAGTTCTTCACAAGCTAGAATGAGTTTCCTATGAGAGTGGAGAAGCAGAAAAATGTGTTGACATTTTTAGTTTAATGAAAATCTATTTTTTGGCTTAGTTTTGCGTAAGCTAAATGTTGAAATCCCTGAATGGAAAATTTTTTGGAAAAAGTATCACAAGTTTAAATAGAATTTCATGTAATTTTCAGATGCTTTTCTTTCGAGAAATGACATTGATGTTAAAAATTTCTTAGTTCCTAGGAGTGGGGGCTTGGTCTATATGACCCACTCACTCTTTTTTTCTTTTTATTGGAGTATAATTGCTTTACAAAGTTGTGTTAGTTTCTGCTGTACAATGAAGTGAATCAGCTATATGTATACATATATCCCCTCTGTCTTGGACCCCCATCCCACCCATCTAGGTCATCACAGAGCACCAAGCTGAGCTCACTGTGCTGTACAGCAGGTTCCCACTAGCTATCTGTTTTATACATGGTAGTGTATTTATGTCAAACCTAATCCCCCAATTTGTCCCACCCTCCCCTTCCTCCCTGTGTCCACATGTCTGTTCTCTACATCTACGTCTCTATTCCTGCCCTACAAATAGGTTCATCTGTACCATTTTTCTAGATCCCACATATATGCGTTAATATACAACATTTGTTTTTCTCTTTCTGGCTTACTTCACTCTATATGACAGACTCTAGGTCCATCCACATCTCTACAAATTACCCAGTTCTGTTAGTTTTTATGGCTGAGTAATATTCCATTGTATATATGTACCACATCTTCTTTTTCTATTCATCTTTCATTGGACATTTAGGTTGTTACCATGTCTTGGCTATTGTAAACAATGCTGCGGTGAACATTGGGGTCCATGTGTCCTTTTGAATTATGGTTTTCTCAGGGTATATGCCTGGTAGTGGGATTGCTGGGTCATATGGTAGTTCTATTTTTAGTTTTTTTCAGGAACCTCCATACTGTTCTCCATAGTGGCTGTATCAATTTAGATTCCCACCAACAGTGTAGGAGGGTTCCCTTTTCTCCACATCCTCTCTAGCCTTTACTGCTTATAGACTTTTTGATGATGGCCATTCTGACTGGTGTGAGGTGATACCTCATTGTAGTTTTGATTTGCATTTCTCTAATAATAGTGATGTTGAGCATCTTTTCATATGTCTCTTGGCCATCTGTATGTCTCCTTTGGTGAAATGTCTTTTTAGGTCTTCCGCCCATTTTTTAATTGGGTTTTTTGTTCTTTTGGTACTGAGCTCCATGAGCTGTTTGTATATTTTAGAGATTAATATCTTGCTTCATTTGCAAATATTTTCTCCCCCATTCTGTAGTCTGTCTTTTCGTTTTGCTTATGGTTTCCTTGCTTTGCCAAAGCTTTTAAATTTAATTAGGTCCCATTTGTTTATTTTTGTTTTTATTTTCATTACTCTAGGAGGTGGGTCAGCATAGACATACATTTATTTATTTATTTATTTATTTATTTATTTTGCGGTACGCGGGCCTCTCACTGTTGTGGCCTTTTCCGTTGCGGAGCACAGGCTCCGGACGCACAGGCCCAGCGGCCATGGCTCACGGGCCCAGCCGCTCCACGGCATGTGGGATCTTCCCAGACCGGGGCACGAACCTGTGTCCCCTGCATCGGCAGGCGGACTCTCAACCACTGCGCCACCAGGGAAGCCCTCAGCATAGACATTTAGATTTACTTAAATGATATAGGCATTATGGGAAAACTTTTAATTATGATGTGAAAGTAATCTGGAGATTTGATCGATTTACTACATTTGGATATATTGGCTGAATTTCCATAATATGAAGAAACATGAAGGAGAACATGGAAGTTTAAAGTAATATGTGGATATTTTCATCAGCATTTATTAAACTATCTGATTAATTTTGAAAGTCTCCACTTAATTTTGCCAGAATGCACAGAACCTAGAGGAAAAAGTCTTTAATTTTTACAAATAATCACTTCTTAGAATATATATTTCTCTATTTCATTTTAAAATGCTGTTTGTTTATACCACTAAATGATTAACTGTCAGCAACCCCTTTTTGGAGATTAAAAATGTCAAAAATCAGGAAATTATTTTACCAAGATGTGTGTATATTAACCACATTGTAGTCAATTTATAAGCATAAATCATTTATTCATTTCTTCACAAGGAGTTTTTGAGCACCCATTTGATTCCACGCATAGTACAACTTTTGAGGTGGAGGTAGAGTACAAATATGAATAGGAAGCAAAGAACACAGTGGCAGAAGTGATGGTCTGTTGATTCCAGCTCATAGTGACTCACAATGTCCATTGTGAGCATCTCTTCTGAAGGCTATGTGCAGTGACATCCTGTTGGTATCGTGAAATTGGCAGCAGTGGAAGTATGATCATGGTGAAAGTGAGCAAATGTTGAAGAAGAGGAGTTTTTTCTTCTCTCTCTCTCTCTCTCTCTCTCTTTTAAAATTCTTCTCAGATGTGGCAGGAGTCAGTTGTTAAATGTTTTCTAGGATACCATTAGGTAAAGGGTATAGTTTCTGTGATCAGATATACCTGATCAGCCCTGTTTCATCCTATGTAAACTTAGACAATTTACTTAACCTTTCTTAGACTTTTTCCTTATCTGTAAAGTGCAATTCATATCATCATTAACATCACGTGTTTGTTATGAGGATTAAATGAGGAAATAACTGTAAAATGCTTAGCGTGGTTTGGTTCATAGAATAATTTTTTTCATCACAGACCACAGACCTGTCAGAACAATCAAATTCATGTTATATAATACAACAGATGTTATAATAAGGTAGACTGAATCAATAAGTATTATTGAAGTATCTTCAATATCTTCAGTTATGTAGAAAGTGTTAAGGTAGTGTGGAGAAGGGGGTGCTCAATTCTGTCAAGGAAGCTGAGAAGGACACATGGAAGAGGCAAAGTATGGATGGGACTGTGATAGATGTACCAGAGTTTGCTAAGCAAAGAAAGAAAGTGAGTGATGTGAGGAGAAGCCTGGGCAATGGGAACAGTGTGTAAGTGGCACAGATGTAGTATAAAGATATTTGGTAAAATTGATAGTACCTTCAGAGGTGCATGTGTGTGCTTTGATTCCAAGTGAACTCTGGGCAACATGAATATCTTTTGAGAAAGGCTGTTTACAGTAAATGTTATCTCCAATATAATTTTGCCTGGAATATGATGTCTTTCAGTTTTCCCTCTGCTCCATAATTCTTAGATTTAAGAGACGGAGAGTTTTCCCACTGGACACTGACCACCAGGATCATATGTACAATTATAAATGGAAGTGCTAAAAAAATTAGGTCTTCAAAATGATTTATAAACATGAACTAATCCACTATATTAAGTGTCAGGCTAAGTAGTTAAGCAATCCTATTTACTTTTATAATTGGGAACTTTGAAAAAAGAATAACATATAGTCCTTTAAATTGAAAAAGTCAATACATTTCAAATTTGTATTTAGCAAATACAACATATTCCTAAATTGAGTATTTCATTAAATGAAGCTGAGGAAATAATATTGTTTAAATATTATATTTATTTCATTTTAATCTATATTGTTTATTTCAATTTTAAAAGTTTTGAAGTTACAATGTTATTTTATTCTGGTCATAATAAAACCATAACACATAATGCTGCCATTAGAATCCCTTCATACTTTCTACAGGGTTGTTTCAATCTTCAGTATCATCAATAAAAATTTAATAATCAAAGGAAAATTTTTTCCTCTTAAGAGAGAATGGAAAATAAGTTACAAGTAATGAACAATCAACCACATGTTTTTATTGATTGAAGTCTTGCTAAGGTATCTTTGGGACAATTTTCTTCCTTCGGACTATTCTTTCTCAAGAAAATTCATTCTTTATTACTAAAATATTTGAAGTACTGAAAGTATTAGAATAGTGCTTAAAGTACAGTAGTATATTTAAAGTACAATAATGTATTTAGGCCATAGATATAAAACCATTTGATTATAATATAGCCTTTTGCATTTATTATGGGTACAATGGGTTAAACGTATGTGGGTGATGGGTTTCAAGCTACATTTTAGGAAAAACTTGATGGTTTATTTTCACTGTGGAGCTGCAGTCCCTGAATATGTGGTCATGGTTGGTGTGCTAAACCCTTGCTTACTCTGAACATGATTAAGCTACTCTGTCTCTTCTATCCTGGCTACTCTCAATAAAAATAAGGTCTGTATCCAGCTGGTCCATTGAGAAGGACAGTTCAGTGATCTCTCCAGGGCATAAGACCTATAGGGCATGTCTCAAACCCATAACATACATACATTGATTCTCAGTAAAAAGTGCTACCTCTTTTCTGGTTGGCTTTCACCTCTTCATCCCCCTTTTTTACTGCAGCAAACTTGACTTGGAGGGTGAGAAATTGAAACCCTTAACTCTTTTCACCACTCGGGGGGGGGGGAACCTCTTTTTTTTTTTTTTTCTGCGGGGGGTTTTTTTTTTTTTTTTTTTTTTATATATATAGGCTTATATCTCTCAATGAAGAAACACTTACCTAAGGGAAAATAATCTGATCCAGCTCAAGTTCTGGAATCAGAATTAGTCTTTTATCAGATCAAGAGATTTGGATAACATATGATCCATCAATTTAGACTCTATAAACAAAGATATTTGCCTTGATGCAAACAAAGGAACCAGTAAGGGAATTAGAGATTTCTAGAGAAGAATCACATTGATTTCACATACCAGAATCTATCTACTT
Organism: Aethalodelphis obliquidens; assembly: GCF_003676395.1. NCBI lineage: Eukaryota > Metazoa > Chordata > Mammalia > Artiodactyla > Delphinidae > Aethalodelphis > Aethalodelphis obliquidens. Next base: position 5,501,275 of record NW_020837954.1, on the reverse strand, counting down.
TGTGAAAACTTTTCAAAGTAAAATCAAGGATATGCCAAAACTGAGCTGACAATAAAAGTAATTTCTCAAAATCAAACACTTTGAGAGTTACAAAGAAAGTACTTCTAGTTCTGACCCTTAGGACCTGTCATTACTATGAGAGGCTGTAAAAAAGGTTTGGGAGAAAGATATTAAAGAAGTAGAGGTTGATAAGATAGAAGTCTCTACAGCTGTTATAAAAGTAAATCTTCCTAAACTAGAGCCAACTGTAAAAGAGAAAGATTTACTATTGGCTGTCTCTGTCCCTGCTGCTGTAATGGGGACCATTAGCTATATGTTGTGAAAGCAGCCACTCAGGAAGATGGGAGACATTACTTTTTAGATTGATTTTGGAATTCTCAGGGCTATTGTTCTACATTCTTGAGAAAACTTTCATGGAAAGAGCAGCCTAAGTTTTAGACTTAGCTTTTGTGGCTTCATTACTGAGGCTGTATAGTGTGGTGGTTGGCTTTGATTTTAGATATATATAGGTTTGAAAAGCAGTTCTACTAATTATTGTGTGTTCTTGGAGAGGTTGCATTACATTAAAAATTTCAATTTCATAACTAAGAAAATGATAATGATGATGATAATAAATACTTATATCACTGAGGATTAGGATATGTTAATATAACTTCCTAAAATAATTAGTAAAGCACTTGGCATATATTTCACAGTAAATGGTAGCTTAAAATACAGAGTCAGATCATGGACTCTCAGTGCCGGCCATACTAATTGGCTATTCTATTATTGTCATATTGTAAAGAAATATACCTCGTTTTGCATTCATTTGAAAAATTGTTAGTCTGAGAGTTAACAAACATACTAAAGGAAAAAAACCAAAAGGTTCTTTAGTTCTTCATGTATTTAAAAGTCCTCCGGAAACACTCAATGCAGTGAGCCTTCAACAGATATTATTCATTGATTAAGCACAAAGAAACAGAAACTTAAATAGAAACAGTAACTTAGTTTTGATTAGGGGAAAAGAGATTTAAAGAGGGCAAGAGCAAGGTGGAAACAAAGGACAAAAAAAAAATCCCCCCAAAGTTTATTTGTACAACTAGACTAAAGATTGCAGCAGTATGAGTCTCTGAGTGAAAGAAGCAGGAAGTAAAGTACAGTTGACCCTCGAACAACATAGTTTTAAACTACGTTGTTCCACTTGTATGCCAGATTTTTTCAATACATACAAACTACAACACTAACTGATCCAGGGTTGGTTGAATCTGTGGATGGGGACCTGAGGATACAGAGGGCCAACTGTGGATGGGTGCCCCTAACGCCTTCAGTTGTTCAAGGGTCAACTATACTGGATTCATCCATGCTCTTTACATGTGTTACCTCACTTAATTCACACAATATTTCTATGAAGGAAAGATTACTTTCTAATTTTACTAATAGAAAACAAAGACCCAGGGAGGTTTGTGTGCTAAAGTCCTATAGGAATAGAGACAAGATGGACTTAATCGATTTTCTGACATCCTTCTTTGGCTTTTATGGTAATAGTTTCGGTCACGGCCACATAGGGTTCCCAGTTTTAGTTGAAATTGAAGTAATGGAGGAAGCTTGTACAGAAATGATCACTTTCTCTTTCTGGAAGAGCCCAAGAGAATCTAGTGAGCCTTTTCTCTCTAGCACTCAGGCATGACTTCAAGGAGCTGGCCCCCCAATTAGACTGCAAGAAGATACAGTATCATTTCTCAAACTCTTTCAGACCCTTAAAAGTGTCAAGCAGTGTGTGTGTGTGTGTGTGTGTGTGTGTGTGTGTGTGTGTGTGTGTGTAAGAGGGAGAGAGAATAAGAGATGAGGGGAGCATTCCCTTTTATTTATGTCACCTTTGTTCTAATTATTACCTGTATACTCTAGAGAGCAATAAGCTATATGTTCTTCATCTTGATTTTCTTACTTTGATGCTTTTCTAACAATTATTTTCTCTTATAGAACTGCTTGGGTAGATTTGTGCTATAGTGGGTTGTTAGATTATAGTAGTGCTAGGTGTCTAGGATAAAGGAAATGGATCCTATGCAAAGGAAGACCTTTCAGTCAGAGTGCTAAACACTTTTAGTGTTAGTGAGGCAAAAATATGATTATCAATTTATCATGTTATAATGATTCATCTCACAACAATTAATATCGCAGAGCAAACAAATATTAAGGCTGCCTCTTTGGCAGAAGATAATGTGCTTCTCATCACTGTATATACTAGAAAAATAGCATCTTAAATGATCAGTTCTGAGCTTTACAAAATAATATTAAAAAGTATCTTAAATACAAGACATTCATTATTCTTGTTCAATGGGGAATTTTCCTCATAGTAACCACTGTAATGGACACTTTTTATAGCTTTCTTCCATCCCTCAATTTTCTTCCTGTGTTTAGAAAATTCCCCCACTATTACAGTTCCAGCTTCTCTCTATGAAAGCTAGAAAAAAATTTGTCAGCCTCCCCTATAGCTAGAACATGGTCATGTGACCTAGGTTTGTCCAATCAGAAGTACCTGTTTCAGAAGCTGGTGACCCAAAGAGGCAGGTTCTGCACAGAGTCCATTCTGGGAAAACTGGCAGATGACATGTGCAGTTTCCATGGTCCACAGTGTCGGACATTCCAGGAAAGTGTCAGTGCCTGTAATCAGAGTTTGGCAGTGAGTAACAGAAACTATACCTAATGGTGGAAATTGTTACCTCTCATTGATATTTTATAATTCATTGAATTTTTATTAAACTTAGAGACTTTAATAAAAGTACAAATGTATACCTCGTGTATAGGTTATAAATTACAATGACCATGTGACCACCCAGAAGCCCCCATTCTCCGGCTATGCCAAATAACAGCTCTTTGAGCCCAGGACCTTTCAGTCTTCCATAGTATTCTAAGTAAACAGATTATTTTCCCAGCCAGCAATCATTTTTTTTTGAGATTTTTGTCTTTTAGTTTTATTAATAGACTTTATTTTAAAGACTTTTATATCACAGAAAAATTGAGCATATAGTAGAGCACTCCCATGTTATAACTTCCACCCAATACACAGTTTCTCCAATTATTAAATATTTTACATTAGTATGATTAGTATGGTACATTTGTTAAAATTCTAAACCAGTGCTGATATTAACTAAAGTCCATGCTTTATTCAGCTTTCCTTCATTTTTACCTAATGCTTCTCTAGGATATCGCATTACATTTGATTGTCATGGCTCTTTCGGCTCTTCTTGGCCATAAGTTTCTCAGACCTTTCTGGTTTTTTGTTTCTGATGACCTTGATAATTTATTATTTTTTTATTTTTTAATACATCTTTATTGGAGTATAGTAGCTTCACAATACTGTGTTAATTTCTGTTGTACATCAAAGTGAATCAGCCATATGCATACATATATTCCCATATCCTCTCCCTCTTGAGCCTCCCTCCCACCCTCCCTATCCCACCCCTGTAGGTCGTTGCAAAGCACCGAGCTGATCGCCCTGTGCTGTGCTGCTGCTTCCCACTAGTACTAGTCAGATATATTGTAGGATGTTGTTCTATTGGAGTTTTTCTGATGTTTCTCTCATTACTAGACTGGGGTTATGGGCTTTTAGAAGGAAGATCACAGAAATAAAGTGCCATTTTCGTCACATCGTATCAAGAGTGCCTACTATCAACATGATCTATGACTGTTGATGTTGACCTTGATCACTTGGCTGAAGAGAGTTTGTTAGGTTTCTCCAGTATAATGTCACTCCTATACTGTACTCTTCGGAATTTTCTTTGAGAGAGAGTCACTACGCACAGCACACTTTTAGAGTGGGAACTCATACTTCCCTTCCAGTAGGGTGGAGTATCTGCATAATTTATTTGGAATTCCTTTGCCTGGGAGATTTGTCTGTATTCCCCCATTTATTAATTCATCCTATCAGTTATTTATATTAGTATAGGTTAATGGATATCTGTCTTATACTTTAGATTTTAACCCAATACTACTTTCATTATTTTGCTCAAATTGTTCCACTTTAGGCCATTGGAAGTTCTTTCAATTAGTTCCTGTGCCCCTTTGACATACTCCCATCAGTGTGTGTTTGCATTTATTAAAGCACTTCCTTAACTTCTGGCATTGAAAGATGCTCCAGGCTCATCTTATGCATTCCCTGCAAAGCCTTAAAATCAGCCATTTCTCCAAAAACCCTGAATTCTTTTATGGAGAATGGTATTGGAAACCAAGATCTGTGTGCTAGGTGTGCTTTTTGCTAGTAGGGTGTTGTTTCTTTCAGGCCCTTTTGGGTAACAGAGCAGAGAAATATATGTGTGTATATTGACCCATGTATATACAAAAGTCTATAGGTATTTCTGTATGTAACCATCTGCATTTATATTAAGGTAAACATAAGATCTACTGCTATCTCCAGTTCTAATCCAAACATAAGATCTACTGCTATCTCCAGTTCTAATCCAAACATAAGATCTACTGCTATCTCCAGTTCTAATCCATTACCACATGGATCATTCTAGTCCTCACCCCTTGCTCATCTATAAATTTCTACTCCACCGTGAGATGCATAGATCCCACCATCTGCCATACGTTTACATACTTAACTGTTCAGTTCTAGTATACATGTATAGCAGTATAAGAATTATTAACTTATACCCATGTAGGAAACAATTTTATTGATTAAAGTATAGGACTTATGTGCAGTTCCTTTTGCCTTTAGTCTTATAGACTCTATTTGTATCTCAAGTTGGTTAGGTCAGCCCCTTTCCCGCCACACTCTTCAGTACGGTTGTTTTATACATTTGTTATAGTTAGATTCACTTATCACAGTGCACATTCTTTCTTGGGATCCCGTGACCGTCTAAATGATTTATTTTTCAATTTGTGTACATCAAGGTTCACACATTGTGTTGTAAAATTTTATAGTTTTTGATAAATGCATAATGTCATATACCTAGCATTACAGTATCATACACAATATTTTCATTGCTGTAAAAAATGCCTTGTACCTCACCTGTTCATCCCTCCCCCAACCCCAAAATTCCTGGTACCCCTTATCTTTTCTCTATATCTGTAGTTTTGCCAAAATCCCATGTAATTGGAATCATAAAGTATGTAGCTTTTTCACACTGTCTTCTTTCACTTAGCAGTGTAAACAGTATGCATTTTTCTCCATGTCTTTTTGTGGGTTGATAGTTCATTCTTTATATCACTGAATAATTCACTTACATAGATATACACAATTTGTGGATACATTGACCTATTCAAGGACATCTTGGTTGTTTCCAGTTTTTGGCAATTATGAATAAAGCTGCTGTAAACATTCTTGTTCAAGTGTTTTGTTGTTGTTGTTGACATAAATTTGCAGCTCAATTAGGTAATTACCTAGGAGTGTGACTGATGAATTATATGGTAAGACTATATTTAGCTTTGTGAGTAACTGCCAAATGGTTCTCCAGAGTGGACTATTCTGCATTTCCTCCAGTAATGAATAAGTTTCTGTTTCTCTGCATCCTCTCCAGCATTTGGCATTGCCAGATTTTTAAATTTCAGCCATTTTAATAGGTGTTTAGTGGTATCTCATTGTTTTAATTTGTGATTACCAAATGACAAAAAGTGTTGAGCATCTTTTCATATGCTTATTTAACAGCTGTGTATATTCTTTGCTGAGGTGTCTGCTCAGATTTTTTGTCCATTTTCTAATTGGGATGTCCATTTTCTTGTTATTTTAGAAGGTCTTTGCATATTTTGGTTGCTAGTCTTTTATCAAATGTGTTTTGCCATATTTTCTTGGTTTGTGCCTTGTCTTTTCATTCCCTCAACAATGTCTTTCTTAGAACAGTTTTCAATTTTAGAACGTCAACGTACCAATTTTTTTCATGAAATGTGCTTTTGGCTTTATATTTTAAAAGTCATTGCCAAACAAAGTCAGTAGATTTTCTCACGTGTTATCTACTAGAAGTTTATGCTTTTGCATTTTACATTTTTGCTTATGCTCCATTTAAGTTAGTATTTTTTGAAAAGTTTAAGGTCTGTATATTAATATGTGTATGTGTTAGTGTGTGTGCGTGCATATTTAGATTCCAGATATAAGAGAAATCCTATGGTATTTATCTTTCTCTGTCTGACTTACTTGACTTAGCATAATGCTTTTGAGGTTCAGCCATGTCGTCACAAATGGCAAGGTTTCATTCTTTTTTATGGATGAATAATATTTTGTTGTGAATATATACCATAATTTCTTTATCTATTTATCTATCAGTGGACAGTTATGTTGTTTCCATATCTTGGCTATTGTAAATAATGCTGCAATGGACATGGGGGTACATATATCTTTTTGAGTTAGTGTTTTTGTACTTTTGGGTAAATACCCAGAAGTGGAATTCCTGTTTCATATGGTAGTTCTACTTTTAATTTTTATTAATTAATTTATTTTTAATGTTTTTATTGAAGTATAGTTGATTTACAATGTTGTGTTAATTTCTGCTGTACAGCAAAGTGATTCAGTTATATATATCTGTATACATATATGTGTGTATATATATATATTTTTTTAATATTCTTCTCCATTATGTTTTAATCTCAGGATATTGAATATAGTTCCCTGTGCTATACAGGAGGACCTTGTTGTTTAGCTATTCTATATGTATCTATTTCTAATATTTTAAGGAACCTCCATACTGTTTTCCATAGTGGCTGCACCAATTTACATTCCCACCAAAGTGCATAAGGGTTTCCTTTTCTCCACATACTCACCAGCACTTCTTGTTTCTTGTCTTTTTGATGATAGCTATTCTAACTGGTATGAGTTGATATATCATTGCAGTTTTGATTTGCATTTTCCTAATGATTAATGACATCAAGCATCTTTTCATGTATCTGTTGACCATCTGTATGGCTTCTTTGGAAAAATGTCTTTTCAGATCTTGTGCCCGTTTTTAAATTGAACATTTGTTTCTTGTTTTTTGCAACTGAGTTGTATGAGTTCTTTATATATTTTGGCTATTAACCCCATATCAGATACATGATTTGCAAATATTTTCTCCCATTCAGTATGTTGCCTCTTAATATTGTTGATGGTTTCCTTTGCTGTGCAGAAGCTTTTCATGGTTTCATTTCCATAGAAACTTTACAATCAGCTTGTCGACATCAAAAACATTGAGTCTTTTAATCCATGAACACAGAATTTCTCTTTATTTATTTAGATCTTTGATTTTTTCTTCAGAGCCATATATAGATCTTGTACATATTTCATTAGGTTTATACTTAAGTTTTCTCTTTTTTTGATGCTAATGTGGTATTCTCTTTTTAATTTCAAATTCCAGTTGTTTATTGCTGGCATATGGAAAAGCAAATGACGTTTCTGTATTAACCTGTATCTTGTGAACTTGCCATACTCATTTATTAATTCTGTAATTTTTTTTTTTGATTCTTTGAGATTTTCTATGTAGACAGTCATGTTATCTGTGAACAAAGACAGCTTTAGTTTTCTTCCCAATCCACTTACCTTTTCTTGTCTTTTATTATTACATTAGCTAGGATTTCTAGCACAAAGTTTAATAGGAGTGGTGAGAGGGAACATGTGCTTTGTTCTTGATTTTAGGAGGGTAGCATCTAGTTTCTCACAATTAAATATGATGTTAGCCATAAGTTTTTTGTAGATATTCTTTACAAAGTTGAAGAATCTCCTTCTCTTCCAAGTTTCCTGATAGTTTTTGTCATCAATGGGTATTGGATTTTTGTCAAATTCTTTTCTGTATCAATTAATATGATAATATGATTCTTATTCTTTAACCTTTTGATGTGATGAATTACATTGATTTTCAAATGTCTAATCAGCCTTGCTTACCTGGAAAAAATTCCACCTAGTTGTGGTGTTTAATTATTTTTATACATTATTGGATTCAGTTTGCTAGTATTTTGTTGAGGATTTTTGCATCTATGTTTATAAGAAATACTGATCTATATTTTTCCTTCCTTGTAATGTCTTTATCTGGATTAGGTATTAGGGTAATATTGGCTTCAGAATGAGTCAGGAAGTGTTCCTTTTCTTCTTTTTTCTAGAAGAGATTGTAGAGAATTGACACTATTTCTTCCATAAATGTAGAATTCAGTAGTGAATTGTATGTTTCAGTTGCTTTCTTTTTTGAAAGCTTATTTATTATTGAATTAATTTCTATAATAGTTATATGCCTATTCAGGTTATCTATTTCTTTTTGTGTGAATTTTGGTAGTTTTTGTCTTTCATAGAATTAGTCAGTTTCATCTGTTATCAAATTTATTGGCATAGAGTTGTTCATAATATTCCTTTATTATCCTCTTAACAAGAGTCCATGTGATCAGTAGTGATGGCCTCTCTTTCATGTCTGATATTAGTAATTTGTGCCTTTTCTCTTTTTTTTCCTTTCTTTTCAAAAGAAATTTTTTTAGCCTGGCTATAGATTTATCAATTTTATTGATCCTTTCAAAGCACCAGCTTTTGGTTTCATTGATTTTCTCTTTTGATGTCCTATTTTCAATTTTATTTATTTCTGCTCTAATTTTTATTATTTCTTTTCTTCTCCTTGCTTAAATTGCTCTTCTATCTCTAGTTTCCTAAGGTGGAAGCTTAGTTATTGATTTTGGATTGTTTACTTTTCTATTATATGCATTCATTACTATCAATTTCCTTCTAAATACTCTTTTTCCTGCATCCCACAAATTTTGATAAACTATATTTTCATTTTCATTAGCTTGAATATTTTTTTTGAATATTAGCTTGAAATATTTAAATAGTTCTCTCAAGAATTCATTGACCCTGTGTTATTTAGAAGTGTATTGTTTATTTTCCAAATATTTTGGTGTTTTCTAGCTATGTCTCAGTTATTGATTTCTAGTTTAATTCCACTGTGGTGTAATAAGATACGTATGATTTATATTCTTTTAAATTGTTAAAGTATGTTTTAGGGACGTTAATATGGTCTATCTTGTGAATGTTCCAAGCGAGCTTGAGAAGAATGTGCATTCTGCTATTGTTGGATGAAGTATTCCAGAAACATCAACTAGATCCAGTTGATTAATGGTGTTGTTCAGTTTAACAACATAATTACTGGTTTTCTGCCTGCTGGATCTATCAATTATGGAAAGAGGGATGTTGAAAACTCTAATAGTGGATTTGTCTATTTCTCCTTGACTTCTATCAGTTTTGCCTCGCGTATTTTGATGTTCTCTTGTTAGGTGCATATATGTTAAGGATTGTAATGTAAATTTGGGGAATTGACCCCTTTATCATTACATAATGGCCCTCTTTATCCTGATAATTTTCTTTTTCTGTAGTCTCCTTTGTCTATAATTGATATTGCTACTTCACTTTCCTTTTAATTAGTGTTAGCATGGTTTTTTTTTTCATCACTTTATTTTTAATGCATCTATGGATTTATATTAAAAGTGGGTTTCTTATAAACAACATATAGTTGGGTCTTGTTTTTTAATCCAGTCTGAAAGTTCCTGTCTTTCAATTGGTGTATTTAAACAATTCACATTTAAACTGAATACTAATACAGTATTAATATTTACCATGTCTGTAACTGTTTTATACTTGTTACACTTGTTCTTTATTTTTAATCTCCTCCTCTATTTCTGCCTGGGCTCTGACTGTCAAAAGTGTTTCTTAACCTTTTTTTTCTCCTTCTAAGTGAGACAAGAAGGCTAGAGGACGCTATATTTTGCTAACTGCTTTTCTTCTAGGAAGATAAAACTCTTGTAAAGTCCTTTCCCCCCCGCAGTGTAGCTCTTTGTTATGGAGGATACTCTGGGCATAAATGGTTATATTTCCTCTTCTCTTACTAGAAACAGAAGGATTTTTCTTGGTTCTTTACTATGAAAATCTAGTGGGGTTCCTGGAGATAAAATCAATGAAAATGTAAGGGTTCTCCTAGGCTGGGTCACAGGAATTTCTTACTTTCAAGGTAATCCACACTCAGCCTCCAGAAATTTGTCAAAATTACTATTTAAGTGTTCCTACAAGTTTATGGCTCTAGTAGCTTCTGCTGTAGTTCAGGATGTCTTGGCTGATTTTCTGTATTCACCTGTCTCTCTAGATTTCAGGGTGGCAGTTTACCCTGTGACCTTGATTCTCTGACGGTTCTAAGAAAAGTTACTGATTTTCAGTTTGTTCAGCATTTTTCATGTTGGAAGGATGGGGGTAATGAGTTTCAAGCCCCACCTATTGGAGCTGAAGGTGAATGAGCTCAGATCTTTAGCAGTATCTTTGAGATCATTTCTTCTTAAACTTTTATCTTTTACTTTAAGCTGTGTATTCTTTCAAACAAAATCAGTGATACCACCAATCATGTGTAAATCAACTTTGCAGTCAGAGAGAAATAGTACATTGTAATTCCTTTTTTTTTTTTCCAAACTAAACTCCAGACTTTATTTGAATTTCACTAGTTTATCCATTAGTGTCTTTTGTTTGTTTCAGGATCTAATGCAGGATACCAAATTACATTTAGATGTTATGTCTTAGTCTCTTATGATCTGTGACAATTTTTCACAAGTTTTACATAAAGGAGTATGTTGGGGTGTCTGTTGCTTTTTCAGATTATTTAAAAGTTATTAATTTATTTAAATAGTTACTATATGTACATAGTAAACTATTAAAAACATAAAACTATATACAGTGAAAACAATCTTCTCTCATCTCTTTCTTTAATCCGTAAGTTTCTTTTTCTGAAATAATTTTTGCTACCAGTTTATTATACATTTTTAAAAAGATATTTTCTGGATATACAGTATGCATGCTCCTTTATTCCTCTTCAAAAATTGATAGCCATCACTAAATACAGTTCTACTCTTTTCTTTTGTGTCATTTGACTCTACTTTTTGGCATTACCCAGCAAAATAGGAATATTGAGAATTTGGAACTGTCCAAAGAATAGTAAATACCCTCACATTTATTTTTGGCCATAGCCAACCATGAGAGCAGCAGACATTCAAACATTATTGTGTCTTACCTTGGGAACAAGGTAGGGAGAAGAGGGAAAATAAGATGCTATCACTGCTTCCTACTTTATCACTGCACTCTTATAATTAGCTTCTAGAGCTTGGATGTTAAAACTACTTAATTCATTCAATTCAGAGTGGTTCATTAGTATTATTTCCACTGGAGTAACATTTAGCTCTTTCCATGAGTTTGATAACCAAGAGCAGGTACAAACAAGAAGTTTCCCTGAAATTTTTGTAACTTCTGCAGAGTCTCCTTTAAGAGTTTCTCTACTTCTTGTCCTTGGCTGTGAAACCATATTTATCACAGTTGATTTCACCTCATTTGACCATAGACATAAATCATTTTTAAACTGATTTAATTGGTGTCTCCAATCCTTTAGCCATAGTTTCTCCATTCCTGCTTCTGTATATTGATTTTTTTTTTTTTGCTCAACTAGATTTCAAGCAAATTTTTTTTTCTAAACATCTTTATTAGAGTATAATTGCTTTACAATGGTGTGTTAGTTTCTGCTTTATAACAAAGTGAATCAGTTATACATATACATATGTTCCCATATCCCATATACATACATATACATACATATATATCTATATATATACATATATATATATCCATGCCACTCTCTCACTTTGTCACAGCTTACCCTTCCCCCTCCCCATGTCCTCAAGTCCATTCACTAGTAGGCCTGTGGCTTTATTCACATCTTGCCCCTAGGTTCTTCATGACTTTTTTTTTTCTTAGATTCCATATATATGTGTTAGCATATGGTATTTGTTTTTCTCTTTCTGACTTACTTCACTCTGTATGACAGACTCTAGGTCCATCCACCTCACCACAAATAACTCAATTTCGTTTCCTTTTATGGCTGAGTAATATTCCATTGTATATATGTGCCACATCTTCTTTATCCATTCATCTGTCAATGGACACTTAGGTTGCTTCCGTGTCCTGGCTATTGTAAACAGAGCTGGAATGAACATTGTGGTACATGACTCTTTTTGAATTATGGTTTTCTCAGGGTTTATGCCCAGTAGTGGGATTCATGGGTCATATGGTAGTTCTATTTGTAGTTTTCTAAGGAACCTCCATACTGTTCTCCATAGTGGCTATACCAATTCACATTCCCACCAGCAGTGCAACAGTGTTCCCTTTTCTCCACACCCTCTCCAGCATTTATTGTTTGTAGATTTTTTGACAATGGCCATTCTGACTGGTGTGAGATGATATCTCATTGTAGTTTTGATTTGCATTTCTCTAATGATTAATGATGTTGAGCATTCTTTCATGTGTTTGTTGGCAATCTGTATATCTTTTTTGGAGAAATGTCTATATAGGTCTTCTGCCCATTTTTGGATTGGGTTGTTTTGTATGTTTGTTATTGAGCTGCATGAGCTGCTTGTAAATTTTGGAAATTAATCCATTATCAGTTGCTTCTTTTGCAAATATTTTCTCCCATTCTGAGGGTTGTCTTTTGGTCTTGTTTACGGTTTCCTTTGCTGTGCAAAAGCTTTGAAGTTTCATTAGGTCCCATTTGTTTATTTTTGGTTTTATTTCCATTTCTCTAGGAGGTGGGTCAAAAAGGATCTTGCTGTGATTTATGTCATAGAGTGTCCTGCCTATGTTTTCCTCTAAGAGTTTGATAGTTTCTGGCCTTACATTTAGGTCTTTAATCCATTTTGAGCTTATTTTTGTGTATGGTGTTAGGGAGTGATCTAATCTCATACTTTTACATGTACCTGTCCAGTTTTCCCAGCACCACTTATTGAAGAGGCTGTCCTTTCTCCACTGTACATTCCTGCCTCCTTTATCAAAGATAAGGTGACCATATTTGCAAGGGTTTATCTCCAGTCTTTCTATCCTGTTCCATTGATCTATCTTTCTGTTTTTGTGCCAGTACCACACTGTCTTGATTACTGTAACTTTGTAGTATAGTCTGAAGTCAAGGAGCCTGATTCCTCCAGCTCCGTTTTTCTTTCTCAGGATTGCTTTGGCTATTCAGGGTGTTTTGTGTTTCCATACAAGTTGTGAAAATTTTTGTTCTAGTTCTGTGAAAAATGCCAGTGGCAGTTTGATAGGGATTGCATTGAATCTGTAGATTGCTTTGGGTAGTAGAGTCATTTTCACAATGTTGATTCTTTCAATCCAAGAACATGGTATATCTCTCCCTCTATTTGTATCATCTTTAATTTCTTTCATCAGTGTCTTATAATTTTCTGCATACAGGTCTTTTGTCTCCTTAGGTAGGTTTATTCCTAGCTATTTTATTCTTTTTGTTGCAGTGGTAAATGGGAGTGTTTTCTTAATTTCACTTTAAGATTCTTCATCGTTAGTGTATAGGAATGCCAGAGGTTTTGTATCCTGCTACTTTACCAAATTCATTGATTACCTCTAGTAGTTTTCTGGTAGCATCTTTAGGATTCTCTATGTATAGCATCATGTCATCTGCAAACAGTGACAACTTTACTTCTTCTTTTCTGATTTGGATTCCTTTTATTTCCTTTTCTTCTCTGATTGCTGTAGCTAAAACTTCCAAAACTATGTTGAATAAGAGTGGTGAGAGTGGACAACCTTGTCTTGTTCCTGATCTTAGTGGAAATGTTTTCAGTTTTTCACCATTGAGGATGATGTTGGCTGTGGGTTTGTCATATATGGCCTTTATTATGTTGAGGAAGGTTCCCTCTATGCCTACTTGCTGCAGAGTTTTTATCATAAATGGGTGTTGAATTTTGTCGAAAACTTTCTCTGCATCAATTGAGATGATCATATAGTTTTTCTCCTTCAATTTGTTAATATGGTATATCACATTGATTGATTTGCATATATTGAAGAATCCTTGCATTCCTGGAATAAACCCCACTTGATCATGGTGTATGATGCTTTTAATGTGCTGTTGGACTCTGTTTGCTAGTATTTTCTAGAGGATTTTTGCATCTATGTTCATCAGTGATATTGGGCTGTAGCTTTCTTTGTGACATCTTTGTCTGGTTTTGGTGTCAGGGTGATGGTTGTCTCGTAGAATGAGTTTGGGAGGTGCTATATTTTGGAAGAGTTTGAGAAGGATAGCTGTTAGCTCTTCTCTAAATGTTTGATAGATTTCACCTGTGAAGCCGTCTGGTCCTGGGCTTTTGTTTGTTGGAAGATTTTTAATCACAGTTTCCATTTCAGTGCTTGTGATTAGTCTGTTTATATTTTCTATTTCTTCCTGGTCCAGTCTTTGCAGGTTGTGCATTTCTAAGAATTTGTCCATTTCTTCCAGGTTGTCCATTTTATTGGCATAGAGTAATCTCTCATGATCCTTTGTATTTCTGCAGTGTCAGTTGTTACTTCTCCTTTTTCATTTCTAATTCTGTTGATTTGAGCCTTCTTCTTTTTTTTCTTGATGAGTCTGGCTAATGGTTTATCAATTTTGTTTATCTTCTAAAAGAACCAGCTTTTAGTTTTATTGATCTTTGCTATCATTTCCTTCATTTCTTTTTCCTTTATTTCTGATCTGATCTTTATGATTTCTTTCCTTCTGCTAACTTTGGGGGTTTTTTGTTCTTCTTTATCTAATTGCTTTAGGTGCAAGGTTAGCTTGTTTATTCGAGATGTTTCCTGTTTCTTAAGGTAGTATTGTATTGCTATAAACTTCCCTCTTAGAACTGCTTTTGCTGCATCCCCTAGGTTTTGGGTCGTCGTGTCTCCATTGTCATTTATTTCTAGGTATTTTTTGATTTCCTCTTTGATTTCTTCAGTGATCACTTGGTTATTAAGTAGTGTATTGTTTAGCCTCTATGTGTTTGTATTTTTTATAGATCTTTTCCTGTAATTGATATCTAGTCTCATGGCATTGTGGTCAGAAAAGATACTTGATACAATTTCAATTTTCTTAAATTTACCAAGGCTTGAATTGTGACCCAAGATATGATATATCCTGGAGAATGTTCCATGAGTACTTGAGAAGAATGTGTATTTCATTGTTTTTGGGTGGAATGTCCTATAAATATCAATTAAGTCCATCTTGTTTAATGTATCATTTAAAGCTTGTGTTTCATTATTTATTTTCATTTTGGATGATCTGTCCATGGGTGAAAGTGGGGTGTTAAAGTCCCCTACTATGATTGTGTTACTGTCGATTTCCTCTTTCATGGCTGTTAGTATTTGCCTTATGTATTGAGGTGCTCCTGTGTTGGGTGCATAAATATTTACAATTGTTATATCTTCTTCTTGGATTGATCCCTTGATCATTATGTGGTTTCCTTCGTTGTCTCTTGTAATAGTCTTTATTTTAAAGTCTATTTTGTCTGATATGAGAATTGCTACTCCAGCTTTCTTTTGGTTTCCATTTGCATGGAATATCTTTTTCTATCCCCTCATTTTCAGTCTGTATGTGTCCCTAGGTCTGAAGTGCGTCTCTTGTAGACAGCATATATACTGGTCTTGTTTTTGTATCCGTTCAGTGAGTCTGTGTCTTTGGGTGGGAGCACTTAATCCATTTACATTTAAGGTAATTATCGATATGTATGTTCCTATTCCCATTTTCTAAATTGTTTTGGATTTGTTATTGTAGGTCTTTTCCTTCTTTTATGTTTCCTGCCTAGAGAAGTTCCTTTAGCATTTGTTGTAAAGCTGGTTAGGTGGTGCTGAACTCTCTCAGCTTTTGCTTTTCTGTAAAGCTTTTAATTTCTCCATCAAATCTGAATGAGATCCTTGCTGGTTAGAGTAATCTTGGTTGTAGGCGTTTCTCCTTTATCACTTTAAATATGTCCTGCCACTCCCTTCTGGCTTGTAGAGTTTCTGCTGAAAGATCAGCTGTTAACCTTATGGGGATTCCCTTGTGTGTTGTTTGTTGTTTTTCCCTTGCTACTTTTAATATGTTTTCTTTGTATTTAATTTTTGATAGTGTGATTAATATGTGTCCTGGTGTGTTTCTCCTTGGATTTATCCTGTATGGGACTCTCTGTGCTTCCTGGACTTGGTTAACTATTTCCTTTCCCATATTAGGGAAGTTTTCAACTATAATCTCTTCAAATATTTTCTCAGTCCCTTTCTTTTTCTCTTCTTCTTCTGGAACCCCTATAATTCGAATGTTGGTGCATTTAATGTTGTCCCGGAGGTCTCTGAGACTGTCCTCAGTTCTTTTCATTCTTTTTTCTTTATTCTGCTCTGCAGTAGTTGTTTCCATTATTTTATCTTCCAGGTCACTTATCCGTTCTTCTGCCTCAGTTATTCTGCTATTGATCCCTTCTAGAGAATTTTAAATTTCATTTATTGTGTTGTTCGTCATTGTTTGTTTGCCCTTTAGTTCTTCTAGGTCCTTGTTAAACGTTTCTTGTAGTTTCTCTATCCTATTTCCAAGATTTTGTATCATCTTTACTATCATTATTCTGAATTATTTTTCAGATAGACTGCCTATTTCCTCTTCATTTATTAGGTCTGGTGGGCTTTTACCTTGCTCCTTCATCTGCTGTGTGTTTTTCTGTCTTCTCATTTTGCTTATCTTACTGTGTTTGGGGTCTCCTTCTTGCAGGCTGCAGGTTCATAGTTCCCATTGTTTTTGGTGTCTGTCCCCAGTGGCTAAAGTTGGTTCAGTGGGTTGTGTAGGCTTCCTGGTGGAGGGGACTAGTGCCTGTGTTCTGGTGCATGAGGCTGGATCTTGTCTTTCTGGTGGGCAGGTCCATGTCTGGTGGTGTGTTTTGGGGTGTCTGTGGCCTTACTATGATATTAGGTAGCCCGTCTGCTAATGGATGGGGCTGCGTTCCTGTCTTGCTAGTTGTTTGGCATAGGGTGTCCAGCACTGTAGCTTGCTGGTCGTTGAGTGAAGCTGGGTCTTGGCGTTGAGATGGAGATCTCTGGGAGATTTTCACTGTTTAATATTACATGGAGCTGGGAGGTCCCTTGTGGACCAGTGTCCTGAAGTTGGCTCTCCCATGCCAGAGGCACAGCACTGACTCCTGGCTGGAGCACCAAGAGCCTTTCATCCACACAGCTCAGAATAAAAGGGAGAAAAAATAAGAAAGAAAAAAAGAATGAAAGAGAGAGAGCGAGAGAGAGAGCAAGCGAGAGAGAGAGAGAGGATAAAATAAAATAAAATAAAGTAAAATAAAATAAAGTTATTAAAATAAAAAATATTTATTAAGAAAAAAATTTTAGAAAGTTAAAGAAAACAAACAAAAACGGATGGATAGAAGCCTAGGACAAATGGTGAAAGCATAGCTATACAGACAAAATCACACACAGAAGCATACACATACACATTCACAAAAAGAGAAAAAGGTGGAAAAAATATATCTTTGCTCCCAAAGTCCACCTCCTTCTTGGGATGATTCATTGTCTATTCAGGTATTCCACAGATGCAGGGTACATCAAGTTGATTGTGGAGATTTAATCCGCTGCTCCTCAGGCTGCTAGGAGAGATTTTCCTTTCTCTTCTTTGTTCGCACAGCTCCTGGGGTTCAGCTTTGGATTTGGCCCTGTCTCTGCATGTAGGTCGCCTGAGGGCATCTGTTCTTTGCTCAGCCAGGATGTGGTTAAAGGAGCAGCTGATTTGGGGGCTCTGGCTCACTCAGGCCGGTGGGAAGGGAGGGGTACGGAGGCAAGCCTGCGGCTGCAGAAGCTGGCATGACGTTGCACCAGCCTGAGGTGTGCCGTGCATTCTTCCGGGGAAGTTGTCCCTGGCTCACGGGACCCTGGCATTGGCGGGCTGCACAGGTTCCCGGGAGGGGCAGTGTGGATAGTGACCTGTGTTTGCTCATAGGCTTCTTGGTGGCGGCAGCAGCAGCTTTAGCTGCTTAGTTTCATGCCCGTCTCTGGGGTCTGCGCTGATAGCCGTGGCTCTCGCCTGTATCTGGAGCTCCTTTAAGCAGCGCTCTTAATCCCCTCTCCTCGTGCACCAGGAAAGAAAGAGGCAAGGAAAAGTCTTTTTACCTCTTCGCCAGCTCCAGACTTTTTCCCGGACTCCCTCCCGGCTAGCCGTGGCACACTAGCCCCCTTCAGGCTGTGTTCACGCAGCCAACCCCAGTCCTCTCCCTGGGATCCAACCTCCGAAGCCTGAGCCTCAGCTCCCAGCCCCATCCGCTCCGGCGGGTGAGCAGACAAGCCTCTGGGGCTGGTGAGTGCCGGTCGGCACCGATCCTCTGTGCGGAAATCTCTCCGCTTTGCCCTCCGCACCCCTGTGTCTGTGCTCTCCTCCATGACACCGAAGCTCCCCCCTCTGCCACCGCAGTCTCCGCCCGTGAAGGGGCTTCTAGTGTGTGGAAACCTTTCCTCTTTCACAGCTCCCTCCCACTGGTGCAGGTCCGGTCCCTATTCTTTGTCTCTGTTTTTCTTTTCCCCTACCCAGGTGTGTGGGGGAGTTTCTTGCCTTTTGGGAGGTCTGAGGTCTTCTGCCAGCGTTCAGTAGGTGTTCTATAGGAGCAGTTCCACATGTAGATGTATTTCTGATGTATCTGTGGGGAGGAAGGTGATCTCTGCATCTTACTCTTCTGCCATGTCGAAGCTCCCCCCAAGCAAATGTTTTTGTTGTTATTGTTTATTTTTGTTTTATGAAGGGTCATATTCATGCATTTCTTATGTGTTTGAGGCTATCTTTCTGCTGGTTTTATAATTGCAACATTACTTGGATTTGTATTACATTTTTAAATTATATGCTCATCCTCAGAATATGTAGACATTGATTCCTGTCTTCTGGCCTTAAATACTTCTTCTGGACCTTCACTGGGCTAGAGCTTGGTACTGATTATTTTGAGCAATATTTCCCCCAACAACATGGCAGTTGTTGGGAAAAACTTTCAACTGACAGATTTGAGTCTTTGTTTCAGGAAAGTTTTCTTCCCTTTTATTTTAGAATACTTTATCTCTTCTATTTGTTTTGTTTCTTCTGTATACTAATAACTTCTTCAATCATGTTTTCCATACCTATCATCTTTTCTAAAATCATTGTTTTAATTTTTTCTTACATTTGGTTTTATTTGATTTTCTCTGGATTTTCCATTGCCTATTATTCAATATTCATTTGTATTTATTATTTTACTCTAATATATCTCTATTTATTTTTATTTTTTCAAAGCCTAAAACTGTGCCTATTGATTTTTCATTCAATAAATATTACTGAGTGAATCTGATTAAAATAGATTCAGGAACAGAGATTTATGTATAAAAGACTATTTAAAGTGCTTTGAGGAAAAATGACTAAAAAATGGTCTCTGATCTTCCAGATAGGGAGATAAACCACAGGCAGTATGGCCTTTGCATTCAGAGGTAAGGTACAACTTGACAAGACAGTAAAGATCATATTTTCAATTATGCATTCCATCTTTTTTGTTTGATGTTATTAGTTTTTAACCACATATGTAATGAAAATATATACTGTTCTTATAAAGGTATATTTATTGACTTATTTTTAATGTAATTTTAATGTAATTACTTACTTTAATGTAATTTTATATTTTAGTTTGCTTTTTAGTTTGATGTCACCGTATTCTCCATCCACATCCCCAATCCTAGAAACTCATGTTAAAAACATATTATGTGCATATAATTATTTTTCCCCATGCATCTATATGCATGTAGAAGATTTGTGTCATTGTTTTACAAAAATGGGATATTTCAAACAGTTTCTGAATTATGTTCTTTTTTCTCAGTAGTATCTCATGGAGTGTTCTCTAAATCAATTAGTCTAGTTATAATTCATTCTTTCAATGGCTACAAAATATTTCATGGTCTGGATATAAAGTAATTTATTCAACCACTTCTAAATGGTTAACATTTACTTTATACCCAGTTGTTTTTCCCACTTGAAAAAGCTGCATTATTGTTCTTACTTACCCTAATTTTAAATAATTTATTAGTATGGAATACATTCACAGGAATGAATTTGCTGGGTCAAAGGGTCTTGCAATTTTTAATTTTACTAGATTTTGTCAGACTGCTTTTGATAGAAATAATAACAATTCATATTTTCTTCAATAGTATGGGAGTATGCAGTCTCCATATTCCACACAATATATCCTAACACGTTTTAACATTTTAGTCAGGCTAATATGTGCAAATGTTTCTTGTTGCTACTTAATTTATTTTTTTCTGATTAATGAGATATTCAGACATCTCGTCTTTTTCTTTGGTTTTTGGCCACTTGAATTTGCTCTTCTGTTTTGCCTCATTGTATCGTTTACCCACTTATCTATTGTGGGTGTTTTATTTATTTCTTTGGTCCTATTTTTGTAATTTGTATGAACATTTTTTATATTATAGACCTTAATCTTTTCAATGAGCTCTCTGTATTATAAACATTTGTCTCCAAAAACAGCTGCCTATCTTTTGCTTTGCTTACACTGTCTTTTGCTGTCCCAACTTGAATTTTATCTATTGTAAGAGATCTACATAGAAAAATAACTTCTGTTTTCTGTTTTGGTTAAGAATATATCCCTCATTCCTTTTATTGCACAGACAACTAAATCTTCTTTTAGGATATTTTTCTTTTTTTTATATGTATATTATTATTTAATGATATAACTTACAATCTTGGCAGTGGGATAGATTTTCATCAAAGAATTACACAATAAAATATAAAATTTCGGTCATGATATAATTGATTGAGTTGGTTTCTGATGAATGAACTGGAGTTGACTAAGAAAAGAGAGGAAAGAACATTTCATGTAGAAGGAACACCTATATGTAAATGTCTTATGGAGGCAAATTTCATATAGAGAAATGGGTAAGAACCAAAATATACAGGTCCTTGTAAATCACAAAATTGAGTCTCACCTTAATCGTAAGAGTATGGGAAGCTAAGGAAAAAATTTAAATGGTGGTGGTAGTGGTGGTCATGGTGAGAGAGAGGAAGAGTGGAGGGGGGAGAATTAAACTTGCATTTCACGTAGATAACTTTGGCTCCAGTGTGGAAAATGGATTAGATGTACAATAGGGCATATAGATAGACAGTAGGTAGTTGCTGATGAGTGATGATTGCAGTTGGCCTAGAGTGGTGATGGTGGAGAAGATGAAAAGTTAGCTTTTAAGAGATATGATAGAAGTAAATACGTTGCTGTTGATATGTTAAATATAGAAGATTGAGCAGGTGCAGGAGAGGTAGCAGGGATCCTTGTGTCATTAGGTGATTGTTGGGCCATTCTGGTAGTCCATTTGGGTTTGCTGATGAAGAATTTAGCAATGTTTGTTATGTGACATTTTTTAGCAGTGATTAGCTACTTCAATGTCGATTTAGAGAAGGTGGTCAAATAGAGGCATTTAGGGTGAGTTTTTCAGATGAATGTGATGAAGAGACAAAGGATCTGAGGCAGTAGATACTAATGGCAAAACTTTTTGAAATGAAATAACATGAAATCTAAGTTGGTGAAGGATAATAAAAGTAAAGAATGCAGTAGGCAGGGGTTGTGATAACATTTTGTGATTTTATGATTAACTTGAGAGGATATACTATAAAGTTTTACATTTTAATCATATCTTATATTATCTAGTCCCCTCATTTTTGACTGATCAATGGTATTTATTTATTTTTTATTGGGTTATAATTAACATACAATATTATATTAGTTTCAGGTGTATAACACAGTGATTCAATATTTTTACACATTATGAAATGACCACCACAATAGGACCAATTACCATCTGTTATCATACAAAGTTATACAATATTATTGACTATATTCCCTCTGTGTACATTACGTCCTCATGATTTATCTATTTTGTTGTTGTAATTTTTTACCTCTTAATCTCCTGTACCTATTTTGTCCGTCCCCCAACCCTCTTCCCTCTGGCAACCACTGGTTTGTTCTCTGTATCTATGAGTATGTTTCTGTTTTGTTTCACTTGTTTGTTTTGTTTTTTAGATTCCACATATAAGTGAAATTATATGGTATTTGTTTTTCTCTTCTGACTTATATCACTTACCATAATCCTATCCATTTCCATCCATGTTGCTACAAACAGCAAGAGTTCTTTCTTTCTAATGGCTGAATAATATTCCATTACATATATATCACATCTTCTCTATCTATTCATCTACTGATTGGCACTTAGGTTTTTTCCATATCTTGGCTATGGTAAATAGTGCTGCAGTGGACATAGGAGTACACACATTATTTCTATGGATTAGGTAAAACAGTTACATCTCCTGGTCTTGAAGGAATGGTCTTGTGTGGGAGCATCCCCTGTGTAGATTACTTAGGCAGGCCAGCTGGAGCTGAAGAAGTTGTGGGCCAGGGGCTGACCCTAGGGGGCATTGTGCCTGAGGCCACCTTGGCAGGATGGCTGGGGTTGGAGTAGACCCTGGCCAGTTACTGGTCTGAAAATGCCTTGGTGGGTGGCTGGAGCTGGAATAGGTGCAAGCTTGGGGGAGTGCTGGTGGGGACTCAAACAATTGTGCTCAGCAGCACCTTAGAACCTGGAGAGGGCTCCAACAGTACCCTGCACATTTGGTGGAAGCTCTAAGGCTAGTAAATAAATTTTCTTTCTGTATATTTTAGATATTCTTTACACTGCTGTTTTTTTTCACTGTGTCCCAGGGTGGGCAAACCTCCATTTGGGCTCCTCAGCAGTATTCCTCCTTACTGAAGTTCACCATATCAGGGGTTTCCCATTGATACCATCTCAATCTTTTATACCCAGTTCTACGTGGTCCTTCTATTGTTCTGTCAGCCATTGGGTCATCTTCAAGAGGAATTGCTTTATATGTAGGTGTAGATTCAGTGTGTCCATGGGAGGAAACGAGCTCCAGGACTTCCTATGCCACCATCTTTGGGATTTTTTCTTAAACGCTTGCCTGGTATTCCTTCTAAGTTTGATCTCTGATGTTGTATGGATTCTTAATAATGCTACTAGAGATTTTTAGCCTAATCTCCCAGAGATTCTGATACAGCAGATCTTAGGTTATGGTAAGTTTTAGGAATTTCTCTAGCAAGCAATTTTTAAAAGCATACCATCCTTTTCATGGTCCTGTAGAAATTTAAGTACTAGTCTCTCTAGATAAGAATACTGACATTAAGAGAGCATGACCATCTCTAGATGTATAGAGGCAGAGAGACAGTGGTGGTGGGGATGGTATTCCGATTCTCTTGAGAAAGGTGCCCTTTCTCCATTGGAAAGAACCAAGATGCTCCACGTACTTTTAAAAAATATACACTGCAACTTTATTTCAATCGCACAAAATTAGTGTGTAGGAAATTTAAATAAAACAGTACAGTAAAAATAGCAGAGAATCAAAAAATCTGAAAAGGAAGTACACCTAAAGCATGAGAATTCAACATTCATTAGTGTTTCATCTTCAGTTTTGATTGACACTTGATGCTTTCAAATTTTGAAACTAACTTTGAGGTCACAATGACTATTCTGAAGAGATTTCAGCAGCAGCACTGAGATTTGTCCATTCAGTTGGTTTGCAATTGATTTGTTAGCCATTTACATAGTGTATAGTACACATTTGTCACAGGTCAGATTACAGTGTTGAAGGAAAAAAGTACCTTCCTGTAATTAGAGAGGATCCCCTAGGTACTTTTATTAAAAAAACAAACAAAAACAAAAAATGTCGCAAAAAAACCTATAGGGGGTGAGCTGTACAAAAGAGGCATACAAAACTTCTAGGCCATTTGCAAGGATTATTTTGCTACTGAAGGAACACAAAGGTGTGCCTTCATATCTTTATAGATAGAGGTACTGGGTGCTAACCCTCTATCTTCCCTATGACTTTGCTTGGATAAATGTTTACTTTTACATGGAATTATCTACTTGCTTCCCTTTTGTATCAGTTCCATTCTGCATCATGTGGGACATTTAATATTTCCCACTTCACATCTTCCTCCCTTGGTAGATTGATCTAGTGAGCTATGCAATAAAGAGAATCTTTGCATCTTATGGTTCTAACTTTTAAGATCTAAATATACAATGAATTTGATTCTGGAGTCTGAAGAAAATTGGTTAAACCAAGCCTGAGTAAACCTTGAGGTAGTTAAGATCAAGAATCTTAAGTTACTACCACAATTCTGCTTCAGTTAAAATCTGAGAACTCTTCACAATACCCAGAAGCTGGGGCAAGATGAGGGTTTTGAGAGAGCTCTTTTATAAGAAAGAGGTTAGGATCAGCATTTATTATGTGAATTATGTCAGAATAATTTTGTAAATGCAAGACCCTCATAACAATGCTAGTGTTAAAGAAAATTACATAAATAAATTGACATATATAGGCTGCAAGACTAGAAGGTTAATAGGGCTTCTAAATCTCCTTTAATATGTACCTTATCACATTTCATTCCTAATGCTTGCTCATTAATCAGGCTCAGGTAGAAGCTGAGGTGGAAGCTGCACTGTTAAAAGTTTGCTCATGCTTGCAAAAATTAACAACTCTCTTTTAGGTTCAGAAGTTTCTAAAAACCCATTTAATGTGTATGAGTAAAGAGTTGTTATTACCTTCAATTGCTAACTTGGAACTTTAATCAGTGCCAGATGTAAAGATTTATTTTACACACCTAGCTTCTCATGCAGGGAAGATTAAACAAAAATCTACGAATTAATTAGGAAGTCCTGTTTTATTTCTCTGTTTAATTTGCTCCTAATTTTTTGGTCCCATCAACAAAGTTCTGCAACCTTTAGTTCTGTGAATGTTAGCCACTGCAGAATCATCAATAAAACAAATTCACCATTTCAATATTTCACTCCAGAAAGGTCAATATTTTCTCTCAAGGAAAAAAAGTGCATACTGATGACAATAATTAGGAAGACAAAGTAGAAAAAGAGTCGTTGAGAAAAAACCGTCATTAGGCCCCAAGTCTGATTTAAGTGCTGTGGGTGGCATTTTACTCTCACCTCATTTCAAGACCCTGCTGGAGAATTGTACAAGATGTTGTTAAAAAGGAGTAGTTAAAAGTATCAGGTCATTAGGATTTATGTCAGTGCTACTCTGAGAGGAAAGCATTTTTTTCCCCAAGTCTGAAGTGTTGTTTTGGCCCATTGTCAGCTGGAAAACAGATGTCTTGTAGGTAAGATGTTTGTTGCACTATATCACCTAGTGGAAGATGGTGCTTCATTCTACCTAGGGGAATAGAGAATTGTGTGTCTCGAATTTAACCATCTATGGTTGACTTTTTTCTTATTTCTTTTTTTTGTATACAATTTATTGTACACCAGCTGCTTATTCAGGACATAGGGTTCACTGAGTACAGCATCAAGTAACTAAAATTCATATGCTTGCTTTGCTTTAGTAGTACAAAATCTTAAATATGTAGCAATATGCTATTTATGCATTTAGGCAATTGATACCTAACATGTAAAAATTACTGTTTGTTATGAATACCAACTAAAAATTCATTCATTTGAAAATTTTGTATTTTCATAATCCTTTGTATTTTAGGCAATTTCTTTCATGTGTTTTCTCCCAGCATTGTTAAGAGTCAGGGATGACTCTTTCATTACAATTCTTGAGTCTGTCTTGAAGTTTCTTTAAATTTTTAGATAGTGAAAAACATTCAACCCAGTGCAGATGGCCATAAAACCATTGTTTGAAAATATGCTATAACAGTGTGCTCATTATGTTACCATGAATTTTAGCTTAAAAATGTATACCTTTTTTTTTTTAACTCAAGAAAAAATTAGGACTTCTGCAATATGCAATCTATTTTGCAGCCTAAGAAAACTGATAATTAGGAATTTCTTCTAATGACCATCATGCTTAAAGTGAAGTAAAGCGAATACCAGTTCACTTTATTTCTCATCCTTAGCTGGAATCTTTCTGCAGATTTTAAGTTGGAATGGTGAATACACCAGATGGAACCTAGTAACAGTACTTGGCAAAGAAGTAATGAACTGACAGAAGTCAACACACTTTCAATGTAATAATAACATCTTCAATTTACTTCTTTCTGTGATGCTTGAGTGCTAGGACTAATGACAGCACGTGTAATAAATATGAAAGAATTCAGCAATTTTTAAATATATTAACTCAAACAATCCATTTTGCATTTTTCTTTAATTCTGTGGCATATTTAAATTAATTTCAAATATTTTGAACTAAGACAAAGTATTGATTATTTTTTTCTAGCATTATTCACATTTATGAAGTCTAATAAGCTATGTTTGATTAAAACAAAAAATCCTGGTTTCTGTACTTGGAAAACTTATCATATTTCAGTTCATCATGAACTGTAGCTCATAGCGATTTGTCAGAATATGTGAACTTGCATACCTCCAAAAGATTTCTCAAGAAACAATATTATCCTTCAACAAGTGAAAAACAAGTATCAATTGAATTGGAGACTTAAAAAAAATTATAACAGGAGCTTCCCTGGTGGCGCAGTGGTTGAGAGTCCGCCTTCCATTGCAGGGGACACGGGTTTGTGCCCTGGTCCGGGAAGATCCCACATGCTGCGGAGCGGCTGGGCCCGTGAGCCATGGCCACTGAGCCTGGGCATCCGGAGCCTGTGCTCCTCAACGGGAGAGGCCACAACAGTGAGAGGCCCGCGCACCACAAAAATAAATAAATAAATAAATTACAACAGGATTATTCTCCTCAAAATTCATGTATTATTTATGGAAATAGTTCATTTCCATTAACTATGGAAATAGTTGTCTTGGTTAATTTTCCACTGGAGAATTAATTTTATATAATTAATAAAATTAATTAACTTTGGAGAAATAATTTTATATAATTCCTATAGTGAGAATTGCCATCTAAGAATAGTTGCCTTTTGTAAATAAATTTAGATTTCTACAAATACCTCATAATTTAAATATATATTTTTACTGACTTGAGTAACTTACCCAAAATCCAGTGTATGCTTTTGAGTGCTGGGGAGTGACAGTGGTAGCAAAGCTTACCATAAAATTCTACCTGTAAATTGCAAGACATAAACATGTTGAAAAAAGTCTTAATGATTTAACAGTTTTAGACAGAAGATGGTAAAGAACATTCTTATAATATTGACTTACTGACAAGTTGGAGAGCTTGGGAACTTTGTAATAAAAAATAGTCATTCCATATAGAATGTAGATTGCTAGCTTGAAAGACAATGGGGATTTAATGGTGCAATTGCATTTACATTTCTCAATTGTTGAACACTTTAATTTCCACTTTTAAAATGTTAATTCCAAATCGGACAAGAAGACGTAAAGCTGTCACTGTTTGCAGATGACATGATACTATACATAGAGAATCATAAAGATGCTACCAGAAAAGTACTAGAGCTAATCAATGAATTTGGTAAAGTGGAGGGTACAAAATTAATGCACAGAAATCTCTGGCATTCCTATACACTAATGATGAAAAATCTGAAAGTGAAATCAAGAAAACACTCCCATTTACCACTGCAACAAAAAGAATAAAATAGCTAGGAATAAACCTACCTAAGGAGACAAAAGACCTGTATGCAGAAAATTATAACACACTGATGAAAGAAATTAAAGATGATACAAATAGAGGGAGAGATATACCATGTTCTTGGATTGGAAGAATCAACATTGTGAAAATGACTCTACTACCCAAAGCAATCTACAGATTCATTGCAATCCCTATCAAACTACCACTGGCATTTTTCACAGAACTAGAACAAAAAATTTCACAATTTGTATGGAAACACAAAAGACCCCAAATAACCAAAGGAATCTTGAGAACAAAAAATGGAGCTGGAGGAATCAGGCTCCCTGACTTCAGACTATACTACAAAGCTACAGTAATCAAGACAGTGTGGTACTGTCACAAAAACAGAAAGATAGATCAGTGGAACAGGATAGAAAGCCCAGAGATAAACCCATGCACATATGGTCACCTTACCTTTGATAAAGGAGGCAGGAATGTACAGTGGAGAAAGGACAGCCTCTTCAATAAGTGGTGCTGGGAAAACTGGACAGGTACATGTAAAAGTATGAGATTAGATCACTCCCTAACACCATACACAAAAATAAGCTCAAAATGGATTAAAGACCTAAATGTAAGGCCAGAAACTATCAAACTCTTAGAGGAAAACATAGGCAGAACACTCTATGACATAATTCACAGCAAGATCCTTTTTGACCCACCTCCTAGAGAAATGGAAATAAAAACAAAAATAAAGAAGTGGGACCTAATGAAACTTCAAAGCTTTGGTACAGCAAAGGAAACCGTAAACAAGACCAAAAGACAACCCTCAGAATGGGAGGAAATATTTGCAAATGAAGCAACTGACAAAGAATTAAACTCCAAAATTTATAAGCAGCTCATGCAGCTCAATAACAAAAAAACAAACAACCCAGTCCAAAAATGGGCAGAAGACCTAAACAGACATTTCTCCAAAGAAGATATACAGATTGCCAACAAACACATGAAAGAATGCTCAACATCATTAATCATTAGAGAAATGCAAATCAAAACTACAGTGAGATATCATCCCACACCAGTCAGAATGGCCATCATCAAAAAATCTAGAAACAATAAATGCTGGAGAGGGTGTGAAGAAAAGAGAACACTGTTGCACTGCTGGTGGGAATGTGAATTGATACAGCCACTATAGAGAACAGTATGGAGGTTCCTTAAAAAACTACAAATAGATCTACCATATGACCCAACAATCCCACTACTGGGCATATACCCTGAGAAAACCATAATTCAAAAAGAGTCATGTACCAAAATGTTCATTGCAGCTCTATTTACGATAGCCCGGAGATTGAAACAACCTGAGTGTCCATCATCGGATGAATGGATAAAGAAGATGTGGCACATATGCACAATGGAATGTTACTCAGCCATAAAAAGAAACGAAATTGAGCTATTTGTAATGAGGTGGATGGACCTAGAGTCTGTCATACAGAGTGAAGTAAGTCAGAAAGAGAAAGACAAATACCATATGCTAACACATATATATGGAATTTAAGAAAAAAAAATGTCATGAGGAACCTAGGGGTAAGACAGGAGTAAAGACACAGACCTACTAGAGAATGGACTTGAGGATATAGGGAGGGGGAAGGGTAAGCTGTGACAAAGTGAGAGAGTGGCATGGACATATATACACTACCAAACGTAAAATAGCTAGCTAGTGGGAAGCAGCCGCATAGCTCAGGGAGATCAGCTCGGTGCTTTGTGACCACCTAGAGGGGTGGGATAGGGAGGGTGGGAGAGAGGGAGACGCAAGAGGGAAGAGATATGGGAACATATGTATATGTATAACTGATTCACTTTGTTATAAAGCAGAAACTAACACACTATTGTAAAGCAATTATACTCCAATAAAGATGTAAAAAAAAAAAAGTTAATTCCAAAAAACCCCACTTTGCTCTGAAATTGGTATGCTCGTTTCTTTGACTATGAATGATATATTTGTCATTATTTATTTAAAGATAGGAAAGAGCCCACAATTTTATGACTTTCTAGAATATATTATTATAAACTTAAATATTATTACTGGAGGTTTCCTATTCAAGAGCAAGATGATAATTTTTAAAGATGCTAAATAAACATTGATACCTTATAAATATCAATTTTGGGTTTGTTCCAATTATAAAATGAAGAGCATTCTGTTTATAGAATTAAGTTGGAAAATTATTCATTCACCCTTATCTGGGAATTAAAGACATCATAAGAGACTCAGAAAAAATCTTGTACTTGTGCAAAAGACTCAGAAAAAATCTTGTACTTGTGCATTTGTATTAATGATTAATTATAATAGAAGAAATAATTGTCCTGCTTTTTAGGTTTCCATACTTGAAATATTTTGCAAAGGCAATTACTGATGATTCTTGCAATACTGCTACTGGTTCAAAAAATTCACTAACAAATATCCATTGCTTATTTGACAGTGTATTAAAGAGACAACAGGTGTGTCACTGTACACCATCAGAAAAATTGATTATCCTTCCACTGCCTTGCACCTCAGTTGTCTTTTATAATTTATGTCACCTCAGCTTATAGCACCATCTTGAGTACTACCTTTCTCCAGCTATATTCATTTTATCATTTGCTTCCAACAAACCTGCTTGATATATAGATTTTTGCTATAAAAATCGATCTTGTAATACATGTTTGCCATATGTAAGTTTTCAACTGCTTTGCAGCTATCGATTGCCAGTCCTTAAGAACTTACTACTTACTTTAGCAACAACATCACAGGTTTGCTTAAAATCCCAAATAGCCTTTCATATCTTGTGCTAGAAAAAGACTTTGCAATATTTTCATTTTCATTATAAAACAGGGTTTAGTGTTCATTCAGAATATACTCAAGCCCATTTATATTTCTCCTGCCAGAAACCATGAATCCAATCTATTGTGCTGTTCCTTTTCCCTGGTGTACTTCTCTTCAGTACTGCATCAATCTATAATATACAACAAATGCAATCATCCTGAACACATGGAGTCTGATTAGATAGTTGTCATACCTACATACAGTTTGATTCTCACAGAGGAATTTTACACACACACACACACACACACATATATTTTCTTGAAAATGAAAAGATTAAGCAACTTGCCTGAAGCATTTAGCTGGACTATAATTACATTTTCAAAAGGTCCAGGTATGCCTTTGAAAGATAAACTATTTTCATTCTGGGAAAATTTTACCTTATAGTTTCACTGGAGGTGCCAAAAAATGTGTTGAAAAGAAACAAATATGTTGCCATAAAATTGCTTTATAAACAAGATTGTAAAAAAAGGCTTTAAAGCTGTAATTTAAACCATAGTTTCATAGTATCCAGTAATCATGTGGCAAAACATATGGAGAGAGCACTAATTTTCACAATTTAATCTGTAAAGTCTGGGACATTTAAAATTTGCTTTATACAAGTAAAAATAGTTTGGATATCATATTTGAAGTTTTAATGGCCATTGAGAATTTATTTTGTGTCATATTAATTATTGCTCACTTTAACTTAATTTTAGATTCTTCTGTATATGTCTGGGACTTCACAGAATCTATAACATAGTGAATGTGTTGGAGTTTATTTTGGCCATTAAAATATCCCAAAGCTCTTAACTTATAAATACTTTTTCTTCTACTAGGATGCATTTCCCTTCTTAACTAAATTTGATTTCGCTCTTTAAGTAATTTTTGTGACTATGTCCTCTTTTTCATAAGCCCCAAATACATAGATTTTGGTCATATCTCTGAAAAACAGGTTTTCTAATGTTGCCTTATGGAGGATTAGGAGGTATTCAGATATAGTGATTTCTATAGAATTATTAACATTTTATAGACTGCTGCCTTAACATTCATATGAAAAGGACAGATGATTTGCAAAGTGAAGATAGTCTATTTGTCTTTTTTCTTAGCAAATAAATTTTGATTAATATATAATACCTTGCCTATTCCTAGATATGAATCTTATATGTAACTTATTCCAAAAGCTAATAAGTATTATTATTATTTTCATTATTATTATTATTATATGTATCTAGAAGAATGAACAGAATCTGTGTCTGGAAAGGAAGTATAATTATCTCTCTGCATATCATGTTTGCTACTGTACTTCCACATGACACTCATGTCTTAAGTGCAAGCAAAACCTTGCAAGAGAGGGGGCAGCTTAGTTCTTGAAATTTAATTCTATCCCTTCCAGGTTGCCAATGAAATCACCAAAAGACAACATGGGGAAAATCTGTACTCACCCTTGAATCTAGGTTGCAACGTATATGCAGGAAACATCAAGCATAACTGTATATCTAAAATATAAGGAACATACAAAGAGTCAATTTGCAAATCTGCTCTAAACCAAAAGCAGTGCAGGTAGGTTCAGGGGAAACACATATGCTTGAACCCTGTAAAAATGTTGGACCATGACATTGATGATGAATATAATATTTGGCTTGCCTTTATTTAAAAATAAATATGTTAGAAAACTACAGTATTCATAACAGTATGGTATTGACGTAAAAACAGACACATAGATCAATGGAACAGAATAGAGAGCCCAGAAATAACATTGCTCATATATGGTTAATTAATTTATGATAAAGGAGTCAAGAATATATAACAGGGAAAGGATACTTTCTTCAATAAATGGTGTTGGGGAAACTGGACAGCCACATGTAAAAGGATGAAACTAGACTACTAACTTACATCATACACAAAAATTAACTGAAAATGGATTAAAGACTTGAATGGAAGATCCAAAACCATAAAACACCTAGAAGAAAACATACCTGGTAAGCTCCTTGACATCAGTCTTCATGATGATTTTTTGGCATCTGACTTCAAAAGCAAAGAATAAATGAGACTATATCAAAATTAAAAGCTTCTGCTCAGCAAAGAAATCCATCAAAAATTAAAAGGCAAACTACTAAATGAGAGAAAATATTTGCAAATACTATATCTGATAAGGGGTTAATATACAAAATATGTAAAGGACTCATATGTCTCAATAGCAAATAAAGAAGCAATCCAATTTAAAAATGGACATAAGATTTTTGAATATACATTTTTCCAAAGGAGGCATACAGATGGCCAACAGTTACATGAAAAGATGTCCAACATCAGTAATCATCAGGGAAATCCAAAACAAAACCATAATGAGATATTAACTCATACTGTTAGAATGACTATTATCAAAAAGACAAGAAATAACAAGTATTGGTGAGAATGTGGAGATAAGGAGACTTTAGTATACAGTTGGTAGGAATGTGAAATGGCAGAGCCATTATGGAAAACAGTATGGAGTTTCCTCCCAAAATTAATAATAGAAAGTGTTCATTACAGTATTTATAATAGCCCTTAGCAATAACCTAAGTGTCCAACAATGGATGAATGGATAAAGATGATGTAAATATATATATAATAGAATACTATACAGCCATTAAAAAAGAAGGAAATTTTGCCATTTGTGACAACATGGGTGGACCTTGAAGGCATTGTGTTAAGTGAAATAAGTCAGAGAAAAACAAATACCATACGAACTCACTTATATGTGGAATCTAAAAAAACGAAAGACAATAAACAAACCCCAAAGTTATAGATACAGAGAAGAGATTGGTGGTTGCCAGCAGGAGCTGCTGGATGCGTGAAAGGGTGAAAGGGACCAAAATGTACAAAATTTCATTTATAAAATAAATATTGGGGTGTAATGTACAGCAGTGGCTGTAGTTAATAGTATTTACAGTATTACACATTTGAAAGTTGCTAAGAGAGTAGATGTTAAACGTCTTCATCACAAGAAAAAAATTTATATATGATGTAACTATGTATGGTGATGGATGTTACCAAGACTTATTTTGGTGATCATTTTGCAGTGTATACAAATATTGAATCATATTTTACACATGAAACTAATATAATGTTCTATGTCAATTATACATCAATAAAAAAGAAAGAAAACAATGTTATTTCAAAAATATAAAATACTTAGGGATAATTCTGACAAAAGATGTAAAGATCTTTACAATGAAAAGTAGAAAATAATGCTGAGAGAAGAGCTAAATAAATGAAGATATATACATTATTCATAAGAAACAATGTAGCTAAGAAGTCTGTTCTCCCCAGTTTGATCTATAGATTCAATGGAATCACAATAAAAATCCCAGGGTTCTTTTTATAAAAATTGACAAGTTGTTTCTAAAATTCATATGGAAATACAAAGACCTGAAATATTCAATCAACTCTGAAGATGAAAAGAAAAATTGAGCACTAACTCTACCAGATTTCAACAAATTATAATGTTGAAATAATCAAAACAGTGTTGTATTGGCATAGCAACAAACAGTTGGATCATTGGAACAGAAGAGAAAGACCCTGTACCTTCTTCTTAATTTTACTCAGAACCTTAAAGTGCTCAAAAAGTATCTTAATAAAATATCTATATTTTTAAAAGTCCATTGTCTGTATATGTGTGGGTGTATATGTGGTCTTTCTCTTCTGTTCCAATGTTTAATATCTTCCCCATATTTCCTCTGCCCCTGCAAAAATAATAAACAAATAAATACACTGGAGGTCCATTAGTACTGTAAGTTATCCAATTGGTGGTAACAAAGAAGAATTAATTAAATTGCAAAATACAAATAAAAAATGAAATAAATGATTCTTTAAAAGTAATGTGATAAATTTCTAATTATTTAATGAAAAAAGGAGCAAACATGTTTGTCACATAAACAAGTTGAGAATTGAGAAAGCATGACTTTTACAGCTACCAAGTTAAAAATTGCATTTATAAATCATACTTAATGGTGATAAATGAGATGTTTCCCTTCAAAGATCAGGAACAAGGCAAGGGTATTCCTTCTTATCACTCCTACTTAATATTGTATCAGAAGTCCTCGCTAATACAATAAGACAGGGAAAAGAAATAAAAGGTATACAGATTAGAAAAGAAGAAATAAAACTGACTTTGTTTACAGATGGCTTGGTTGTCTATGTAGGAAATCCCAGAGAATCAATAAAAAAACCTCCTAGGATTAGTAAGTAATTATATCAAGGTTGCAGAATACAAGGTTAGTATACAAAAATTAATGCTTTCTTGTATACCAGCAACAAATAGTTGGAGTTTGAAATTAAAAACACAATGCCATTCACATTAGCACCAAAAAAAAAAAGAAAGAAAGAAAGAAAGACAGACTTAGGTACAAATTTAACAAAATATGTACGAAGTCTATATGAAAAAACTACAAATAGGATATAAATAAATGAAGAGATATTCTGTGTTCATAGATAAGAAAATTCAATATTGTTAAGATGTCAGTTCTTCCAACTTGATCTGTAGTTCAAGGCAATCCAAAAAAAATCCCAGCAAGTCATTTTGTGGATATGAACGTACTGATTCTAAAGTCTATGTGAAAAAGTGAAAGGCCCGGAATAGCTAACACAATATTGGAAGAGAGGAACAAAGAGAAAGTCAGAGGACTAATACTACCTCACTTCAACATGGCCTATAAATCTACAGTAATCAAGATAGGGTGGTATTGGCAAAAGAATAGAAAAAGAGATCAATGGAACAGAATAGAGCCCAGAAATGTAACCATATAAATATATTCAACTCACTTTTGATGAAGGAGGAAAGGAAATTTAATGGAGAAGGGATAATTTTTAAATAAATGATGCAGGTACAACTGGACATCCATATATAAAGGAATTAATCTAGGTACAGACCTTATACCTTTCACAAAAATTAACTCAAAACAGAACATAGATCTAAATGCAAAGCACAAAATTGAAAAAAAATTATAGAAGATAACATAGGAGTAAATGTAGATGACCTGGAGATTGGCGATGACAATTTAGATACAACACCAAAAGCACAATCCATGAAAGAAAAAATTGATTAGTTGGACCTCATTCAAATGAAAAATTTCTGCTCTTTGAAAGACGTAGCTAAGGGAATGAGAAGACAAGCCACAGGTTGGTAGAAAATCCTTGTACAACACATCTGATAAAGGAATGAGAAAATAAATTACAGACTGGGAGATAATATATTCATCTGATACATCTGATAAAGGACCAGTATAAAAATATACAAAGAACTCTTAAAACTCAACAATAAGGAAACAAGCAACTCAATTAAAAAACACACAAAGATCTAAACAGAAACCTCACCAGAGAAGATATACAGATGGTAAATAGAACTTTAAAAAATGCTCACCATCACATGTCGTTAGGCAATTGTAAATTAAACTAAAATGAGATATCACTACATACCCATTAGAATGGCTAAAATCCAAAATCCTGTTAATGCTAAATGCTGAAGAGGATGTGGAACAACAGGAATTCTCATTTATTGCCAGTAGGAATGCAAAATGGTAGACAGCCTCTTTAGAAGACAGTTTTGCAGTTTCTTACAAAGTTATACACTTACTACATGGTTGAGCAATTGAATATCTTGGTTTTTACCCTAATGAATTGAAAATTTATGTCCACCTGAAAACCTGCACATGAATATTTTTTCACAGTGTTATTCATAATTGCCAAAACTTCAAAGTTACCAAGATATCTTTCAGTAGGTGATTCGACCAACTGTGGCCATACCTTGGAATATTATTCAGCAATAAAAAAACAAGCTATCAAGCCACACAGAGGAATTCAAACAGAATCCAGTGGTGCCCCTGAGATGAGAAAGCAGATTTATGAATTTGAGGAGTTCTATTGGTTAGAATTTTCAGGGTATGATACAGGAAAGGAAGGAAGTACATGGAGAAGAAAGAGGTGACAGTGAGAGAACTCAGGAAATCTGCAGATTTACCTAAGTCCTTGCCATCTGCAGCACAGAAATCTACACTTGAAATCTAGGTCATATCATGCTACTGAGACTTGGTAAAGATGGAGCACATGACTATGCACCAATATAAACTGACCATGTAATGGGAACTGCTCATCTGGATCTGGGTGCTATCAGACTCACAAAGTCTTTTTCTGTTGTTATTCTTAAAAGTAAACATTTCTTTGATCTGTATCATATAACTAATACTGTTATAGAAACTTGCACTTACATTGTCTTACTTTTCCTTGAAAATACCTTCTCTAATCTATGTCTTCATATTCCTTTTCTTATCAATCTTTATTTCCTCCTTGAGCATTCTTCTGCTGTCGTTGTTTCTTTCCTTTCAGTAACTATCGATTGGACTCCTATTCCATACAAGGCACTGTGGTAGGATCTTTAAGGCAGGAGTGGG
This sequence comes from Aethalodelphis obliquidens, assembly GCF_003676395.1. Lineage (NCBI taxonomy): Eukaryota > Metazoa > Chordata > Mammalia > Artiodactyla > Delphinidae > Aethalodelphis > Aethalodelphis obliquidens. The sequence continues at coordinate 5,464,775 of NW_020837954.1, read as the reverse complement.
TAACTTTTTTGGTAAAGGTCCATATTATAAATATTTTTGACTTAGTAGGACTTATATCTACAGCAATTACTCATCTCTACGTGAAATTTTCACATGACTGTGAAAGCAGTCATAGATAATATATTAAAAAGATAGACATAGCTGTGTAGTAAAACATTATTTACAGAAATAGGCAGCTGGATGAACTTGACTTTGTGGGACTTGGTTTTCTGACCTCTGCATTAGGATATTCAAGTATATCATGCTCTTATGAAACTTGCAGTATATTAGAAGACATCTATGTGTAAAAACACACTATATTGCAAAACTTAGTGAAATGGGTGCACAAACAAGGTTTCAAATGATGTGTTAGGGAAGTAAAGAAAAGACAGAAGTTAATTAGCAAGGACTTCAAGTAGAAATTTTCATGTAAGTAGACCATAAATGACAGTGAGAAAAAAAATGATGTTGCGGTGAAAGAATTTGACTATCCATCGGAAAGAAGAAAACAAAATGGTGACATTTTAGTCATTCCCTATTCATTTTGATGAACTTATTGGCCAGAGCAGCTTCTGATCATAAAATTTAAATCTAGTATCAATTCATTTGTGATGGGGTTTGGAGAGTATTTGTCAATTTCCTGTTGCACTTTAAATTTTAGATTATTCCTAAATGGAAAGCCCACAAATGAATGAAATTATCCTTATCTAGCATGTGTAGAACACCATATTATATTCTGGATGATTAGCAAAATAATTCAGCATTTTGTAAAGTATTGGCAAAAACTAGGTAAAATCACTCATTGCCCTGGTAGTAGATTTGCCTTCTATATTTCATAGAATAAATGATCAAATGGAATGGATTGTCAGTCTGGGTGCAATATAGATATTCAGAGATTTGCTTTAGGGTATATAAATGGATAGTCATTGTATGCATAGGACTGTATTGAATTAATTTCAATAACAAAAGGCAAAAGTAGGATAATATCATAGATATTAGTTTTAGTTTATAAAATATAGTCATTTAATAGCTTAAATTTAAATTGATAGAATTTTAAAATTGTAAGGAATATAAATTTTATCTACCTTGGCCAGCTGATTTTTAGATCTGAGAAATATTTTACAACTCAAAGTCACTCAACCAGGAAACAATGGTGGTGAGAACTCATGTCAACTACTATTTCCTGACCTTACATTCAAATTTTGAAAAAAGATATTGATTTTCAGTACTATCATTAATCAATAATTATTACAGGGAAGACTGAATATGAAATGGCAATGTCTGTGTTTACCACATTTAAAAAATGTTAATTTTGTCTTAAAATTCATTGAAAATATTCTCTTCAATTTAAAATTGAGCTCCGTCATCTTCTTTTGCTAAAAATATTTTCCTGGGTTTGGTAATTACTGGAGTCCCATATTTACATCCCAGTTCTTCTCTGGGCTCTAGGAAGTACCTAGTGTAGCACAATTGCCTGCTCCATGATGTGCTACAGTCTATGGGGCTTGTCCCTTGAAGAGTGCTACATGGATATGGAGCACGGAAGATTGGAGGCATACAGTCAACAAAGTTTATGAGCAGATATTGCCTAGGTATAGTTTTTAATTGAGGAGGGGCAGATGTTTAAGGAGGTTGTCTCTGACCACTGTATCAGAATAAGGCACTTCACTATGTAAAAGTAATAACATTTTTACTAAATATTTGTAGTTTTTCATCATATACATATATTCAGTTATTTTTGAATACTATATTATTTTTCATTTAGACTTCTGTGAATAACAAAAAATTGGGTATTATGTGAATTATAGAATTTTTAGAAAGCCAAAGGAACACAAAACATTTTCAAGAGTTAAATCAAGTGGAAGTCTATAATTTTCAGTACATTGAGAGTGAATACAAAGGATATAAATTGTAATGTTTTTGTGGGCAATTTTGGCCAAATATTTAAAAAAATAATTACTATAGACATACTTTCTCTCATTTTAGAATAATACAATTATATAGCTAACTTTTCTTTTTATTGTTTCTAAGATTCTGGAATGGTTATTTTCTTGGTTGGATGGATAAACCTAATGATAGTGAATGCAAAGTCTTGTTTGTTTTTCTGTCAGTTTTGTAGGTTTTTCTTATTTTTGCACTTAAATGATATTCTTTTCCTCTTTAATGAGGCAAATTATATAAGTATATAAAATATACTTTAAAAACTTTAAATGATTCTTTGAGTGCAGCCAGTTGGAAACTATTTTACCAGAAATGATGAGTTTTTTCATATTTTATATAGTATTTTGGTAAATGAAGTAAGGGCATTTAAAATTATGCTGTCTACCATATTGCTGGAAATGGAAGTTAAACTACAGATTTGTTTTAACTTAAAGAGTCGTGTCTAGATTCAAAAAAGCTTCTGTTCGGTTGGTAGTGGAGGAAGATTTGCTGTGTTATATTAATACCCTATTTTCTGTTACTTCTCACAGCTACCAATGAATTTGTATTGAATTCATTTATCTTTTAATTTCAGAAGATACATTCCTCTTATTTTATTTTTTCACAAAGTTACCCTATAGGTTACTTGAGACAAATAGTATTATCTTCATCTGGCCAATGAGAAAACTGAGGCAAATTAAGATAAACTGATTTGCCTAAATTTACCTAACAAACTTGATAATAAATTTGGGATTTAAATACAGGTCTTTTGTATCTCAGCATACTTAGTATCCTATTAAATATGCTCTAAATTGTTACTTCAGGAATTGCATCCATATATATAATTTTTTAATACTCTAGTCATTTGAATTATGTGACTACAGCAGAGAAACACTGAAATAAAAATTAAACTTTTATTATTGAAAATAATTTTTGTTCAAATCCATATTATTTATTCTAAATTCACAGCATTGAAGGTCCATTTATTTTATTTTCACCTTTTGCTGATCCCTACTTTTCCCCCCAACACTTTGCTTCTTTCCTAAACTCATCCCACAGTGCTCAAGCCCTCTCATTCCTAAAAGAGTAGTTGATATTACTCTGCTTAATTAAGGAGATGGAAACCATTCTATCTCAGGGTTTCTCTCCATCTTTACTTGTTCTCTCCTTTTAGAGAAAAATATTCCTCTATTCTGTTATATTATACAAAATTAAAACTTCCAACTGTCCTCTTCATCTCATAGCTGCAGGTAGTTTGCTACTTCAGTTTTCTCCATTCTGCTTTTGAATGTTCCCATCCATTAATTCTTTCCCTTCCCAAATGATCAATTCTCATCTATCCTAAAAAATATTCCCTCAAACAGGCTTCTTTCTGAAACTATCATACTACCCATTTCCTTTACTACTTTGCTGCCAAAGTTGTCAAGGGTAGGTTTCTCTGCTGAATCCTTTTCATATTCACTCATTCCTTAAATTTGTTAAGTATTCTGAGTCACAGAATACTTCTAGCCTTTAAAAATTAGGTAAACTAATCCTGGAAAAATGTACACAATGAGCAGCTTTTTCATAAAATTTCAGGTATTCGATGTAATGAAGCTCAATATAGACTCCATAGAGAAGCTGTTTTTAAGTTTTACTTCGCCAAAGAATTGCCTAGAGGGCTTGTCAAAATGTAAACCAGTGTCTTATCCTAGAATATTGTTCCTAAGATTTTCTTTGAACATTTACACTCAATTCTGAATTACATCATCCACTAATGGCTTTACGTATCACATCTTGAGAGACAGAGTAATGTAATAGATTGTATATGGGATTTAAAGCCAGTTAGAACTTAGTTTGAATGTGAACTCCATGTTTTACCACTATATTAGTTGTCTTTCACTAGGTTATGCTGCATAAAAAACAACCCCTGAGACTTAGTAGTTGTTTACAACACAAAAATTTTATTTCCTTTCTTATATTTTATATCATATGTATTCTACTCTGTTCACATGCTTTATTTATACTGGATCCAGTCTGAAGGAGAAAACCCTATCTCCTGGAAAAAGGAAAAGGACAACAATAAATTCATGTGATTGGTCTTGAAGTTTCTAATTGAATATAGCTTATGTATATGTCTAGAGCAAGTCATATAAACAGGCATAATGTTCATGATCTGCAGAAGCATATCCCTTCCTCAGGGAGGCATAGCAAATCTTATGGCAAGGGGCAGGTATATATAATCCTTTGGCAAGGGGCAGGTATATATAATCCTTCTACTGGAAAGGAGTCAGGAACAATATACAACCTATAAAAATTACTTTTATAACAGTAGTAACTTGCTTGTATTTTTTTGGTCTCAGTTTACTAATTGATAAATTGAAGATAGCAATAATCATTCCACAAAGTTGTCACTGAGAGTAAATCAGTATACATGTTTAAAATGCCTGCCTTAGAACTTGATGCATTGTAAGTGTTTAGTAAATATTGGTTAAGTACATTCTTTTTTTCCAATTATTCTAATGATTTTTATCTTGAGCTCTAGGACCCAGATTTTTCATTGTTTGATGTTTTATTTTCACCATACCATTCCAATATATCATAATCCATAGGCCCTTAATTCCTCATTATCTTCCCTGACAAAACATACTTTTTTTTTTCTTGTTTCAACCTCTGATAAAAGTAACTTTGACTTCTTAGTCACCTAGGAGCAAAAACTAACTATTCTTCCATTGTCTCCAGCCAATACGCCAGGTCCTGTTAATAGGCTGTCTAGTACCCATTCTGAATGCTTTGAACATAATTCAAGAGCCCATTATGTTTTCTATGTAATATTTAAAAAGCCTTTTAAGTTGAGAACTTACATAATGACCAATTCTACAATTTATAATTAACCAAATTTTTTATATTAATCTATAAAAAAGTTTATATTACTTTTTGTTTCATGGGCTGCTTCAGCAATTTTGAGCATTTAGTTTTGGAACAAGAAATACTAGTATTTTAAATTTCAGATACAACATGTATCTTAAATAATAAATAATTGATAAATAATGGAGTGGGTTTTTTCACTTCCATCATATTTTCAATCCAGTGCCCTTATGTTGGAGTTTCTTTTTAATTTATGTGATTTCAATTAAATGAAAGTCAACTTTAAGAATATTCTTAAATTCAAACACTGATCACTTCTTTTTTAAGGAAAAAAAAGAGATTATTTTCCTTTTTGATGAGAATTCTTAGGATCTACTCTCAAAAACTCATATATATCATACAGCAGTGTTAACAATAGTCATTATGTTGTACATTACATCCCTAGTACTTATTTATCTTATAACTGGAATTTTGTACCTTTTGACCACCTTCATCCAATTCCTCCTCCCCCTACCACATGCCTCAGATAAAGACAAAACTGGTCTCTTTTTCTGTGAGTTGATTTTTTGTTTCCTTTCCTTTCCAATTCCACATATAATTGTGATCACACAGTATTTGTCTTTCTCTGCCTCATTTCATTTGGAATAATGCCCTAAGGGTCCATTCATGTTGTCACAAATGGCAAGATTTCATTATTTTTTATGGCTTAATAATATTTTGTTGTATAAATATACCATGTTTCTTTATCCATTCATCCACTGATGAACACTTAGGTTGTTTTCATATCTTGGCTATTGAGAAATACGCTGCAATGAATGTGGTGTGCATATGTCTTTTTGAATTAGTGTTTTTGTTTCCTTTGGATAAATACTCAAAGGTGGAATTGCTGGATCATGTGGTAGTTCTATTTTCAGTTTTTTGAGGAACCTCCATATTGTTTCTAATAGTGGCTATACCAATTTACATTCCCATCAACCATGCACAAGTGTTCCCTTTTCTTCACATCCTCGCCAACACTTGTTTTCTGTCTTCCTGATGAAAGCCATTGTAACATGTGTGAGTTGATAGCTCATGTGGTTATGATTTGCATTTTCCTGATAATTAGTGATATTGAGTGCCTTTCATGTACCTGTTAGCTATTTGTATATCTTCTTTGGAAAAATATCTATTCAATCCTGTGCTGGTTTTTAACTGAACATTTGGTTTTATTGCTATTGAGTTATATGAGTTTTTTATAAATTCTGGATATATTAGCCCCTTATCAGATACATGATTTACAAATATTTTCTTCCATTCAGTAGGTTGCCTTTTAATTTTGTTGATGGTTTCCTTTGCTATGCAGAAGCTTTTTAATTTGATGTAGTCTGCTTTTTAAAGTTTTCTTTTGTCTTTGCTTTTGGTGTCAGATCCAAAAAATCTTTACAAAGACTGATGTCAAGGAGCTTACTGCCTATGTTTTATGAGTTTTATGGTTTAAGGCCTATCATTCTTATTCTGAATTAATTTCTCCATATGGTGTAGGATAGTGGTCCAGTTTCATTCTTTTGCATGGTGCTGTCCAGTTTTCCCAATGTCATTTATTGAAGAGACTGTTTTTTCCTCACTGTATTTTCTTGGCTCCTGTGTTATAAATTAATTACTCATATATGCATGGGTTTATATCTGGGCTCTCTATTATTTTCTGTTGATCTATGTTCTGTTTTTATGCTAATGCTATACTGTTTTGATTTAGTTTGAAATCAGGGAACATGATGCCTCAGCTTTGTTTTCTTTATCAAGATTGTTTTGGTTATTCATGGTCTTTTGTGGTTCATACAAATTTTAGGATTTTTCTTCTATTTCTGTGAAAAATGCCGTTGGAATTTTGATAGGGATTGCACTGAATCTGTAGATAGCTTTGAGTAGTATGAGCATTTTAACAATATTCAATCTCCCAGTTAATGAGTGTAGAATGTCTTTCCATATATTTGTTTTTTCTTCAATTTCTTTCATCAACATCTTATATTGTTCAGTGGGCAGGTCTTTCACATCCTTGCTTAAATTTATTCCAAGATATTTTGTTCTTTATGATGTATTTGGAAATGGTATTGTTCTATTAGTTTTTCCTTCTGATAATGTGTTATTAGTGTATAGAAATGCAATAGATTTTTGCATATTGATTTTATATCCTGCAACTTTACTGAATTCATTTATTATTTCTAACTGTTTTTTGGTGTAGTCTTTTGGGTTAGGGTTTTCTATATATAAGATCATGTCATCTGAAAATACAGTTTTCCTTCTTCATTTCTGATTTGGATACATTTTATTTCTTTTCATTGCCTAAATGTTCTGGCTAGGACTTCCAATGTGATGTAGAATAAGAGTGGTGAGATTGGGCTTCCCTGTCTTTTTTCTGATCTTAGAGGAAAGCTTACAGCTTTTTGAATATGATGTTAGTTGTAAGCTTGTCATATATGGCATTTATTATATAGAAATATGTTTCTTCTATACTCACTTTGTTGAAAGTTTTTTTCATGAATGGATGTTGAATTTTGTCAAATGCTTTTTGTGCATCTATTGAGATAATCATATGCTTCTTATCCTTCAGTTTGTTAATGTGGTGTATCAGATTGATTGATTTACAGATGTTATACCATCCTTGCATCCCTGGAATGAATCCCACATCTATTCACATGATATATCACATTGATTAATTTGTATATGTTGAACCATCCTTGCATTCCGGGGATAAATCTCACTTGATCATGGGATGATCATTTTAATGTGGTGCTGAATTCAGTTTGCTAGTATTTTATTTAGCATTTTTGCCTCTATATTTATCAGGGATATTTGCTTGTAGTTTTATTTCCTTGTAGTGTTCTTTGCTGGCTTTAATATTAGGGTAATTCTGGCCTTGTAAAATGCATGTGTAGTGTTCTTTCCTCTTCAATTTTTTTAGAAGTGTTTGAGAGAACTGGTGTTAATTCTTCTTTAAATGTTTGATAAAATTCAGCAGTGAGGCTGTCTAGTCCTGGGAGATACTTGATTACTGCTTCAGTCTCCTTACTAGTAATTGGTCTTTTCAGATTTTTATTTTTTCCTGATTCAGTCTTGGTAGGTCGTATGTTTCTAAGAGTTTTTCTGTTTCTTCTCGGTTGTCCAGTTTGTTGGCATATCATTGTTCATAGTAGCTCTCATGATCCTTTGTATTTCAGTGGCTTTAGTTGTAATATCTTTTTTCATTCATAATTTTGTAGATTTGGTTTCTCTCTCCTTTTACCTTTGTTAGGCTAGCTAAATGCTTGTCTATTTTGTTTATATTTCAAAGAATCAATTGTTGGCTTAGTTAATCTTCTCCATTGTTTTCCGGTTCTCTATGTCATTTGTTTCTTTTCTAATCTTTATTATTTCCTTCCTCCTGCTAACTTTGGCCTCATTTTATTCTTCTTCTTCTAGCTCCCTATGTCATGTAGTGAGGTTTTTTCTTTGAGATCTTTCTTGTTACTAATATAGGCATTTATTGCTAAGAAATTTTCTCTTTGAACTGCTTTTGCTGCATTCCATAAGTTTGGGTAATGTTGTGTTTCCATTTTTGTTTTTCTCAAAATACTATTCTATAGTCCCCTTAATTTCTTCTTTGATTCATTGGCTGTTCAGGAGAATGTTGTTTAATTTCCATGTATTTGTGAATTTCTGATTTTCCTCCTGTTATTGATATCTAGTTTTATATCATTGTGGTCAAATAAGATACTTGGTATGATTTCAAACTCTGAATATTTTAAGACTTTTTTTGTGACTGGGATAGAAAATAAAATATTGTCTATCCTAGAAAACATTCCATGCATGCTTGAGAAAAATGTGTATTCTGCTGTTGTCAGAGTATTCCATATCTGTTAGGTCCATTTGGTCTATAGTTTTGTCAAATCCACTCTTTCCTTTTTGATTCTCTGCATCAGCTATCTATTGTTTTGATAGAGTATTAATGTCCCCAACTGTTACTATATTGCTGTTTATTTTTCCTTGTAGCTCTTTACTTTTTGCTCCAGTGGGTACATTGGGTACATTATTATGTCTTCTTGATAGATTGGTCCCTTTATCATTATATAATGACTTCTTTGTCTCTTGTTACCATTTTTAGTTTAAAAACCATTTTGTCTGATTTAAGTATAGCTAACTCTAATATTTTTTTTTTGAGAACATTTGCTTGAAATATCTTTTTCTATACCTTCGTTCTCAGCCTATGTATGTCTTTAGGACTAAAGTGAGTCCTTATATGAAATATGTTTCTACCTTGGAGTATATAAGCCCCAAGGGTAAAGAATTTTGACAAATGAGAAAGTTAACAGGGATATGCAAAAATAAACATATATACATAAATACATGCCCTCTATAAGTCTATAAACATAGAGGAAGTGAAACAGCTATTAAATTTCATTTAAAGAACAATTCTATTAGTTTATGTATATAATACTGATGGTATAATGTACAGGATTCCTGAAATAGGAAAAATATGAATAATTCATTTGATTGATCCATCTAAAAATTGGTATATTAAGAAAAAGGGGAAAGATAGTATATGAATTAAAAATGTCTGGAGAGATCGACCCATTTTATTGTTTAAAATAATAGTAACTAAAAAATAAAATAAAATAATAGTAACTATGGAAAAACGAATTAACTTAATGTCTGCTATTCCTGATACCATAGCTGGGACAACACAGAGGGCAAAATGACTATAGCAAAACCAAATCTCTGAGGGAAAAATGTTTGTAAAGCCTGTTGAAACCTTCCAGTGCAACAAAAATTATTGTACAGGGCTTCCCTGGTGGCGCAGTGGTTGAGAAGTCCGCCTGCCGATGCAGGGGACACGGGTTCGTGCCCCTGTCCGGGAAGATCCCACATGACGCGGAGCGGCTGGGCCCCGTGAGCCATGGCCGCTGAGCCTGCGTGTCCGGAGCCTGTGCTCCGAACGGGAGAGGCCACAGCAGCGAGAGGCCCGCGTACCGCAAAAAAAGAAAAACAAACAAACAAAAACAAAAAAATTATTGTACATTTTATAAGTAATCAATAAAATCCAGTTTTGGGGGGAAACGTGGGAAAACAATTTGGTGACTTGGTCATCTTACGAATTGGTCTTTCAGTGAATCAGTTGTTTGGCAAACTATATTCCTTTCTGCCAGAAAATTGTCTTTAACAAAATGACTTTCAGAGAATTAGCCTGCTGTTTTTATCAGCTGTCCTGTGTTTAATCTCTTGCTTATCCAATGCACTCTGCTCAGTATTGCCACTCTCCATTGAAAAAACCTTTAATCAGCTGACTACTATCTATCTAATTCTCTTAAATGGCATTCAAAGTCCTGCAGGTTATAGACTCAAGCCTATCATCCAATCATAAGCTTCCATACACTGTCTATATTATGTCACTTCAGACCCTTACCAGCATCTTGTCCATGTCGGGCAGTGTATTTTTTCATGCTATTTTCTAGCCGGGAAGGATGTTGACCCTCTTCCTGTCAAATGATAGTCTGGTTCAGATGCACTCTTCTATTTGTGTTCATAGTACTTTTAAAATATATATATATCATACATAGCATTTGAGAGGAAGATAGAACAAAGGGAAATTAAGACTGCTCTGGTCAAGCCCCAAAGGATGACAATGTGTGGGTAAGACTATCACAATCCAGATTTTCTCAACAGATTTGTTTAGCTGTTGTTCTAGAAATACAACTTAAAAAAAAATCTTTTTATCTAGAAGTAATCTGCACATAACTGATTAACACCAAATAACTTTACAAGCAGCTGGTGCTTGAAAAATCAGGTGTCAATTTATTTTCATTGGAAAAGAGATTCTTGGTTCAAAAAAGCTGATTATCATTTAGCATTGAGGATTAGGCATACCTTCCTAAGGAGGATATTTACTCCACTGTTGCTACATTAAGGCAGGAACTGAGTATGTAATTTTCTCCAGATGTCCCAGAGTTGGGCAAAATGTCTTGCATGCAGCAAGTGCTCAAAAATATTTGTTGAATGAATTAATGAATAAAAATGATTAAAAGAAACACTAATTAATGCCATTAATGCTTGCAAGTGACAAGCCAATTTATTGCCATATGTGTTGATTAGAGTTTGAGAACAAAGGGATTGAAAATTTATTGAGGTCTTCCCTTTCTTCTTCCTCTTCTTCTTCTTCTTGCTCTTCCACTCTTCTTCTTCTCCTTCTTTTCCTTCTCCTTTTTCCTCTTCTTCCTCCTCCTTTTCTTCTTCTTTGTCTTCATCTTTTTTCTCTTCTTTGTCTTTATCTCCCCTTGCCCTCTGGTCCATCCTCTTTCTCCTCTTTCTTCTCCTTTTTAAAAAAATCTTAAGGTAAAGCAACTGTATAACTTATACTGCTCCACAATAGCAATATTTCTTCCTTAAAAACTAGACTTGATTGTCTAGAATCACAGCTGCTTCTTCCCCATGGTAGAAGTAGATAAACATTAACATGCTTTTGGTCCTTGCCCACATTTTTTCCCTGGATCACTTATAAACCATTAGTCAACTATCACTCCTTCAATACAAATGATGGTTAACAACAAAGAAGAAAACCTTAAGTATTCAACAGTTCCTTTAGATCAGAAATCACAAATTTGTTGTCCCTGGGCCATGCTGTATATTTTGCCTTTGTGTGGTTTTCTTCTTATATTTGATTTGGTTTTCAGTGCACTTTAAAAGAAATATAATTTTGTAATTATTATGCTAAATTGCACCTCATGCAATTTAACATTTACTGTTTTATACCTCATACATATTTTGTGCCATGTACCTAATAGTCTTTGAAGTTGTGATTACAGCTTTCAGTCATTACATTCTAGACATGTATTCCTGGATACACACCTATATAATGTCAATATTAAGGCTAGCATGTGCTATAGATGACTAGCTTCTCCACCCATGCTCTGGAGAGAAGCTAGTAATAGAATTCCTACATGTCTTTCCTTACATTTATCTATAAGGTATGTGATGCTAGGACTGTATTTTAATTAAAAAACAAGCTCTTTGAGAGCAAGGATATGTTTTTATTACATTTTTACTCCAGAATATCTAGCACAGTGAATTTTGTATAGTGGAAGAAAACAAATGTTTGCTGTCTTCCTTGAAACTTAAGTACCACAGACAAACATGATCATTGCATTGTAGATTCTGAATTAGAAATTTAAATATGAAACTTGGCTGAAGAGACTGCAGGAGATGTGTAATATCTTAGATAAACAAAATCCAATCAAGTGGCTGTATGTTACTCACATAGCAATTATATTATTGAGCTCCCACTATGATGAAGATTTTATGGAGGAACTGGGAGTAGAGTGGCTAATAAAAGATCCATAAGTTTCTGCCCTTAAGGAACTTATATTTTATTAGAGGAAACAGGCAGTAAATATACATACATATATATGATATATATATATATATAGGTGCTATGATAATAATGCTATAAAGAAAAATACAGCAGAGTAGGGGAATAGAGAATGTTGGATACTGTTTTAAAATTGTTATTAAGAAAGATTTTATGGGTAAAGTGACATTTGTGAGGAGTTTTAAGGTAGTGATGAAAAAAGCCATATCTGGGAGAAGGTCATTCCAGGCAAAGGGAATAGCATGGGACAAGGAGGATTCTTGCTGTGCTCAAGGAGCAGAAAGGAGTTCTGTCTGAAGTGGATGGATAAAGGAAAAAATATTAGATGAGACCAAAGAGGACTGGGGTGCTCAAATATGTAAGTGCTTGTAAGCCATCATAAGGATTTTCAGGTTTGGAATTGGAAAGCCACTGGAAAATTTTGAGCAGAGATGTGACAAGAATCTGACTTACATATTAGAAGGATTACTCTGCCATGAGAATGGAATATATATGAGGTGTGGAGCAAAGGCTGAAGCAGAGAGACCAGATATTATTGCAATATTACTCAATAGAGAATTGATGATAGTAGTAGTGGAGGTGGGGAGATGTGCTTGTATTCTAGATATTATTTGAAGGAGAATCTGCTGTCTTAGATAAGACTAGATGTCTTACCTGAAAATAAAAAAGAAGTCAAGGAGAACCCTGAGGTTTGTGGAGCGACTCAAGACGGTTGCCATTTCCTGAGATAGTGGAGACTGTGTGGATGCAAGACTTTGAGAAGAGCAAGTTTTGGGGGGTAGATCAGGAGTTTATTTTTGGATACAGTAAGGTACCTATGTGAGGTACTTATTAGACATCTACATGATGATTTGCATCTATGACTGTGATGGTCAGAAGAGAGATCCTGACTGGAGTTATAAATTTGGAAGTAATTCTCAAATATATGATATAAATAAGATGTGATTACAAATGGTGTGAATGGAGAAGAAAAAAGACCAAAGAATGAGCTCTGAGTTAAGCTAACATTTAAAGTGAGATGAGAAAAAACAAGCAAAGACTGAGAAAGAGCCACAATGGCACTCTTTCATGAAGGAGAGAATTAACTCTCAGTTACTATTAACAGGTAAATTAAGATATGATTGAAAATTAACCTCAGAATTTAGCAAAGTTTTAGTAGAGTGGGGAAAGATGAGTACTGATTGGAGTGGGACCAGAGAATGAGAGTGAAGAAATTGGAAAAAGCAAGTACAGCCAACTCTCATGATTGAAAAATTTGAATTGTGATACTTAAGACTAATCCATGGATTAGTATTCCACATATGTTTGGAATTGCCTCTAGGAGAATACAGTTGGTTTTTTAATGAGAAATTGTTTAGATTATATCCACAGTGAAATGGAACATCAGTCAAGTTGATGGAAAAAGAGCCATGGTAGTAGAGAAAAAAGTGCTTGAGTCTTGATTTCAAATAGTCTTGGAGGAGGATACCACCTATGTGACTTTAGAAGTTAATTCACATTTCTGAATTTATTTCATTCAGCTCTATTATGGGGTACATTGCTTAGTATAGCACCCAGAATGTAGTTGGCACTTAAATAGCAGTTATTGTATTTTTTCATTTTCCTAACAAAATTACCTTTCTTCAATTATTCCTTTTTTTTTAAAATGGTATCTTACCTATGACATTCCTCCATTGATTAAGCTAGTTAGCAAAGTTTTAAAAATTGCTTAACTGAGCTCCATTCATCAGTTATATAGCAAGCTAGAGCATCAGTGAAAGGAAGAAAGTTGTCTCTTCTTCCTAATTCTCTATATCAGGTTGCTAGTGAAACAAGCTATCTTCTATTGCTTAGTGATTCAGCTTTCACTTCTCTAAGATGCTTGAAACTTGCATACGGTTAGGGTCATTGTATGTCACAGTTTCTTTTTCTTTCTTCCTTTCCCTCCCTCCCTCCCTCGCCCCCCCCCTTTAAAAGCAACATTTTAAAGGATGCTACTGATGTAATATTTATTATTAAATTTTAGCTTTTATATTCTGCTTTTTCTTTTTCTCCTCATATTAAGAAGAAAGAGCTGGAATACATTTCAAGCTAAAGAGAAAATTCAAGCTGGGCTGTCTTTTTCTTTCAAGAAAATTAACAGAGTACCAATGAAGCCCTTTATCTACTGAGTGCAGTCTTCATTAATTAATCCTTTTTATCTGTGACAGTTAAAGGTAAATCTAGAATATTTGGCCTCCTAGAAATGATTTCTAGTTTTACTCTTACTAGCTAAAATATATTCTTTCAGCTATATGTTATCTTTTTTCCACCATGTATAAATTAAATCAAATTGTATTGGCCTATTTCTTTCCTTGCGTTGACATTAAAAAAAGACAGGCATTTAGATAAATACCTTTTCATATTATTAACTTAATATTTTTGAGAGTGACAGAAAGAAAATGGAGTATCTTTCTGTTACTCCTCATTTTCATAATAGTGGAAGGTGGAATTCATATGGCATTATAAGTAGAAATTTTCTGCATCACTAGGAACATGGCTTAAAGTATAATGCCTCCTGGACAAGTCAGAAGAGCATTCTAATAAGAAACAATTCTAGTCATATACCATGCACTATCTGCACAATTTCTCTCCCATTTCACTAAATAAGCTTTCCACAAAAAAGGAATACTGGTGTTTAGTTCATCTGTTCCCCCTACCTATTCCTCATCTCATACCATGTATATATTCTGACCATTTGCTTTAGAAATAATTTATTGAACCTTTCAAACCAAACATGGAGAAACAAGATAGACTCTTGAGAACATAGAATTTAATGTTTTAACTATTTTTTGCTTAGGCATCAGCTGCTTTTTAATGCTAATATTTTTTTTTTTCATGTAGGGCTGTGCTGTTAGACTATAACCTGCCAAGAACCACTAATTGGAAAATATTCTAGTTACCTGATACTTCCCCATTTATAGTCACTTTTAACAAAAAGTGACAAGCATGTCACATTCCATCAGGTTACATCAGGTTGTGTCTCAAGAAAACAGAGAACGTAAGATAAGCCAGTTCAAAACAACATCCTTCGTCTAGAAACACAAAAAAAGGAAATATCAACCACTTAGGATTCAAGAAAGAAAATTATAATGTATCTATAGATCAAATACACTTCTCTGTGTTAATACCACTTAAATTTTAAATGACTATTGGCTAACAACTATAATTATCTTTCCATTTGTGTGTAGTAAAGTGATTCTATTTCTATTTCTTAAAGTATTTATTTGCTTAATATAATGTATTTAGGCAGCTCTATTAAAAACATAAAATTAATTATGATGGTGGTTCCCTGGTTTTGAGGGAACATGCTCTCTGGTGGATTATCTAGAACTGTGTTGTCCAATATAGTAGCCACAAGTCACATGTGAATATTAAATATTAATTAAGTTAACTTCAGTTTCTCAGTCTCATTAGTTACAATACAAGTGCTCAATAGTCAGGTGTAGTTGTTGGTTTCTATACTGGACAGCACAGACATAGAACATTTTCAGCATCACAGTGTCTTACTGCACAGTGCTAATCTATACTGTACAGGTAAATTGTATTCCCATTATGTCTCTAATTGCCCCTAAACATTGAAACTGTATATAAAGTACTCCAAAAAGTGGTTTCAGGGTAAAATACACATTATAGTCAAATTCTTGTAGCATATATATATATATATATATAAATATATAAAATTTACTTTGGAAAGATTTTAGGTTTTTTAGAAAAGTTGCAAGTGTACCCCCTCACCTAGATACCTAGATTTAGCTTCTCTTGATGTTATCTTACATTACTGTGGTACATTTGTCAAAATTAGGAAATAAACACTGTTAAATTACTATTAACTAAACTGTAGACAATTCAGATTTCACCAGTTTTCCAATTAACACCATTTTTCTGTTTTAGCATGCAATGCAGGATACCACACTGCATTTAATTATCATGTCTTCTTAGTCTTCTATGGTCTGTGATGGTTTTTCTGTCTTTGCTTGTTTGTTATGAGCTTGACAGTTTGAGGAATACTGGCAAGGCATTTTGTAGAATGTTTCCCAATTTGAGTTTGTCTCATATTTTTCTCATCATTAACTGGGGTTATGAATTATTAGAGGTGAAGTGACTTTCATATTACCTGACATGAGGGGTACATGATAGCCACATGAGATTATTTAATCTTGATCACTTGGGTAAGGTAGTATTTCCCAGGTTTCACCAGTAGCATAAAGTTACTAATTCTCCCTTTTCATAACCCCTCCATTTTTCACACTTGGAAAACAAGTCATTCAGTTTAGCCCACACTCAGGGTGGAGGAGAATTAATCTCCAACTCCTACAGGGGGAAAATATCTGCATATTTTTTGGAACTCTTCCATAAGGAAGATGCCTATCTATCTATCTATCTATAATTCAATACTACTATTATTTATTTTATTGATAAACTTATAACAGATTTGGCCATTGGGAACTCTTTTAGGGTCACTTTTGTTCCTCTTTCACAAGCCCCCATCCTTTTATTTTTTTGTGCTCTTTGCTTTCTAGTACTACAGGATGCTTCAAGTTTATTTTGTATTTCCCTACCCTTGTTCTAGAATCAACCATTTATCCAAGAAACTTTGAACACTTTTACTGAAACATGCTATTTAGAAACTAAGATCTGGGTTCTGGGTATGCTCATTACTATCAAGTGTCATTGCTTCTAGGCTCTCTCAGCGGATAGAGATTTGTAGTATGTGTATGTCAACAAACCTGTGTATAAAAACATATCTGTGCTTGTTTCTGATCTAACCATCTATTATCTATCTATCTATCCATCTATCTATATATTAAGCTAAATGAAAATTCATAGTGATACCTCCAAATCTAATCCAGTACTAAAGGGTTCATTCTTCCTTCTATTCATGCTTTTCTATAACTTCCTTCTCTGACAGTAGATCTAGTATCCATTTATTTAATTTTTTGTAGCCAATGTGTATGTAAAACAGTTTCATAATTGTTAACCCATACCCCATTCTTGTGGCTTTTTATTTATTTCTTCACTTGGGATTTATTTAATACAATACATAAAGCAGTTTGTTTCAGCTGGATTGACTAATATTTTCCCATCAATTTATTTTTATTGAAATACATTTGACATGTAATATCGTGTAAATGTAAGGTATACAGCATGTTATTTTGATACATTTATGTAATCTATTATTGCCATTGTAGCAATAATTAGCATCTCTATCACTGTTACCTAGTTATCTTTTCACTTTAGTGGTTGGAATAGTTAAGTTCTAGTCTTTTAGCAAGTTTGATGATTATAATACAATATTGTTTTGTTTATTCACTGTACTGTGCATAGATATCTAGGACTTATTTACTACCCATTGCAAGTTTGTACTCTTTACACCATCTATCCTATACCCATTTCCCATCCCCTGGTAACCACCATTTTACTTTCTGTTTTTTACGAGTTTGGCTTTTTTAGATTCTACATGTGGGTAAGATCATACAGTACTTGTCATTCTCTGTCTGGCTTATCTCAGTCAGCATACTGTGCTGAAAGTCCATCCATGCTGTGGCAAATGGCAAAATGTCCTTCTTTTTCATGGCTGAATTTTATATGTGTGTGTGTGTGTGTGTGTGTGTGTGTGTGTGTGTGTGTGAGTGAAACTTCTTTATCCATTCATCCATCCATAAATGGACACTGAGGTTGTTCCTATATCTTGACTATTGTGAATAATGCTTCAATAAACATGAGAGTGTTCTTATTTCCTTTGGGTATATACCCAGAAGTGGAATTGTTGGATCATCTGGTATTTCTATCTTTAGTTTTTTGAGGAAACTTCATATAGTTTTCCATAGCTGTTGAACCAATTTACATTATCTCCAATAGTGTACAAGGGTTCCCTTTTCTCCACATCTTCACCAACACTTATCTCTTGTCTTCTTGATGATAGTCATTCTAACAGGTGTGAGATGATATCTCATTGTGGTTTTGATTTGCATTTCTCTAATGAATAGTGATGTCAAGCATCTTTTCATATACCTGTTGCTCTTTCATATATCATCTTTGGAAAAATGTCTGTTCAGGTCCTTTGCCCATTTTTTAATCAGATTTTTTTTTGTTATTGAGTTGTATGAGTTCTTTATATATTTTAGATATTAAACCCTTATCTAATACATGGTTTGCAGAAATTTTCTCCCATTCTGTAGGTTGTCTTTTCACTTTGTTAATCGTTTCTTTTGCTGTGCAGAAGCTTTTAAGTTTGCTAATATTTTTCTGGGAATTTTTACGTCTATATTCATCAGGGATATTGGCCTATAGTTTTCTTTTCTTGGACTGTCTTTATCTGGCTTAGGTATCAGGGTAATACTGGCCCTGCAGAATGAGTTTGGGAGTGTTCCCTCCTCTTCACGTTTTTGGAAGAGTTGAGAAGGATTGTTAGAATTCTTCATTAAATGCTTGGTAGAATTCTCCAAAGAAGCTATCTGGTCCTGGGGTTTTCTGTTTTGAGAGGTTTTGATTAATGATTAAATCACTTTACTCTTTATTACTCTGTTCAGATTTTCTGTTTCTTCCTGATTCAGTCTTGGTTGGTTGTGTGGTTTTTAAAATGTATTAATTTCTCTCAGTTACCTAATTTGTTGGCATATAATTGTTCATAGTAGTCCTTTATGATCCTATGTGTTTCTGTAGTATCGATTGTAATGTCTCCTCTTTTGTTGCTAATTTTATTTATTTGCATCTTTTTTTCTTATTTAGTCTAGCTAGAAGTTTATCAATTTTGTTTATCTTTTTAAAACAAAAATTTTAGTTTTATTGATTCTGTTGTCTTACTGGTCTGTATTTCATTTATATCTGCTTTTTATTATTTCTTCATTTATTTCTGATCTTTATTATTATTATTTTTTGGCTAACTCTGGACTTAACTTGTTCTTCTCTTTTTAGTTTCTAATTTACACCTGTAGTGTCTGGAGGTGTAAATTATGTTGTTTATTTGAGATCTTAATATCTTAATGTATACACTTATTGGTATAAATTTTCCTCTCAGAACTACTTTTTTGCATCCCATAAGTTAAAGTTGTATTTCCATTTGTTTTGAGGTAATTTTTTATTTTCCTTTTGATTTCTTCTTTGACTCATTGGTTGTTCAGAAGTGTGTTATTTAGTTTTCACGTACTTGTAGATTTTCCAGCTTTCCTCTTGTTGTTGATTTCTTGTTCATATCATTGTGGTAATTGACTAAATTTCTGATTAAATTATTATACATAGCTTCTGAAATTAGCTGAAAGTAAGTCTGACAGGACTTGTACATATAGCTGGCCAAAGTGCTTATGTTTACAAAGGACATCAAGAAAAGAAAAAAAGAAAAAGAGAGGGAAAGGGAGAGAGAGAATGAGAGACTATAATCAAGGATGTATGTAGAAGGATTTTACAGACCTGTAAGCATAATGTTAGGAAGGCTAAAGTCCAAAATAAAAACACATCCATCAAAAATACTTAGGACAAACTCATAAAATTATAAATCTGTATTCAGAGCAAGAGGTACAAAGGCTTTAGGACTGACAAAAAATATAAATGGATGGTGGAGATAAAGCAAAGCATTCGTTTTCTTTCTCTCTTTTCTGCTGAGATCAGCAAGAAAGAACAAAGTATTGGTTAAGTGAAGTAGAAGCTAAGGTTTGGTAAAGTAATTAGAGACTGCCATCTAGTTCACAGCGTAGGATATGGAGATCTTTCAAGTGAGGTCACTAGACCGTTGCTGATGACTTTGTAAGAACTGTGGAGAATAGCATACATACCAAACATTGGTGACAGGCTAATCATTTGTCAGTGTTCGAAAACATGAAGGGATTAAGTGGGTTTCATAATTTAAAGGCTTCTGAATGTGATGTCAATCTTGTGGATATATCTAGAATGTAGTATGTGGTTGATGTATATAAATTTTAGTTAAGGAGTAATAACTGTTTTTCTAGGCTCAGTTAGAAAAAAATTGAAAATGTCCAGGTAGAGATTTCATAACCACTTTTGAGGTTGTAGAGAGGATTCATATGTTAAATAAACACTGGAATAGAAGACATCTGAATTTCCTTGCAATAGTGTATTCCAGAGAAAATCAAGAAGACTTTACGTTTATTAAATAACATGCCTAAGATTGGTAGAAAGTGCAATAAAGTTGTAAGTTACTTACTGATATAAGGAAAATAATTATTTTGGAATTGAGGTACTGTATTATTTTTACTTATGAAATTATTGCTAACATTTTTATATTTGCTTATGGACTCCTTGATTTTTATATTGCCCTAAGCAGTTTTACTTAACTTTGACATTTGTTTATGTGTTTAATGTCTAAGGCATCAAACCCATTGTATTTAAAAATCATATTCAAGAAACTAAATATTTCTTCAATGTTTCTTTAAATGTTCAGTCTTACTAATAATTTCACATTAAAATCTCTATAATTTTTTTTTGCTTTTGTACATACAGTTACAAATGTGGCTCTAAGACAATGTTTCGTTAACTAAGTTTCTTATTAGTAGTTAATTTACATCTTAGTACGTTATACTTTAGTATGTTATACTTTAAGTTTTATTAAAATTTTCCATAGTTTAACAAATTCAATATGGCTTCAGGCCTAATAAATCATGGCTGACTTCTCTAAGTGGTCTCTATCAGTGTCACTTTGCTGACTTTCTTCTTTTTTGTTGCAGTTGTTTTGAAGGATTACCCACGTAGTGTTATTAATCTATCCCTTCCTTCCTCAGAGAAAGATAATCTTTATCTATATCTGACTTTATCTATCTGGTATAAATTATATCAGAAAAAAAATTGAATGATAATTTCAGTAGTCGTGGAAGAAAAAAGTTAGAAACTTTTTTTAAAAAACACCCCAAAATAAAAGGAAACATACCATGAATTGAACTTTGTAAGCAAAAGCTTAGACAGTTATATTTTTAGTACTTTTAAGTCATGACTGTGTACCAATGTATTAGAACTTTTCGTCATTGTTGCCAGTGAGATATGTCTTCTTCTCCCTTTTGTTCCAAGTAGATATATAGGTTCTCATGACTGCTTTCCTTACGAGTTTTTAATGGTCGGAAAACACAGGCTACTAAATAGCATGGATTTTTCTGAATTTTCTAAAATCCAGTGTAACTGGCTTATTCAATGTGCCGTGCTTGGTATGGAAAAAATGAACAACTTTAGTTGGGCTCCCATTACTCCTTCAGTCCCTCTCCAGAGACTCATTCTTTCTTCCCTATTGCATAAAAGCTTTGGAATCCTAAGGATTTCTCATG
Source organism: Aethalodelphis obliquidens (assembly GCF_003676395.1). NCBI lineage: Eukaryota > Metazoa > Chordata > Mammalia > Artiodactyla > Delphinidae > Aethalodelphis > Aethalodelphis obliquidens. Next base: position 5,443,367 of record NW_020837954.1, on the reverse strand, counting down.
ACTTTGAGATAATATAAAGAAAAGTTTGAAATAATAAAAGTCTAGTCCAGCATAATATAACTACAGCCTGTACATTATAATTTCAAATTCTGAAAACTTAATCAAATAAATCTTTCTTCTCTCTCTCAACCCAGGCTTGATGTAGTCTTAGAAGCCTTCAGTGAAGTTTGGGAGGCAGGATCAGCTTTCTCCTTCTTAATTCCACTTCATCTGTATGAGCTAAGTCCTGCATTTGGACATTCTAATGGGGCATAATGGGGAAGAAAGGAGGAGTGGCACTGGTACTCTTATAATATGATATTTATGGCAGAAGCATAATTCTTGGCCTCTTTTCTTGGTTCTTTGGTGTATTAGTTACCTAAACAGATGGGCATTTATTTGTTTCAGGAAATAAGAAGTCTGAAGGTAGGTAGTTTAGAAGATTAAAAAAAGCCAGTTCAGTGATACCATTAAAAATTCAGGTTCTCCTTATCGTTCTACTTCTCCATCCTTATGTGTTGACCTGTATTTTCATACCTGTTTCCTCCTAGCAGCAAGACATTTTGTACTTCAAGATTTGCATCTATATTACAGATAAATATGAAAGGAAACTACAGAAAGCCATGGAGACATATTATTTTAGTTTATTCCTGTGTTAGTGACAAGAAAAGGGGATATTTTATGAACTTTGTGATACGATTTTTTAAAATAAACATTTAATTGTAGGACAATTTCAGATTTAAAGAAAAATTGCAAAGATAGCAATTATATAGAAAACTCTATATACTTCACGCTCAGTTCCCTTACTATTAGCTTATTAAATTAGTATGCTACATTTGTTATAATGAATGAAGCAACATGGATACATTATTATTAACTAAAGCCCATATTTTATTCAACTTTCCTTAGTTTTTACCCAGTGTCTTTTTGTTGTTGTTGTTGTTGCTAGAGTCCATTCTGCACACTGTATTACATTTAGTTGTCATGTCTCTAGGCTCCTCTGACCTGGGCAGTTTCTCAGACTTTCCTTGTTTTTGATGACCTTGAAAGTGTTGAGGTGTATTAGTCATGTGTTTTGTAAATGCCCCTCGATTGGGATTTGTCTGGTGGTTTTCTCATGATTAGGTTGTGGTTAGGTGTTTTGGGGAAGAAGCTCACATAGGTAAAGTGCCATTCTCTTTAGAGCATATCAAGGGTACATTTTATAAACATGATTTGTGACTGTTGATGTTGACCCATCACCTGGCTGAAGTAGAATTTTTCAAGTTTCTTCACTGTAAAGTTATTTTTCTCTTTTCATACTGTAATCTTTGAAAGGATGTCATTATGTGTAGGTCTTACTTAAAGCGTGGGAGTTATGCTCCACCTCTTTAAGAGTGGAGCGTCTGCACAAATTAACTGTAATTTTTCTGCATGGGAGCTTCGTCTCTCCTCCCATATTTATTCATCTCTTCAGTCACTTATTTTTATCAGTATGGATTCTACATTTATTTTATTCTTTGGATGATCATCTAATGCTACTTTGTTGCTCAGATTATTCCAGTTTTGGTCATTAAAAGTTTTTTAGTTGACTCCTGTTTCTCTTTGATATACCACTATCATTGTGTATTTTATTATTGTGTTTTGAGCACTTTTTTACTTTCTGTAACTACAGTATGCTCCAGGAAATTTGGCATATTTCATGCCAAGTCTTAGAATCAGCCTTTTCTCCAAGGGCCATAATTCCTTTTGTTGGAGCATGGTATAAGAAACCAAGTTTTGTGATCCTCCAGTGATGGGTCTGGAAGTAAGGACAGGAAGAAGATGAATTCTTTAGCAATTTCAAAGAAAATCAAGAAGGAAAATAACCTTCTCTTACTTAGAGGGCATTCAAGTTTCTACTTACAGGCAAAGTAGAAGTGGTGGTAATAGGCATAGGAACATAATATTGGCATAGGAACATAATATTAATCCCCAAAGTACTTAAAAATTATTCCAAATTTTTTTGACATCTCTGAAAATTTATCAAAAGTAAGCCTACTCATAATTGATAGCATCATTTCTTAAAATGACATCTCCTTGCCCACTCCTCAGTATCTTTCCTATCTTACAGATTCACTGAAGTCTCTCTAAGCTTTACTACCAAATTAACAACTAATGACATACAAAACAAAACAAACAAAACAATAATCCTCCATCTCTCCTAAAAACAGATTTAAGGCTCTTTCCCCCCACTATTTCTCCACTTTTGTTCTGTTTATAGTTTTTCATTTATTTTTTAGTATAGGGATATACTTCTACCCATATCTTTGAAAAATCCTACGTCCCAGCTTAGAGGGTTGTATACCTTTATGCTTTCTATTGATTCTAAATCACACAAGCCCCTAACTAGACTGGCTGGCCAAGAACCTCCCTTGAATGATGGAAGAGTGCAGTGAAGTCAGGAGACAAAAACAAAATTATTTTTAGGAGCTGGCAGTGGAGGGTAGGAAGAATAGATTGCAGATGTGTAATTTAATAAAGTTTGTTTTGCCCCATCATAACTTAAAGTTTGAGAAGTTGCTGTTTCTTAGGTTACATCTGTGACTTGATACACAACTTCTTTAGCTCAAAAATGATATCAAGTGAACTGTTAACTAAAGAACAATGATGAAAAAATGTACTTAATTAGCGCCCACAGTGCCTGAAGAGTACAGTACCTAAAATTGCCACTAATAATTAGTCAAGATGCAAATACTCAGTTTCAATGTTTACTAATGTGATCTACAGCACTTTGTTTAGATATTGATAATGACATAATTAAGTGAAAAGCTGGCTCACTTTTGTTACATTATAGAAAATAGCACTTCTCCTTTCTATAGTGGTGGTTGACAGCATGTTCATTGGGGGTGGAATATTGCTTATAAATCTAATTAAAATCCATTTGTTTTCTAATTTCTGTTACAGGGTTTCAGATTAAGCAAATTTAAGGGGCTGATATTTGAGTCATTATTTTTGAAGAGAAAGGTGGGGGGATGAAAAATAATTTTTAAGTGCCTATGATATTTTGAAAAATAAATTAATTTTAGTAATACTACCTCTATTTTTATAGGCTTTCTTATAATGTCCCTTCATTACCCCTCTGGCTATTCATTTCTTGATATGCCTGTGTCTGTTGCAATGTTTCCTTTGGGACAACTGTGTCTTAATATTTTAGCAACTGCACAGCCATGTAATTATCTGTAAATAATTTAACATGTATTTCATTCATGTGGAAATGATCCAATTAGCCAAAGTGAGGAAAAATAAAAACTTCCAATGAAATGTTAAGCCACTCACAGTATGGCTTTATTTATTATATCATTATTTTAGTTCTTCAGTGTTAGCTAATTTAAAATATTTTCTATTTCAGATGGTCTGCTAAATTCCTCCAACTAATTTGAAGCTATTAATACTTATTTTCTCTTTCTTAAAGTGTTTGGCAGCAAAACAAATCTTTGCCTATAGTTGTTGTGGATTTGTACATAGGTTAGCTAAGACTGCTTTAACTGTAGCTAAGACTTTATCTTTAACAAGTTAATTGGCTCACCCCCATCCCCAGAGATATAGATTATATCATTCACCACGAATATAGATTTCCTCACACATCTACTTATCACTAGGGTAATGATAGGAGTGTGGCAGTGGCTCAGATAATTAAAAGCCATAGATTACCCAGTACTCCCTTCCACTAATATTAGTTGTGAAGATCTTAGAATTTATAGAAGGAGAGAAAAGAGATGATTTTGGAGACGTGTGTAGTCAGACTTATGCCTGCAGAGTCTATGATGTAGATGTTCTGTCTATACATAGTTCAACATCAACTGAAGTTAAATGAACAGAGTCTTCCCTTTTGTTTGTTTTTTTCCCCTATGATTTATAAATAAGTTTGATATCAATAGGTTAAATGAATTAAATTCAGTTCTGAAAACTAGCTTATCAATAAGATAAGCTAGTTTGTTTAAGAAAAAAGAAATAGAGTGCTTATTTCCAAGTTTTATTTATCCTAATTAAGTCAGTTGAGTCCCAAACACACCATCAAAACTAACATCAAGATAACCCATTCATTTAAAAGTGAGGTTGATTGCACAGCCTTGAACAAGAGCTCTGGCTCATTTATATGCTTACTACAATGCTCAGCACTTTCTCTCATCATGAACGTGGTACTTGATGTACCAGCTAACAGTCTGACTTTACTACATGGTCTTTTAGGAAGGATTTTCTCCAGGTAAAATGTTTTTTAAATGTCTGTAAAATACTAAATAAGACCGAAAGATGAAAATGTGTAGGTTAAGTGATAGCAGATTGAAATTCATGATCATACCTTGCTGTCAGTATTGCAGGTCATGCTAATATCTTACCTAACACAGTAGATACATATGTATCTATGTGTAAATGATTTTTTCCAAATTAAAATTACCCAACGTTAAATTATTTTGCAAATTAAGTTGTAAAAATAAAATGTTTAATAAACAAAACAGGGAGAAAATGGCAATACCATTGAAAATATATTGAGCTTTTGTGTCTCAAATGTAAACTTTCTTTCAATAGTTTTTTAAATAGAAAATTTTATTGAGATAATTGTAAACTAACATGCAGTTGTAAGGAATAATACCGAGATATCCCATTGTATTCTTCACCCATGGCCCCACAATGGTAAAATTTTGCAAAACTATAGTATAACATCTTACCAGGATTTTGACATTGACACAATCTACTGATCTTACTCAGATTTTCCCACTTTTACCTGTACTTGTTTCTAAACGTGTGTGTACATTTAGTTCACATGTATAGATTTGTTTATCCATTACCGCAATTAAGATACTGAACAGTTTCATACCACAAGGATCCCTCAGGTAGCTCTTACCCTTTTATAGTCACACCCTTCTTCTTTCCCTATAGCCCCACTATCTAACCTGTTGCCTAACTCCTGAAAACCACTACTCTGAAATTCTGTCATTTCAAAATGTTACAAAAATGGAATCATACAGCATGAAACCTTTTAAGATTAGCTTTTTTCACTCAGCATGATTTTCTGGAGCTTCTACAAAGTTGTTGCATGTATCAGTATCGTTTCTTTCCATTGCTGAGGAGTATTACATGGTATGTGTATGGCACAGTTTATTTAACTATTCACGTGTTGTTTTCAAATTTACATGCTGAAGAATATCTGCTATTTCCAGTTTTGGGCCATACAGGTTTTGGCTATTCATGAATAATATTATGATTAAAGCTGCTGTTATGAATAAGAATTCTATATTAACTTACAGGTTTGGGGATGAATATGTTTTATTTCTCTGGGTTAAATACCCAACAGTATAACTGCTGGATTGTATGGTGATTATTTACTTTTATAAGGAACTGTGTAACTGTTTTCCAGAGAGATTGTACCATTTTGCATTCCCACCATCAATGCAGGGATGTTCAATTTCTCTGAACCCTTCCTGTTTTCACTACTTTTTGATACTTTTATGATTTACTATTTTTTATGGTAGGTATAGAGTGATAGCTCACTGTGGCTTTTATTTGCATTTTCCTAATATTGAATATATTTTCCTGTGTTTATTTGCCACCTGTATATCTTTTTCAGTGAACTGTCTCTTCATATTTTTTTTTTTTACCCATTTTCCTATCAGGTTGTATTTTTACTGTTGAATTTTTAAAGTTTTTAATATATTTTAGATACTTGAACTTTGTTGGATATGCAGTTTGCAAGTATTTTCTCCCATTATTGTTGCTTGTCTTTTCATTCGCTTCACATGAGATTTTTTTTATTACTTATCTCCATGATATTTTATTTTTTATTTTTTTAAACATCTTTATTGGAATATAATTGCTTTACAATGGTGTGTTAGTTTCTGCTTTATAACAAATTGAATCAGTTATACATATATATATGTCCCCATATCTCGTCCCTCTTGCGTCTCCCTCCCTCCCACCCTCTCTATCCCACCCCTCTAGGTGGTCACAGAGCACCAAGCTGATCTCTGTGTGCTATGTGGCTGCTTCCCACTAGCTATCTGTCTTATGTTTGGTAGTGTATATATGTCCATGCCACTCTCTCACTTTGTCCCAGCTTACCCTTCCCCCTCCCCGTATGCTCAAGTCCGTTCTCTAGTAGGTCTGCATCTTTATTCCCATCTTGCCCTTAGGTTCTTCATGACCATTTTTGTTTTTTCAGATTCCATGTATATGTGTTAGCATACAGTATTTGTTTTTCTCTTTCTGACTTACTTCACTCTGTATGACAGTCTCTAGGTCCATCCACCTCACTACAAATAACTCAATTTCATTCCTTTTTATGGCTGAGTAATATTCCATTGTATATATGTGCCACATCTTCTTTATCCATTCATCTGTTGATGGACACTTAGGTTGCTTCCATGTCCTGGCTATTGTAAATAGAGCTGCAGTGAACATTTGGGCACATGACTCTTTTTGAATTATGGTTTTCTCAGGGTATATGCCCAGTAGTGGGATTGTTGGGTCTTATGGTAGTTTTATTTTTAGTTTTTTAAGGAACCTCCATACTGTTCTCTGTAGTGGCTGTATCAATTTACATTCCCACCAACAGTGCAAGAGGGTTCCCTTTTCTCCACACCCTCCCTCTCCAGCATTTATTGTTCGTAGATTTTTTGATGATGGCCATTCTGACTCGTGTAAGATGATATCTCATTGTAGTTTTGATTTGCATTTCTCTAATGAGTAATGATGTTGAGCATTCTTTCATCACATGAGATTTTACAGAGTAAAAATTTTTAATTTTGGTGAGAATCAATTTATCAGTTTCTCCTTTAATTATCATGCTTTTTGTGTCAAGCCTAAAAACTCTTTGACTAGCCCTAGATCCCAAAGATTTTCTCCTATGTTTTTTCTAAAGGTTTTATAGTTTTACATTTTACATTTAGATCCATAATCATTTTGAGTTAATTTTTGTATAAAGTATGAAGTTTAGATCAAAGTTCACAATTTTGCCTATGGATTTCTAATTTTTCTATCACCACTTGTTGAAAAGCCTATCTTTCCTTGATTGAATTGTGAAGCCTATCTTTCCTTGATTGAATTGTTTTAATATCTTTGTCAAAAATTAGTTGGGCATATCTACCTGGATCTATTTCTGTATTCTTTATTTTGTTCTATTGATCTATATATCTGGCCCTCCACCAGTACCACACTATTTTGATTACTTTGGCTATATAGTAAGCCTTAATATCAAGTAGAATGATTCCTCCTTCTTCTTCTTTTGTTTATTTATTATTTTTTATTGATGTATAGTTGAATTACAATCTTGTGTTAATTACTGCTGTACAGCAAAATAACTCAGTTATACATACATACATACTTTTTCATATTCTTTTCTATTATGATTTATTGCAGGATATTGAATATAGTTCCCTGTGCTATATAGTAGGACCTTGTTTTTTATCCATTTCTATATATACCAGTTTGTATCTGCTAATCCCAAGCTCCCAATACATCCCTCTCTCACCATCCACCCTTGACAATCACCAGTCTATTCTCTATGTCCATGTTTCTGTTTCTATTTCATAGATAGGTTCATTTGTGTCATATTTCAGATTCTACATATAAGTGATATCATATGGTATTTGTTTTTCTCTCTCTGACTTCCTTCATTTAGTATGATAATCTCTAGTTTCATCCATTTACTATAAATCCTCCTTCTTTGTCAAGATTATTTTAACTAGTCCAGGGCCTGTATCTTTCCATATACATTTTAGAACAAACTTGTCTACACCCACAAAAATATTTGCTGGAATTCTGGTAGAAATTTTATTAAACCTATAGATCAATTTGAGGAGCAAATACATTTTTCCTCTTTTGAGTATTCCAGTACATGAACATGAAATATTTCACTATTTATTTAAATCTTCTTTGATCTCTTTCATCAGCATTTTCTAATTTTCAAATTAAAGATCCTGTACATATTTTGTTAAGTGTATACCTAAGTATTTAATTTTCTTTGGAGTGATTGTAAATAGTGTTGTGTTGTTTTTTTGGGTTTTTTTTGCGGTACGCGGGCCTCTCACTGTTGTGGCCTCTCCCGTTGTGGAGCACAGGCTCCGGACGCGCAGGCTCAGCGGCCATGGCTCACGGGCCCAGCCACTCCGCAGCATGTGGGATCTTCCCGGACTGGGGCACGAACCCATGTCCCCTGCATCGGCAGGCAGACTCTCAACCACTGCGCCACCAGGGAAGCCCTAGTGTTGTGTTTTTAATTTCAGTTCCTATGCATTAATTTTTAGTACACAGAAATGTAATTGATTTTTGTGTGTTTATCCTATGACATTGCTGAAGTCACTTATTAGGGTTAGGAATTTTTTTTGATTCTTGGTTTTTGGTAAATACCTTGAGGATTTTTTCTATGTAAACAATTATGTCATCTTCAGATAGAATAAGAAAAGCAAAGGCTTATGTTTCAGTTCTATACCTGTTGACTGTTGAGGCTTACTTTTTTCTTTTTTGAGGTCAAAGTTTTTAAAATTTTAATTTGTATTTGTATCAGGGGCTATTAAGGGACAAGAGAAGTGGTGGAAGCTTGATGTTTGGCTGGGGTGATGGGACTTAACACTCATGGCACAATCATAGAACAGTCCAGAAAGTGTTTAGTAGATAGCTGAAGAGTGAAAGCTTTTAGGTGAAATGGTCACTGAGTGTTGGAAGCAGTTTCAGAGAAAGTGGATGAAGTGACCTCACTTTGGAGTCCTTAAAAATAGCTGGACCTTCATCACTGAGGGTATCTCTTAGAGAGCCCTGCCTAAAGGCAGAGGGAGGAATAGATTCTTTTCAGTTCAACAAATACTTCGTAAGTGCCCCTTCATTGTCAGGCATGGGACAAGGCGAAGGCATCAAGGGGCTGTCAGTCCATGGGGGACACGGTGGCCAACAAGAGTTGCAACTCAGAGTAGATGTGCTCTGACCAGTTCTTGCATCCTTCTGTGACTCTGCTGCTTTCTGTAAATAGATGGCCACTGTCTAGCCCCCGGGGGTTGTAGTCTATATCAAAGTCAAGGGTTCTGAGAGTAATGCTGTGCTGTCATGGAGAACCAAGACTAGGCTGGTTCTGTGGCCCCCAGAGTTGGGGGAGAGCTGGTGGCATGGCGGCTCTTTCTGGGAGTCAAGGTTGGGCAAGGAGTACTCATGGAGGGTCTGGGTCACCGTGTAGCAGGACTGCTGTTGGGTAGAGAATATTTAAGCTTTGTACAGGAAGATACACTGATTGACATTTGGGGCCTCTTCCTACTCTGAGACTTCGTGATTTCATAATAAAGTTTTAGGCAAGGTAGTATTCATTCATTTACTCATTCAACAAACTCAAAGGCCAGGTACTCTTCTAGGTACTGGAGAAAGAAGACAGACCAGGCTAGGTGTCTGCCCCTAAGGAACTGTACTCTTAAAAAATTTTTTTAAATTTAAATTGTGATAGAAAAAGCATAATATAAAATTTGCCATCTTAACCATTGTAAGAGTATTCAGTGGTGTTAAGTATATGCACATTGTTGTGCAACAGATCTCCAGAAATTTTTCGTCTTTTAAAACAGACTCTGTACACATTAAACACCAGCTCCCCATTTCCTCCTCCCCCCACCCCTGATAACCACCATTCTGTTTTCTGTTTCTGAATTTGACTACTTTTGATACCTCATATGAGTGGAATCACACAGTATTTGTCCTTTTGTGATTGGCTTATATCACTCAGCATAATGTCCTCAAGGTTCATCCATGTTATAGCATGTGACAGGATTTCATTCTTTTTTAAGGCTGAGTAGTATTCCATTTTTGGGTGTATACACCATATTTTGTTTATCCATTCATCCATTGATGGATGTTTGCTTCCACCTCTTGGCTATTGTGACTAGTACTGCTATGAACATGGGTCTGCAAATATCTCTTTGAGACCCTGCTTTCAGTTCTTTTGGATATATACCCAGAAGTGGATTTGCTGAATCATATGCTAATTCTAGTTTTAATTTTTCGAGGAAGCTCTTCACTGTTTTCTTATAGCAGTTGCACCATTTTACAATCCCACCAGTGGCACACAAGAGTTCCAATTTCTTTATATCCTCACCAACACTTGTTATTTTCTGTGTTTTGTTTTTATTTTTGATAGGAGCCCTTCTAACAGGTGTGAGGATTATATTGATACTCTCGTAGAGGGCCAGGCATGTCAACAAATGAAACAGGTAAATCTGGAGCTGGGAGAGGACATGAGAGGGTGCCGCGGGGCACACAGAGGCAGGGGTCAGAGCTAATTAGTGATCCTGCTATCAGGAAAGGCTTCAATGAGGAGGTGCCCCTTGGGCTGAGATCTGGAAGATGAGTGCAGATCACACCCCTCATGGCATGCCACTGATTTTCTGTGAGGCCTTGGCCAAGTCAGTTCATTTGTTTGAGGCTCCATTTCTCCATTTCTGACAAGACCGGCTGGGCCAGGCAGTGGAATGAGGAAGGCATAGAACTGTGAGACCTCCTTGTGACTCAGGTACTTTGACTGCTGGGTAAGGTCAAGGGTGTTTCCAGCCTAAGTCCCTCAGAACTACTGCCTTCAGGTCCCTTGCACAGAGGATTTTTCGTGGCTGGCCAGTTCACTCCTACCTCCTCATGTGCACTGTGCATTCGCCGCCTCGTCTGCCTTTGCTCCCAGTGGTTGCCACCCGTGGACAATGGCTGGTGGCTCCTGTCACCTCACCTGCAGGTGTGGGAAACTGTGGGATCTTGGCTTTCAGGGCTGGCTGCCAATTGTGGGTGGGGGACAGTTGTCCCACATGACAGAGAAAAACATCTGTGGCTGGAGAGAGAAGTGGGGTTTCTGTCTGAGTCACTGGAGCACAGGGAGGCTCACTTCTTTTTAAGCTGAGTCCCTCACATAAAGTTTAAATACATCTAACTTTACATAAGGAGACACAGCTCTAAGAAAAGTGTTTAATAAATAAATCCAAATCCAATTGGAAAATAAATGCTACATAAATATATTAAAAGGTTATTTTAAAAACTCAACAGAATGTTTCCATTACATTAAAAAGTTCAGGTTCCATGGACTTCCCTGGTGGCACAGTGGATAATACTCCGTGCTCCCAATGCAGGGGGCCTGGGTTCAATCCCTGGTCAAGGAACTAGATCCCCCATGCATGCCATAACTAAGAGTTCGCATGCCGCAACTAAGGAGCCCATGTGCTGCAACTAAGGAGCCTGCCTGCCACAACTAAGACCTGGTGCAACCAAATAAATAAATATATATAAAAAATAAAGTTTCCACTGAAAGCAATAAATACCTAGGAATAAACCTACCTAAGGACACAGAAGACCTGTACTCAGAAAACTATAAGATATTGATGAAAGAAACCAATAAAAGCAAAAATAAACAAATGGAACCTAATTAAACTTAAAAGCTTTTGTGCTACACAGAATACCTTTGACAAAATGAAAAGACAACCTACTGAATGGGAGAAAATATTTGCAAATGACATGACCAGTAAGGGGTTAGTATCCAACATATAAAAACAGCCCATAAAACTCAACATCAAAGAGAAAAAACACCCCAGTTAAAAAAGTGGGCAGAAGAACTGAATAGACGTTTTTTGCAAAGAGGAAATGCAGATGGCTAACAGGTACATAAAAACATGTTCAACATTGCTAATAATTAGAGAAATGCAAATCAAAACCACAATGAGATATCATCTCACACCTATGTCAGAATGGCTATCATCAAAAAGAACACAAATAACAAATGTTGATGAGGATGTGGAGAAAAGGGGACCCTTGTACACTGTTGGTAGAAATGTAAATTTGTGCAGCCACTGTGGAAAACAGTATGGAGGTTTCTCAAAAAACTCAAAATAGAACTACATATGACTTCGCGATTCCAGTCCTGGGTATATATCTGAAAGAAATGAAAACACTAATTTGAAAAGATACATGTACCTTAGCATTCATTAGCAGCATTATTTACAATTGCCAAGATATGGAAGCAACCTAAGCATCCATCAGTAGATGAATGGATAAAGAAGATGTGGCGCACACACACACACACACACACACACACACACACACACACACACACACATATATTCGTACACACATATATATATATTCACATAAACACATACGCACACACAATGGAATACTACTCAGCCATAAAAAATAATCAAATTTTGTCAATTGCAGTAAATCTGAAATGGACTTGGAAGGCATTATGCTAAATGAAATAAGTCAGTGAAAGACAAACACTGTTTGATATTACTATATGTGGAATATAACGAATTAGTGAATAAAGCAAAAAAGCAGCAGACTTACAGATATGAAGGACAAACTAGTGGTTATCAGTGGGTAGTGAGAAGTGGGGGGAAGTATAGGGGTAGGGAAACAAAAAGGGTTATTGTTGGATTATGTGAAGTCGTGTGTGAAACTTTTGAAATCTGTGAAGCACTATAGAATTTAAAGAATCTTTCAATAAAAAAGAAAATAAAAAGCTAACAATCCACATAAAAATAAAAAATTAACAGAAAACAACAGTCTTGAGTGCTGGGCATGGGGTGTGGTGGGGGAGGTCTTCTTCTGTTTTGATGTTCTTTTCCCACAACATCTCATCCATAGCCTGGCCTGTATAAATTAATTGATCATTAAATGAGGTAGTTTTACAGCAATAAAAACTACCTTGTTGAAGACAAAAAATTACTGTTCTAGATTTATCTTGAATTGTGACTAATATGATGAAAAAATTTTAAATGCTAAGTAATCAGAGACATTAAATATAGGTTTAACAATAAGAATTTGACAATTCATAGGCCAAAACTTAGTCAAGTACTGGTAATTTCATATGGTTCAACCATAATATTTTTTTTTCCAGTTTGGGTTGTCTGACACTTTTCTAAATTAAATTTCAAGGAAAGAGGAAATGTCACACATATGTGTATACCACTATCTGATTTTCTTATATTTCTGTGAGGTAACTCTATTATTGTAACCTAATCTTTGTTTCACTCCATTACTTACACAGTTCTTCACTTTTAATATAAACTGGGTGATAGAGTTATGTTTTAGTAGGGATATTTACAAGAGAATTCTAAAATACAGGGTATTGATTTATTGTGGTTTTTAAACCAACTAAAATGGTTCTTTTGGTATATAACCTCTCTTTTTTTTTCTTGTTGAAATAAGAATACAAATATTTTAAAAATAATCATATTCTTATGAAAGAGTACATGGAAAAATTAGTTTTTCTTTAACCAGAAGTAAGTTATGCTAGAAAAATTGATGGATTTTCTTGAGAGCATTGCAAATGAGTTGTCAGGAGGTACATATTTAGATGAAATATATTTAGAATCTAGTAGCACCTTAGATACAAGATGATGACATCTTAACCATAGAATGAATTCAGATTGCTTAGATATGAGCAAGGGTATAAGGACTGAAAACCAGCACTAGAATCATAAGATAAAGATAATAATAATAACACCTTCCACATAAAGCACTTAACTTCATCAAAACACTTTCACTTGCATTATCCCCTTTGATTCTCAACACTATATTTTTTAAAATAAAAATGCCATTTTTATGAAACTCATTTACAGTTCTTCTTAAACCTGACACTGTAAAAGCAAAACAAATTTACCTATGCATTTAATCATATCACAGTGGTTCATGAAAACAATAGACTTAATTCCAGCCATTTCTTCCTATTTCTCCAGTTCTTCCTTTAATCACGTAGGCAATTTCCCCAGCCTTCTTTGTATTTAACCGATTTTACATGCTCCTGTTTTGGTCTATAATCTACAAGACATGTTTTTTTTTGTGGGGGGGTATATGAGATCTTTTCTATAACTCCTTTATTTCTACTGCTATATTTTCTACTTCCATTTCTGTTTTTACTTTTGTAAAAATTCATGGGAATTTGTAGTTCTCTGCTTTTCTTCTCCTTCATTAATTTCCTTAGATGTTTCCTCATTCCTCTCAACAAAAGCTGTTCTTTATAGGCATGGCTTGTAATTATATTTTCTGAAGCAGGCCACACTCTAACCTGGGATATTTTCAACTAATTTCAGTTTTTCACTGCTCCAGTCACTCTAAATACAAATGTTATTTTTTGTGGGAGCTCCATTTTACTGTTTTCCCTTCCTCTTAGTCTGCTCTTTTCCTATTCTCACTTAACTGTATCTTACTGAGCCAACATTGAAAGTCCACATTTTTCATTTTCAGTCTTCTGGGTCTGTGAGATTGGTTGGGCTCTATGTGTCTCCTGTTGATATCTTCTTGTTCTTGGGCAATCAGCATTATGTGTCCTTGCTTGTGCTACCCCTGCTGATGAAGTGTCATTACCCTGTCAGTATTCTGAACATGATATTCTGTGGACTTCTTCAACCACATTTTTAGCAAGTCCTTGGCTGTCCATTGCATCAGTTAATAAAACTATTCTTTACCTCTAAATCAAGTCATTTAGCAGGTATTTAACCCAACAGGGTTAAGTTAATGTTGTCTCATTTCCAGTTATATTTCTTTCTCTCTCAACCCTTCTTTTTCTCTCTCTCATCTAAAGCCCAAACAAATCTGCCTCTTCTCCTGAGGCTTTTACTATTTCACAATATCTTTTAACCATGTCACTGTGTCCCCTGCTTTTGCTGCTTGTTTCAGACTTTATTCATTAAACATCTTAGTTCTTTGGATTTATCAAAAATATTCTTAGCTGTTCTAGTTTTTTTTTTTTTCTACTTCACATGCTTTCACTGTAAATCGAAATGCTCTGACAATGTGTAACTGTTAACAAAATTTCTTGCTCCTGGGAAATTGAACTAGGTTAAATATATCCCTTGAGTTCACCCATTAGGTCCCCACCATGTATTTCTTTCCTCTGTAGATATTATAATTCCTTGTATATATAATCCCCACCATATTTTTCATACACAATTATTGTGTCCTTTAAAAGTGCTTATTTTTTTATCCTTTTACCCCACTTACTTTTAATTTTCCTCTGCCAAGGTCAGTGGAGGTTTCCTAATAACCCAATACAATGAGTTATAGTCAGTACATATCTTGACCTCTGGGCCCTCTTTGCTCTCTTTGAAATAATTGCTACCTTTCCTTTTTGATACTTCCCACTTCTCTGATCATTATTTCCTATTCCCTTTTCCCTTTTGTTAGATTGCTTTTCTCAATGTGTCTCATAAGTGTTAATATTGATTGTGACTTTCTTCTTTTTTCTTTCTTGTTCTTCTGTTCTTTTCACTTTATAATCCTTGGACAATGGTTTTAATAACACCTATAGACTGACACTTTCAAAATCTTGATCTCAACCAGCCATACATTTCTCTCCCAAATATTTATAGGTAGATATCTATGTATCTCTACACAGTTTTCAAGCTCCAAATTTTTAACACAGTTGAAACTGAACTCCTCTCTCTCTCTCTCTAAACCATTTTTTCCTCTTTGTACCTTATCTTGGTGAATGCCAGTTTATCAGCCCATTTATTCCAGGTCATATTTTTTTTTTGCCTTTCTCTTACATTTATGTATAATAAACGATACTTGACAGTTTTTGTTTATTCTACATTATAAAAATCTCTTTTAAAATGTTTCTTCCTCTTCCTCTTCATGGTTAGTTAGTTCAAACTTTTATCAGTTCCCTCATGGACTATTGAGATATCCTCTTTACTGATTTCCCTGAATCCTATTATGCCCCCCTAATCCATTGTTCATTTCCTGTTTTACAGCAATTCACTAGCTCCTCATTGCTGTGTTAACGAGTTCCCAAGACAATTCTTACACATCCAGTTGCAACAAGGTCTACTTAGACTTGTGTTTAAAACTGATTATAAAATGTTGCTACTCAAACTAAGCTCCACTTCCAACAGTACTGATGACATCTGAGAACTTGTTCAAAACACAGACTTTCATGCCTTACTCTGATACCTCTTAGATCATAATTTGTATTTTAATAAGATCCCTGGCTGTGTACAAGTACATCAAAGTTTGAGAAGCACTGTGTGGCAGTTCTGTTCCAAACTGTGCCAATATGTATGTGTTGTAAGTCCTGGGGGTACCTGGGTATTCTTTTTTTTTAATTGGTTTATATCATTATATAAATTATATATATATATATAATATTATATTTCCACTTCTGTACATACCACAGCATGTTGTCCACCAAAGATTTACTTTTCATCCATCACCATACAGTTGACCCCTTTTACCCATTTCACTCTCCCCACTCCCTTCCCTTCTGGTAACCACTACTCTGTTCTCTGTGTCTGCTTTTTTTTAAATAAACTTATTTATTTATTTATTTTTGGCTGTGTTGGGTTTTTGTTTGCTGCGCGTTGGCTTTCTCTAGTTGCAGTGAGGAGGGGCTACTCTTCGTTGCGGTGCGCGGGCTTCTTATTGTGGTTTCTCTTATTGCGGAGCACGGGCTCTAGGCTCGCGGGCTTCAGTAGTTGTGGCACATGGACTCTAGAGTGCAGGCTCAGTAGTTGTGACACATGGGCTTAGTTGGTCCATGGCATGTGGGATCTTCCCAGACCAGGGCTCAAACCCATGTCCCCTGCATTGGCAGGACGATTCTTAACCACTGAGCCACTAGGGAAGCCCTATGTGTTTACTTTTGCTTTGTTTGGTTTGTTCATTTATTTCTATTTTTTAATATTCCACATATGAATGAAATCATACAGTATTTGTCTTTCTCCATCTGACTTATTTCACTTAGCGTAATATCCTTATGGTTCATCCATGGTGTTGTAAATGGCAAGATTCCATCTTTTTTTACGGCTGAGTACTATTCCGCTGTGTACCACATCCTCTTTATCCATTCATCCATCAGTGGCCACTTATGATGTTTCCATATCTTAGCTATTGTAAATAATGCTGTGATAAACATACAGGTGCATGATTCTTTTCTAATTATTGATTTTGTACTCTTCTGATAAATATCCAGAAGTAGAATAGCTGGATCATATGGTAGTTCTATTTTAAATTTTTGAGAAATCTCCACATTGTTTATCATAGTGACTGCACTTATTTACATTCCCACCAACAGTGTATGAGAATCCCGTTTCCTCCACATCCTCTCCAACACTTGTTATTTTTTGCCTTTTTGGTAATAGCCATTCTAACAAACAGGAGATGATATCTTATTGTGATTTTGATGTGCATCTCTCTAATAATTAGTAATGTTGAAGGTCTTTTTATGTGCCTGTTGGCAATCTGTATGTCTGCTTTGGAAATATGTCTACTCAGGTCCTCTGCCCATTTTATTTATTTATTATTATTATTTTTTTGTGGTACGCAGGCCTCTCATTGTTGTGGCCTCTCCCGTTGCGGAGCACAGGCTCCGGATGCGCAGGCCCAGCGGCCATGGCTTATGGGCCCAGCCGCTCCGTGGCATGTGGGACCTTCCCGGACCGGGGCACAAACCTGTGTCCCCTGCATTGGCAGGCAGACTCTCAACCACTGCACCACCAGGGAAGCCCCCTCTGCCCATTTTAAAATCAGGTTGTTTGCTTGTTGTTGAATTATATTAACTCTTTATGTACTTTGGTTATTAACTCCTTATATGTTACATGATTTACAAATATCTTCTCCCATTCATTATGTTGTCTTTCATTATCTTGATAGTTTCCTTTGCTGTGCAATACATTATATTTTGATATAGTGCCATTTGTTTATTTTTGCTTTTGGTTCCTGAGGAGACATATCCAGAAAGATATGGCTAAGACCAATGTCAAAGGGTGTACTGCCTATGTTTTCTTCTAGGAGTTTTATGGTCTTAGGTCTTACATTTGAGTCTTTAATTTATTTTGATTTGATTTTTTGTTTATGGTGTGAGATAGTGGTCCAGTTTCATTCTTTTGCATGTAGCTGTCCAATTTTCCCAGCACCATTTGTTGAAGAGACTATCTTTTCTCCATTGTATGTGTTATTTTGCTCCTTCATTGTAAATTAATTGTCCATATGTGTGTGGGTTTATTTCTGGACTCTGAATTCTGTTCCATTGATCTGTGTGTCTGTTTTTCTGCCAATACAATGATGTTATGATTACTATAGCTTTTAATATAATTTGAAATCAGGGAGTGTGATACCTCCAACTTTGTTCTTTGTTCTCAGAATGGCTTTGGCTAGTCAGGGTCTTGCATGGTTCCAAATAAATACTAGGATTTTTTGTTCTAGTTTTGTGAAAAGTGTCATTGAGATTTTTATAGGTATTATATTGAATCTGTAGGTTGCTTTAGGTAATAATATGGACATTTTAACAATGTTGATTCTTCCAATCCATGAGCAAGGAATATGTTACCATTTCTTCATGTCTTCCTCAATTTTTTTCAACAGTGTCATTTAGTTTTCAGTATACAAGTCTTTTACCACCTTGATTAAGTTCATTCCTATTTTATTCTTTTTTTACAATTGTAAATGGGATTGTTTTCTTAATTTATCTTTCGGCTTGTTTGTTGTTAGTGTATAGAAACACAACAGTTTTTTGTATATTGATTTTGTACCCTGCAATTTTACTGTATTTTTTTTATTACTTTCAACAGTTTTTTGGTGGAGTCTTTAGGGTAGTCTATATATAAAATCATGTTATCTGCAAATAGTTACAGTTTTACTACTTCCTTTCTAATCTGAATGTCTTTTATTTCTTCTTCTTGCCTAATTGCTCTGGCTAGGACTTCTACTGCAGTATTGAATAAGAGTGGTGAATGTGGGCATCCTAGTCATATTCCTGATCTTAAAGGTTTAGCTTTCAGTTTTTCAGTGTTGAGGATGATGTGACCTGTGGGTTTGTCATATATTCTTTTTATTATATTGAGGTACATTCCTTTTATACCAATTTTGCTGAAAGTTTTTACCATAAATGGGTGTTGAATCTTGCTAAATGCTTTTTCTGCATCTCCTGAGATGACCATTTTGTTAATGTGGTATATCACATTGATTGGTTTGTGGATGTTGAATCTTTTTTGCATACCTGAAATAAATACCACTTGCTCATTGTGTATAATCACTTTAAGGTATTGTATTTGCTGCGCTAATATTTTGTTGAGGATTTTCTCATCTGTGTTTATCAGAGATATTGCCTGTATTTTTTTCGTGTGTATGTTGTCAATGTCTGGTTTTGGTATCAGCTTAATATTGGCCTTGTAAATTGAGTTAAGAAGTGTTCCCTCCTTTTCATTGTTTGGAAGAGTTTGAGAGGAATAATTATTAAATCTTCTTTAAATGTTTTGTAGAATTTACCAGTGAAGATGGCTGGTCCTGGACTCTTGTTTTTTGGAAGGTTTTTGGTTACTTTTACAATGTCCTTACTAATGATTGTTCTATTCATATATTCAATATCTTCATGATTCATTCTTGGGAGATTGTATGCTTCTGGGAATTTATCAATTTCCTCTAAGTTGTCCTTTGTATTTCTGTGGCATCTGTTGTTATTTCTCCTCCTTCATTTCTGATATTATTTATCAGAGCCTTTTCTCTTTTCTCTCTCTCTCTCTCTCTTTTTACTGTAGATAAATTCTTTTTTTATATATTAGTTAACAAGCTCTGAAACCAAATGAATATTAAACTCATTTGTTCATTCAACAAATATTAGACAATGCACTAGGGTGAGAAAGTAGGTTATGGAAACACACAGAGAGACAAATATATACATATATATAAGCTATACACTGGGAAAAGACCAAACAATATCTAGAAATAAAATAAACATAGAACATAAAATGGCAAATGTCTCACTGTGGTTATTTAGTATATAGAAATTTAAAATCATGGTCTTATGGTAGAGAGAAAGAATTGAGCTATAAAATCACTTAATATAGGACCTGGACCCAAACGTAATGCCGAATAACTACATGAATTTAAGCAAATCATTAAAATTTTCTGGCATTTGATCAATAATTGTAAAATGGGATGATAAAAATACCTCCCACCTATAATGCATTACATTTCTAGAAAAAAAAAGTGCGTATCTCACTAAGTCTACTACTAAAAGCACGTGTACAATGCTTGTGTGACAATTGGGTATAAGTGATAAAATGTATGGCTTATATAGTATTTCCCCCGTTAACATACCTCTGAGCCTGTTCACGAGATCTGATTAATTTTCTCCCAACATGAATGACTAGGCGAATATAAATGACTAGGCCTAGCACCGAGGAACATGATCTGGACCTGGGGTAGGAGTCAGCATCCCAGCATTGCTGGGCAAATATTTTGATCATTGGTGCTTTTTATTGGAAGATTTGCAATCAAAAGGGGAAATGATCAAAAAATCTGCATGTAATGAAGTATAGGGAAATCATTCTGGCTTATACATGATTTAACTTAAATTTTACTGACCACAGCAGCCTGTTTTGTGGCTTTTTAGACATGTATTTTATGTCTGCTTTGGCCATTGAGAAAGGGAATGCATTTGAAAGTCAAATGAAGTAGCTGTGGTTCAGACATCCAAGGTAAAACTAGGTGGCCATTGTGTATGTGATTTTAGACACATTCCTGAGTTACTGAAAGGTTGAGTCTTCTGAACTGTATTGCAGATCAGGCAGGTGCGGTATTTCAGAATGTGGTTACTACCTGGATTTTGCTTAATTGTCATGATCTCTCCTGTGTTGTGCCTGTTAGATGTCTTATATTTCATCTCTAGTCTGAGTGGAGGAAATTTCTTTGAGGACTGAGCAACACACTTGCCTCACTGCAAAATGAGTCTAATTGCTGAGTCTAGAGCAAGACGCCATTGTCATCATCCTCAGAACTTCCATGAAAAATCTGGCTAATGCAACAGCGTGGGGACTACTGATAGTGTGTGTGGGGAGGAGTTATCACCACCTTCCTATCTCACCTGACAATTTTCGGGGGGTATTCTCACCACCTTCCTACATCAGAAAGAACCCCCATCAGTAAACATTACTGTACAACTGACTGCCCATGAGCCCTGCTGGCCTATGCTGTGTGGAATGGAATAGGCTGGCTTTTGGACGCAGAAGTCCAACTAGTGGGATTAACTGTTTTTGTCCGGAAAAAACTAATGGGTCCACCCCTAATGGCACTCAGCATAGCATGGGGTGGCAGACCTGCACTGTGCCTGCTGACTCCTGGCTAAGCCAACAGAGCATTTCTTTTAGAGCCAGGGCATGCCACTCCCCATGGGGGTGGCTATGTGTTTGTGAAAAACAGGGGTGGCATTACCTTCTGTCTGTATTGTCTTTGTGGCATCTGGTTGCAGCGCCTGTCACATACCTGACCCCAGGGATATTGCGATAGAGGGGCAGACCAAGATTGTAAGGGTCGTGCAGTGTATGTAGGGGTGCAATATATGGTCAGGCCACTCAGGATGTCTGTTCACTTGCTCTCTGTACATCCCCTGCCTGACCAGTGCCTGCTTCACCTATACCCTACACACATGACTGACCTTCCTGTATACTTACCCCAGGCCCCAGCTAGTGATTGTTCTTATCAAAGGGGCGGTGAGGGGTATGCCCCTCTACTGGTTTCCCTGGTAACTAATGAGCCCATCTGACATCAATTTCCCTTTAACTGGTAATCTCCCCTTGCCCACCGGGGCAGAAGCAAAGACTGCCACCATGTCCTGCCTGCCATCTGCCGCACATGGTGGGGTGTTGCTCCAGGACCTTGCTTCACATGTGTAAGATCCCCCATCAATTAAACCATTGATGTCTCTGTTGTTGACTCCGGGCTCTTTCTTCAGGCTTGAAGCTGGGCAAGTACAGGCCTTGTAGGCCTGTGGGGTGCAGCCCATCATATATATATATATAATAGATTGCATTTGCTAACCCCAAACCCTGACTGCGTCCCTCCCCCAGCCCTCCCTCCTTTGGCAAACCACAGGTCTATTCTCTATGTCTGTGAGTCTGTTTCTGTTTTGTAGATAAGTTCATTTCTGTCATATTTTAGGTTCCACATGTAAGGGATATCATATGGTATTTGTCTTTCTCTTTCTGACTTACTTCACTTAGTATGAGGATCTCTAGGTCCATCCATATTGCTGCAAATGGCATTGTTTCATTCTTTTTTATGGCTGAGTAGTATTCTTTTGTATATATGTACCACATCTTTATCCATTCATCTGTTGATGGACATTTAGGTTGTTTCTATGTCTTGTCTATTGTGAATAGTGCTGCTATGAACATAGGGGTAAATGTATCTTTGAGTTATAGTTTTGTCCAGATATATGCCCAGGAGTGGAATTGCTGGATCATATGGCAACTGTATTTTTTGTTTTTTGAGGAAGCTCTCTATTGTTTTCCATAATGGCTGCACCAACTTACATTCCCACCAATGGTGTAGGAGGGTTCCCTTTTCTCCACACCCTCTCCAGCATTTATTTGTAGACATTTTGATGATGACCATTCTTACCGGTGTGAGGTGGTACCTCATTGTAGTTTTGATTTGCATTTCTCTAATAATAGTGATGTTAAACATCTTCTCATGTGCCTGTTGGCCATCTGTATGTCTTCTTTGGAGAAATCTCTATTTAGGTCTTCTGCCCATCTTTTGATTGGGTTGTTTGTTTTTTTGCTGTTGTTGAGTTGTATGAACTGTTTGTATATTTTAGAAATTAATCCCTTTCAGTTGCATCGTTTGCAAATATTTTCTCCCACTCCTTAGGTCATCTTTTCATTTTGTTTATAGTTTCCTTTGCTGTACAAAAGCTTTTAAGATTGCTTAGGTCCCATTTGTCTATTTTTGCTTCTCTTTCTATTGCTTTAGGAGACTGACTTAGGAAAACATTGGTACGATTTATGTCAGAGAATGTTTTGCCTATGTTCTCTTCTAGGAGTTTTATGGTGTCAAGTCTTATATTTAAGTCTTTAAGCCATTTTGTGTTTATTATTTATGGTGTGAAGGTGTGCTCTAACTACATTGATTTACATGTGGTTGTCCAACATTCCCAACACCACTTGCTGAAGAGACTGTCTTTTCCCCATTGTATATTCTTGCCTCCTTTGTTGAAGATTAATTCACCATAGGTGTGTGGGTTTATTTCTCAGCTCTCTATTCTATTCCATTAATCCATATGTCTGTTTTTGTGCCAGTACGATGCTGTTTTGTTTACTGTACCTTTGTAGTACTGTCTGAAGTCTGGGAGGGTTATGCCTCCTGCTTTGTTCTTTTTCCTCAGGATTGCTTTGTCAATTCTGTTTTTTTTATGGTTCCATATAAATTTTAGGATTATTTGTTCTAGTTCTGAGAAGAATGTCATGGGTAAGTTGATAGGGATTGCATTAAATCCGTAGATTACTTTGGATGGTATGGCCATTTTAACAATATTAATTCTTCTGATCCAAGAGCATAGGATATCTTTCCATTCCTTTGAATCATCTTTAATTTCCTTTATTAATGTTTTATAGTTCTCAGCATATAAGTCTTTTCCCTCCTTGGTCAGGTTTATTCCTAAGTATTTTATTTATTTTTTAGTGCAATTTTAAAAGGTATTGTGTTTTTACATTCCCTTTCTAATATTTCATTGTTAGTGTAAAGAAATGCAACCAGTTTCTGTATGTTAATCTTGTATCCTGCTACCTTGCTGAATTTGTTTATGAGCTGTAGTAGTTTTTGTGTGGAGCCTTTAGGGTTTTCTATATATAGTATCATTTCATCTGCATATAATGACAATTTTATCTCTTCCTTTCCAATTTGGATACCTTTTACTTATTTTTCTTATCTGATTGCTGTGGCTAGAACTTCCACTACTATGTCGAATTGGAGTGGTGAGAGTGGGCATACTTGTTCCACATTTTAGCAAGAAGGCTTTCAGCTTTTCACTGTTGTTTATTATATTGGCTGTGGGTTTGTCATTAAATAGCTTTTATTATGTTGAGATATGTTCCCTCTATATCCACTTTAGTAAGAGATTTTATCATGAATGGATGTTGAATTTTATCAAATGCTTTTTCTGCATCTATTGAGATGATCATGCAGTTTTTGTCTTTTCTTTTGTTGATGTGGTGTATCACATTGATTGATTTGCATATGTTTCACCATCCTTGTGAACTTGGAATGAATCCAACTTGGTCATGGTGTATGATCTTTTTCATGTGTTGTTGGATTCGATTTGTTAATATTTTGGTGAGATTTTTGCATCTATATTTATCAGAGATTTGGCTGTAATTTTCTTTTTTGGTGGTGTCTTTGTCTGGTTTTGGTATCAGGGTGATGATGGCTTCATAGAATGTCTTTAGGAGTGCTACTTCCACTTGAATCTTTTGGAAAAGTTTGAGAGGGATCAGTAAAATTTCTCCTTTGTATGTTTGGTAGAATTTGCCTGTGAAGTCATCTGGTCCTGGACTTTTGTTTTTAGGGAGTTTTTTCACTTCTAGTGATCAGTCTGTTCAAATATAAGAGGACTTTTGAACTCATGTATAGTATTTCAGATGATCAGTGTATACACCAGAACAACTGTTCTTGAAGTGTGGTTCCAGGACCAACAGCATTAGTATCACCTATGGACTTATGAAAATGTAACTTATCTCACCCACCAAAGTTATATGGATATGTAACTTTTTTGATGGGGACTTTGATCTTTGTTTTCATAATCCCTCTAGGTTATTCTGATACATAGTAAAGTTTGGCAATCACTAGTTTGCTAAAGTCATTTGATTCCATTTCTCTTGCTAGTGATTGATTTAGACATGGGCATGATATATAGTATAAGTCAGTTGAGATGTAAGAGGAATATACTAGGGAGGACTTTGGTAAAAATATTCTTGCTCTTATAAAATAATGAGCAAGAAGGAATAGACCTTTTCATGGCTGGCTATTGACATGTTGCAAATTGTTGCAGGTCTATCTAGCTATCAGAATAGCACTGATACTGAGGTTCGTTTAGCAGAAATATCATAAATACATAGGTTCCTGATGATGTCATTGAACCAGTGAAGAAACCAGCCTTAGAAATGTACTTGCTCTGCATTTTTTGCTAAATGAAATAATAAATACTCTTATTATACAAGTCAGTTTAAGATGGATTTTCTTTCATCTACAGATGAAAATATCTAAAATTATATAACATGAGTTTCCTTTATAGTCAATAATAAAATGATAAATCCTATTTAAAAAGCTACTAATGCATACACACTTTTTTATGGAGTTTTGTATTCTCTCTATACAAATAATCCTTGCAGTCAGCCAGTGTATAGCAGTCTGTAGGTTTTAATAGAGTAAACAGCCACAATTTAAAAAGTATATGAGAAGCTAAGGATAAAAACACTTAACATAAAGTGGATAAGATTAGCCACCTATGAAAAGCTTCTGAAGCATACAAAAATCCATAAAGTAATTCATATTTGTGATTGGACTAGACTAGGGATTCTACTTTAATCTCCTGAGGGGTTTAAAGTATGTCTGTGAAAAAAGGCAACACTTGAAGTGTAATTAATAAAAAAATAATCTGTAATGAAAACATGTCCTTTATATGGAAGTGTGTGAATGACAGAAGATGTTGTTGAGTAATAAGAAATATTGGGAGGGGGTAGTAAGATCTTATTAGCATTAATTCAGCTCTTGTATATGATCGACACTACCATTAAAAATTCTTCTGGCTTTACCATGGATGGGATCAAATAACAGGTAAAACGGTTAGATTACCTTTTTTCATGACTTCCCAAAGTCATAACTACTTTATAATTCTGAGTTTGGTATTTTCAGGTGTCTTAGTTTTTAGAAAAGTGTTGTAGAAAACAAATTGATGTAGTTTGGTAACTAGACATATATATTCCATATTCTCAGTGAAAAAAATGTAGCATTCAGGTGTATGAATCAATATTTTGGGAGTTTGGTTAATGCAACTCACTCACCTACATTCAAAACCACCTCATGGTGATAAAACTTAGCTTCTGTGATGCAAAACTAAGAATCAAACTTAGATTATATCATGCCTTACTGCAACAAATACCTCTTGAAGGCTTTTTCTTTCTCTCTTGCTAATTAACTGCCTGAGTGTCATAACTACTCTATAATTTCATTTCTAGTGGAGGTTCTGAATACTTTATCAGAGCAGTTTAACAGTTATAAACAGAAACAGGAAATAGTTCTCTTTTGTAAGTAGGGTCATAACACCTCAACTGCTACTATGAATTCTTAGAACACTTACTAATGCTTTATACTTGCCTTGTCTTGCTAGTTCTGATATCAAGGGATCAGCAATATGACCAAAAGTTTTCATGTCTTTACAAGACACTTTTTCTGACTGGTGGTAATAAAATATGAAAAGCAGTATGATGATAATAGTATCATGCTTTTCAATTAATATGGATAGCAATATAGCTTATAGACAATCTACCTCATTATTTCTCCAAAAGGTATTTATATGTGTGATACTGTTGTGAATGTGAGAGATATATTGTAAAGTTCATCCATTACTTAAAGTTCTGTAAACTAAGTTTTCAATAAACCCACAATGAAAGGGTCTTAGTGGTACTGAATGAAACTTTATTTTCTCCTTCTTGCATTCTTATGGATAATTCTGAGAATTATATGGAAAGCATCAGCTGCCATTTCAGGTGTTTTCTTGACCCAGGATAGATAGTGTAGATTGTTTATTATAGTTTATTCTATAAGAAGGTAAAAATCTGGTCTTCATGTGGGGAGAATGGAATTCATTATTATTTCTCTCATAAGATTAATTTCAGTGTACTTTTTTAAAAGCTTAAAATTTTAATGCCCATTATGGCACTTTTTTGATAGACTTTCACTATATTGGAGAGGGAGATCTTTTTCCATTTTTGACCTTCTTTTCTTCAAGTGATTTGGTTAAGCAGGAAAAAAGAATGAGGTAGTTTTGACACCTCATCCCCTATTCTATTAACCAAACTACATAAGCCTCTCCTTTACTCAGTTTGATTTTCCTTTATTGAATTTTGCTTTCTGCAATGTTCTCATTTCCCTTATTAGATTAAATCAGATTGTTCTTACCCATCCAACATTATCCCTTTGGGAGAGCAAAATTCAGTCTCCCGAGAGAAAATGTAAAGAAAATCTACTTAGAGAAGATTACTCAGCTACTGTTATTATCCGTTTCCAATTTCCTTTCTACTTTACAGAGTAAGTTTGACTCATTCCCTGATGGCAAACTTTCCTCCCTTCTACTATGTAACAAGAATGAGGGCAGGTCATCTATAATAGATGACTTCTAATGTAAAGTGCGGAACCTCAGGATTGATAAGAGTTGTTATATATGATAGGTCAGGGAAACTCTTAGGTTATTGCTTGTGCTTTCAGCTACTGCCTTTTGAAACAAAACAAAAACAAACAAACAAAATAACAAAAAAACACTGTCCCACTCAACCAAGAATTACTTAGGAAATTCTATTAGTGTACCATTTAGCTGACCCCCAGGTGATGCTCTTTTGGTGATTATGATGGAACTGCTAAAGATCTGTCACAACAAGGATATGAGAACAGAGCAACTTTATCTGTATTGCTTTGCATTCTATTTCATTTCTGCATAGATTGAAGAAAAAGCTCAAGACACAACCTCAGTGGAAATTAGGTTTCTGTTCTCTACAAACTGCCCTTTAAACCTCAAAATAGAGATTTCCAAGAAATTTCTCTTTTCAGGTTTTCAAAATTGCTGAGAAGCAGTTAACGTTTTCACTGTAGTACCAACATTTTTTTAAAAAGTCTATTCTGGTCCAAAATTTTAAAAGTATATGAAAAGCCTAATGAATCTTGGAACTAAATTCTGTGTGTGTGTGTGTGTGTGTGTGTGTGTGTGTGTGTGTCTGTGTGTGTCTGTGTGTTCTAACCTAGCAACTTAAATTCTCTTCAGGTCAGCCTGTCAGCATCAGTTCTGTAGCCTGGATTTAGTTGAATCAATCCTAATTGCAATTCTGCACAGGTCTGGTCCTTTGTGGAGATTGCAGATGAATGACAGTGCAGTGGCAGGGAAGATAAATATGCTGGCAAATAAGATCCCAGCACTCCACAGAGGATGGAATAAATTACTTTACCAATAGAGTGGTGGTAATATGTTGGAGAAAAAAAGTGAAATCGAAGCCAGTTTAATACTAGGTTTGTTAAAGTTTACAATAAAGCATTTTAAGCTTATGTAAAATACTGATGGTGATTCATTTTTATTTAGAACACATTCCATTGCTCTCCATCATGAAAAATAATGGCAGACACTAATTTTGTTTATGCAGATGACAGCCTGGGCAATTTTAATTCATGTAGCATTCTCTGGTAGCTCAAGGCCTGATGGTAACTGTGGTATAGCATATTGATTAGTAATTTAATAAATATACAAAATGGCACATTGAGCTTTAGGTGCTTCATGCAAAATGTATTCAAATGACCTTGACTAATTAGAGTGCATAGTTGTGAGGCAGTACCATATGAACAAGAGCTAGTTTGTGGGTCTAGAGATTTATATTGTTTTATGACAGAGAATAGGAAGAGACTGCATACAAACACTAAACTTCTATCAAGGAAGAAGACTTATAATAAGTCATCAGGAGAAAGATCTTTTTCTTTTTTTTTTCATTGTGAGAATTATTACCCTTATCCTATAAAATTAATTCAATGATTTTACATCTAAAATGTATTTCACAGATTTTTAACTGGATCCTAGATAAAGTATAAATATGTACTTTACTAGGATTAAATAATCAGGGAAAGTTTTTTAAAGCAATCTTAAAATAATTATTTTATATTATACTTAAAGATGAATATAAATTCTTCATGTTGATTATTTACCTCTTTACATCTTATAGCTGCCCGAAATGTAAAGTTCCAAAATAATATGTTATCCTTATAGACTATACATCTACAGTTTACCATCACATATTATGTTAGGTGTCTTGTAATTATATCTCAAATTAAACTTTCTAATTAGGCTTCATAGATGAAGTTTAGGTTTTTACCATATTCTCATGAAAAAACTTTTTGGTAAATAAAGGTGAAGCGCTCTAAGAATCCATAGATACAACTCAAAAATTTCTTAGAAAAACCTTCCTGTTTCACTTGGCTATAAATTCCATGACAACACTGAGTAGTAAATTAAATAGCATATCATACACAGGCAACTCAATTTTTATCCCCTGCCATATAATCTAGGCATTTCTTTGAAGTGTATTGTTCTTATAAACATCAATGGAAGCTTCTGGAAGCAAAGTAAGCAGGTACTGAGGGTTGAGATTTTTATATAAATATTCAAAATCTCTGAATTAAGTTTAGGCCCAAATGAATTATTCTTAGCAGCATAGGTGTACCTCCAATTGTGCAGGGATTCTTCAGGATGCATTTCAGTTGCGCTGAAAGATCTCAGGCACAACCGATTAATTGTCTACCATTTCAATGCACTCTTCTTGTGTATTAGAAATTTTGTAGGTTTGCTTTAATTTGGGGTGAAATATACAGACCACAAAGAGGAGTGTGAATTAAATCCTCCAATAACTTAGCTCAAAGTCAGTATCTTTTTTTTTAAATTTCAAATGCCAGTTAAATTCAACTATCCACTCAGAGCCACTCTAAATGAATTTAGGCTTTGTCAAATACAAGCTTCCTCTGAGTCTCCAAAATCACACTTCTCCTCACGTCGTTTCTTAACAACTTCAGAGAGCTGCCAGAGACTATGTCAATTTGGTTTTCATTGTGAGAGGTATGATTTTGAAAGAATAGATTTCTAAAAAGAGTTTTAAAAAGCCTTAAGGAAAATTTTTCTAGGACACTGATATTCTCTTTTTTCCACCCTATTCCCTGTAATAATTATTGAATATTTTAAAACTAGAGAAGGCTTAAAATCACCACACAGCCTAAGTGTTTAGTAGTAAATGATAGGTTTATGCATATTAATTATAAAAGATTACTATTACTCTAAATACTTTATATATATATAATCTTTAAGTAAATTAAAATAAATAAATAATAGGTAATAATATTCCTTTGGGACTAAACATTGTCCAGTTGTTTTATCATGTTTGTAACTTTAAAATACAAGATCAGACATATAATCACCTGTGAAAAGCAGTATTGTAGGGGTTAAAAGTAATTCCATGACAAAATTATGCAATTATTATAATAATCATGTAAGTGGAAATTTTTGAAAAATTTAATGAATGATTGAAAAGATGAGTCATGTGTGGCTTCCCTGGTGGCGCAGTGGTTGAGAGTCCGCCTGCCGATGCAGGGGACAAGGGTTCGTGCCCTGGTCCGGGAAGATCCCACATGCCGCAGAGCGGCTAGGCCCGTGAACCACGGCCGCTGAGCCTGTGTGTCCGGAGCCTGTGCTCCGCAACGGGAGAGGCCACAACAGCGAGAGACCCGCGTACTGCAAAAAAAAAAAAAAAAAAAAAAAAGAGTCATGTGAAGAAGAAATTAGGTTGAGTTGTCCTATGAAGGTGAAGGTAATTTAGTATCTCTCTTAAACAAAGAACATATCAGGATGATAACCTCTATGTTGTTAATTATAGAAGGTACTCAACTAGAGGCCTTTAGTCCAGCCAAGTCTCTCCCACCCCAGCTGAAGCAGAAAATCTTTGCAGAATTGATGAGTAAACAAAATCACCTTTTCAGTTATGTCATTGGATACAATGTTAGGCAACCTGTGAAGATTTGAAAATCAGTATTTATTAGAATGTAGTCCATCAACTGGGGTGCTTGTGATAAATGCAGCTTCCTGCCTTACTCTAAGCTTCTGAGTCAGGATCTCTGGGGCCAGAGCCCCAGAATCTCTGTTTTTAAGGAGCATTATGAGTGAGTCTGATGTACTTTAAAGTTTGAGATCCACACAGTAAATACTTATTATCTGAAAGGTTTCAGTTTATAAGGTAGCATATAGGACAGATTATCTCTATTGATTTCTTCCAGCACCATCATTCTTGAGAGATCAAGACAGTGTTACTGAAAAACCATAAATCTGAAGAGCAGTGGCTAACATTTTTATAAAGCAGTTGAAGAAGGTAAGCTAATATAAAACTCCTGAATTTACTACAACAAAGTATACATATTGTAATTCCTTCTGACAGAAGACCATAAATGCCTACTTCCTTTTATTTTGAGAAAGAAGTAATAATTCATATCAAATTTTGTACACCAGTTTAGTTCCCCCTTTACAAGTTGCTGTCACAGAGAAGGGGGACCTCAAAGGAGGTGTGCTAAATATAAATGCCTTAAATAAAATAAAAATCTAAGGCACAACTTACCCATATTGAAATTACCAAGAGAAATCCATTCACATATCTTGTCTTATCCTTACGTGGTGGTGGTAGTTATACTTTAAGCAGAAATTGGAAATATGACTTTAAAAATGGCTAATCCATGCCAGATTTACTCCTTTATTTGCTCTTAGATATTTATGACCACATAAAAAGAGTCAGGAAGGGAAGAGGCAGAGTACTTTCAGAAATGTTGTCTTTGTTCTCTTATCTTTTCTCTATTCTCTCCTATAGAGACCTTATTTATTTGCATAGCTTCAGCCATCACCTCTATGCAGATAGTCTCCAATCTACATCTACAGTCTCATTCTCTCCTGAGAGATGGCATCACATCCCCAAAGAACACTAGGGATTTCCACTTGCTTATCTTTCTCTTACTCAGCATGTTTAAAACAAGACTCAAGACTTTCTCTCCCAAACTGACACCCACTCTTGGCTTGCCTATTTCTCTTAATGATGGCACTGTTCTTCAAAGCATACAGCCTCTAAATCTTGGACTAAATTTTGTATTTTTCTTCTATCTGGCCAACCTCCACCAATCCCCAATAAAATCAGTCACTACTTCCTGATGATTTTTTTTAGTTCCTTTAGCATTTGTACTTTACTCTCAATTCTTGCTTTCCTGACCATATTTCAGGTCTTAGTCATCTCAAAGTCATATGCTGTTTATATGTACATATATATATTATATGTATGTGTCTATGTGTGTGCATGTGTATAGTTATATGAGTCAGTCTTGACTCCCCTCTTTGCTTTACCTCCCATATCAGTTCTGTTTAAGTTTCTGTTGGCTCATAACTTATCCTTCAACATTTTTACTGTTATCGCCCACCTGCATTACCATCTCTTATTTCAACTGCAGTAATATTCATCTTAATGGTTTTATATGTTTCCATACTTGCACTTATAATCGAGTTTCCATATAATGGGCATAATTTTTATATCCTGCATCAAATTTCCTATAGGCTTTCAAAATAAAATACAATTTTTTGTCTTTATCTACAATTTGCTACATGATTTCCTCTTTCCTACATCTTGCTTGACATCATGTCAAGTCTCCTCCTTGAGTGTTTTTATAGCCATACTGGCTTTCTTTTGCTTTTGTAAGCCCAGCAGACTCATTTTCATGTCAGAAACTGAAAGGTCCCCTCCAGAGATATTTCCACGATTTAATTACTTCTTGTTATTCAGTTCTTGTATCAACTGATGTTTCTTCAAGACATTTTTAATGACCATCTCTTCTAAAGTGGTTAACCCTGCCCCTAGAGTCATTCTATATTCCATTTCCTGGTCTTATATTTTTGTAGCACTTATCAATGATGAAAATGTATCTTCATCATCATCATCTGTCTCTCCAAACTTCAGTGTTTAAGCTCCAAGGAAGAGGAGCATTAGTATCTAGAATAACACTTGACATACATCAGGCATTTGAAAGCAGGGGGTTTCACTAAGCATATAAAAAAAGGAAGATGGATATTATGGGGTCTGAGTTAGAACTATAAGATCTCCTCCTTCTATAAAGTATCTCCATATATTCTTAATCCTGGGTTTGATTTTATAAACCAATTTAGCAGGTTTCCTTATGTCTTCTAAATCCAGGTTCGTTAGAGGTGTCTTTATACAAGGTGAATTTCTTTACTCATGTGACATAATGAAAACATTCTCTAACTTAAAAAAAAGAAGAAGAATTTCTAAATACTCTATTTAAAAATTCTCCCTCATGAAAAGCTATTTCAGGAAATATAAGTAAATATTAAATAAGAACAATTAAATATTTTTATTCAGAAACTGTGTACATAGTATCTATTAGTAATAACACATTTATATAGTAATACTATGTGCCAGGTATTTTTCTAATAACTTTACATATATTAATTCATTTATCTACAACTACTCTTGAGGAAATTACTATTACTCTTCTGTTTTACAGATGAGGAATTGATATACAGAGAAGTTCAATAACTTGCCCTAAGATATAACTGGTAAGTTCAGATGGCTTCAGAATCTTTGTGTTTAACCACTATGCACATTGCCTTTCTGTTCTTATACTACAATAGGACAAAATGAAAGAAAACCAGGGTTAGATTATATGAAAGAATAATGAAGCCAACAATGCAGAAACTAAAATTTGTTGCAGTAAACAGCAAACTAAGAATACACAAATAAATTTGGGAAACACTTCTCAAATACATAGAAAATGGAGAAAAAATAGTGAAAAAGAGTAGAGTGGAGATAGTGGACAATGGAGAACAAGTCATGAAGATATAATCATAAATATTAGCTATTACATAATAAGCAAAATGAGAATATGGAACAGGAATTATAATTAAAAATATTAGTAGGAAAAAATAGCAGCAATTAAACATATTCCAAATCTCACAAAGACCAGGTAGATTCTGGGCAGGGTTCACTGTGTTACAAGATAATTAAAAGAAAAATAATACAACACTCATCTACACACAAACACACACACACACACACAACCAAAAGTAAAGACTAGTAAAAAAATTCTGAATTAAAAATAAGGTTACTTAAAGGAAAATAAAGGCAGACAGAACTTTTTTAAACAGCAAATGACAGACAAAAATGAAATACTGTTTTTATAGCTTTGAGTGAAAAATGATTGTGATCCAAGAATGTTTTCCATCCAGCTTAGTTACCAGTAACATCCAGATGTTACATTAAAAAATGGCTCAAAAGACATTTATGATGTGATTACTGATTGGCATATCAAAATAACTCAAGAATGAAGGTAGCAAAGGTATAAGAAAAATGATGATATACTTTGAAATTAAAAATATACTTAATAAATACCATTACGCTCTACTTAAAAATATATGGGTGCTGATAAGTATAAGTAATACCTATAACTTTGTAAAATATTTAATATGAACAAATTAAAATTATAAAAATGCTTTGTTCAAATATGTTCAAACATATTCCCATTTTGGCTTGGAAATATTATAATTTAATAATCTGACCTAATATTTCCTCAGTTCTTATGAAATTTACAACAAAACCTATTTTGCCTTACACTATTCTATAATTGTTCTTTTTATCCTGTTTACTATAAAAATAATAGATTTTGTCTACAGGTGTTTTAATATATTTTAGCATGCTCCAAACAATAAGATATGACAATATGGCCTAGACAATAATTATTTTTCATATTAAAAGAAACCTGGAGATAGTGGTTCTGGAGTTGGGGTAAGGGTTAAATGCCATCAGGACTTAGGATCAATCATATGGTGTTTAAGAGTATAGGCCTTGGGCTTCCCTGGTGGCGCAGTGGTTTAGAGTCCGCCTGCCGATGCAGGGGACGCGGGTTCATGCCCCGGTCTGGGAGGGTCCCACGTGCCGCGGAGCGTCTGGGCCCGTGAGCCATGGCCGCTGGGCCTGCGTGTCCGGAGCCTGTGCTCTGCAACGGGAGAGGCCACAACCATGAGAGGCCTGCGTACCGCAAAAAAAAAAAAAGAGTATAGGCCTTCGTATATTCAGAAATTGGCCCCAATTCTATCTAGATGTGTGGCCCTGGGCAGATTACCTAACCTCTCTAAACTTCAGTTTCCTCATTTATATAGTAATTAGGATAATGATAGCACTCCCTTAATGTTTTTGTAAAAATTAATGATAAAATATTTGGGACACAGTAAGCAAGCAACAAATGATAGCTATTACTATTATTATTAATATTTTTGCTATTGTTATTATTAGATAAATATATTGCTGAGCTAAAGATAGTTAATTAGTGAATAATGTAGTAAAGACCAAGCAAGGAAGCAAAAATTTAAAATCATTGATTCAAATCCTAGAAATATTGAAAGTTATAGCTTGGTTTCAAATATATATTATTAGAAATTAATAAATAAATGAATTGTGTTGGTATGGAATAATGAAAATCAGAGTGAACTATATTATCTAACTCTGTAATTAAATTATAAATGGAGGGAGAAACATATTTTATTAATTATCAGATAAGGTTAATTAAATGAAAGTTAATGAAGTTTTCCTGTCAATTTCATTAAAGATGCTTAAATGGTAGAGAATAATAAATTACAGTAGTGGAAAGAAGTCCCAACCAATGAAGTATAGTACCTGACTTGGCTAATTGGGCTGATAGCCCATATTCTTTCCCTTAATACTACTTAATGGAAGTTTCCTATGTCACTATTTCAAGCCCTGCAATATCTCAAGTTTCCAGTAAATAAACATTAGTCTTCAGAGACAGTCATCTTGCCTTTACAATAACAATTTTAAAATTTTTCTTAATAATAGGATTCTGATATATTCTGGGGAGCAATATACTCAGTTAAATGACAATTTTCCAGCTTCTCTTATAATTCAAAATGGACAGTGAAATATGAGTAGAAATTATTGGGTATTACTCTAATGAAAGCTGGTTACAATTGTTGCCACACAGTTGGCATATGTGCTATTCTGGCATCTTCCCCAAACCACCTGTGCTCAGAATTCAGACAGGATTTCTGGAACTCAGCAGCCATCTAAGACTATAATACTGCATTAAAAAGAAACTTCCTGGGCTAAGAATGGTAAGATAGCTGGAGACTGTGTCTCTGATAACCCATGGAGCCACTATACCAACCCAGAATCATCTACTTTTTGTGTTAGAAGAAAAAGATTTAAACGTTTATCTTGTTCAAGCCTTTGCTACTTATGATCTTAATTCCTAGAATTTATTTCACATATTTAAAAGTCCTAAAGTGTAGAACTAAATTACAAGATGGCAGATGTTTTATCTCTCTGAAAACGTACCATGTCTTTATGTAGTAGTATTTTATTTCTGTTGCCTCTTTCTCATTCATTTCACTGCCAGTTTCTTTCTCTTGTTAAATTTTTGAATTTTGATTTCTTCATCTCTGTAAATATATATTTCACAGTGCTGTGATATTGTAATGACATAATTATGTGAGAATATTCTTGTAATTATTAATTTAACTTGAAAACTTTAAGATTATGAGAATTGGAGATGGTGGTGGTTAAGATAAATGTGGGGAAGATAAAGTGTTCTCAGTCAAATATCTTGTTTTATTCCTCTTTCACCCTAAGACAATGTTACCTAAACCATTTAAAAACTAACCCATTAATGTATAATTAAAATTTGAAATAAAAGTTTAAAAGAGAACAAGGCAGGGAATGAGAGGAAAGGGAAGGAATATCTTTGGATGACTTCCACAGGATAGTTACTGTGATAGATGCATTTACATATACTTGCTTATCTAATCTTTACAAACCCCCTGAAAGATAGGTATCATTATGCTTACACAAAAAATATTAGGATGTTAAGTTTCAAATATGTCAGTTAATTTGCCTAAGGTTATACAGACAGGATTTGAAAACAAAGTTCTTCTCTCCACTATATGACTTTAAATATTAGATCAGTTTGGATATAATTATAAATAATTTCATGTCCTAGCAGATATTCTAGCTAATTGTATTTTATTTGGTTATAATAAATTCTTCACAGTAAAAATTTTTATAAAATATAAATAAATTGTATATCTCATTTCTAGTCTAATCAATATACTCTGTAAATTAGTGGCTAATATCTGTTTTTCACAAAATACTTCTGACTAGCTAATTCTTTATGAAAGTTTTACTCTAGTCAGAAAAGAGAAATGGATAAATCTGAGTTAGACTGTTGTGCAATATCAAATATGTGGCTACCATTCAGTTTTCTAAACCATCACTTTTATTTACTGTCTGATAGTCTATGTAGTTACAGGACTGCACTCAGGATTTCCTGAATAAGTCAAGTTTTGGTTAACTGATCATCATCATGTTATTATGACAATCCAAGAGCAAGATCTTTCTGTCCAAAAAGGTATGCCAAGATATTTAGAATATTTCATGAAAGGGAACTAAGTAAATTCTATGGCTTACAAAATTATTAAAATGAAATGTCTTAAAAATATTGAGTTATAAAACACATGGTATTTTATAATCTACAAGTGCTATTACATACAATTATCTCATTTAATTCTCACAATCCTATGAAATATACATTCTAATTGTAGAGATGGAGAAATGACTTTTTGAAGATCACATAGTAAGTAACTGATAGACAACTTGAATACAAGTCTTTTGACCAGACTAGATCTTGAACATTAAGTTAATATGACAACCTCCAGAAGCAATGATACTTTGTCAAACATATTCAGCTCTAACGTATTTTATTTCTATTAATTCATCTTAGAAAATCATTTCAAGACTGTTCATTTATGCATCAATTTATTAATTCTTTCATTGAATATTTATTGAGCACCTACTATGTGTCAAGCACTGATATAGGTATTGAGGATACAGGAGTGAATAAATAAGACAAAAATTCCTGCCCTCATGGAACATACATTTAGTGCAGAGAATACAGAAAAATGAATAAGAAAGTGAGTGTTATATTTGTATGTATAGCCATTCAGAGCTCAGGCTCACTAGTCACACTGCCTGGTTTCAAGTCCCAATGGCTCTAACATTGCAAGGCATATAGTTTGCTGTGTATTTTCTAATCTATAAAATGGAGATAAAGTAGTAATCATCTCCTTATTTTCAAGAGAAATTAAACTCAGTTGTCTTTGAAGATTGAGTGAAATAATGGAAGTTAAGTTCTAGAAGAATGGTTTGCTCAAAATAAGTGCTTGATAAATGTTAGTTATTATTTAACAGGCTTGTTAGAGACTCTTCTTTCCCTTTTCTTTTTTCCTTTGATGTTTCAGTCATTCATTCAACACATAAAAGAAGGTCTAAAATATTGCCTAGAATGTTCCTTCTACTATAATATAATCTGGTGGGGAGTAATATTAGACAGCCAACAGTGATGAACTGTTATAATAGAGGTAATCCACAAGGCCCTACAAAGACATGACCTAAGAAACTCCTAATTGCTTGCACTGGTATTAGTTTCTTAAGCTGTCATAACAAAGGACCACAAACTGGGTGGCTTAAGACAACAGAAATTTATTTTCTCAATAGTTTTGGAGGCTAGAAGTCCAAAATCAAAATGTTGGTAGGGTCATGCTTCCTCTCTAACCTATAGATGAATCCTTTCTTGCCTCTGTTTCTAGTGGTTTGCTGGCAAACTTTGGTGTTCCTCGGCTTGTAGATGTATCACTCCAAGCTCTACATTTGTCATCACATGGCATTTTCTCTGTGTGTGTCTTTCTTCACAGGGAGATCTCATAAAGACACCAAATATATTTGATTAGAGGCCCACTCTATTGCACTATAACCTCGTTTTCACTAATTACAACTTCAATCACACTCTTTTGAAATAAGGTCATATTCTGAGGTATGGAGGGTTAGGATTTCAATGTATCCTTTTTCCGGGGGGTAGGGGGGAGACACAATTCAACCTATAAGAGAGTTCAAGAGTCTTTCTGGGGATGGTGATATTTAAACTGATAAATAGATAAACATGAAATAATGCTGAGCTTTTTCTTTCATATTAAATAAATTAGTATACCTGTATTGTTTCCCAATAGTAATTTTTTTCTTTGTCTCTTACGATAATTGGCACATTGGGATGATAAAGTGTTTAAAGAATAATTGCATGGTTTTTTTTAATAAATAAACTTTATTTTTCAGAGTAGTTTTAAGTTCACAGCAAAATTGATCAGAAAGCACAGAGAGTTCCCATATATCTCTTGTCCCCACACATGCAAACCTCCCCTGCTGTCAACATCCTACACCAGGATGGTACATTTGTTACAACTGTTGAACCTACGCTGACACAAAGTCCATATTTTACATTAGAGTTCACTTTTGGTGTTGTCCAGTCTATGAGAAGTGACAAATATACAATGACATGCATCTACCTTGGTAGGCTCATACAAAATACTTAAATACCTTAAGAACCCTCTCTGCTCCACCTATCCCTCCCTCCCTCCCCTCTAACCCCTGACAACCACTGATCTTTCTATTGTCTCCATAGTTTTGACTTTTCCAGAATGTCATATAGTTGGAATCATATAGTAAGTGGCCTTTTCAGACTGGCTTTTTTCACTTAGTAATATGCATTAAGCTACCATGTCCTTTCATAGCTTGATACCTCATTTATTTTTAATGTGGAATAGTATTCCATTGTCTTTATGCACGATACTTTATCCATTCACCTACTGAAGGACATCTTAGTTGCTTCTAAATTTTGCCAATTATGATAAAGCTGCTAAAAATATCCATATATAGGTATATGTATAGACATAAGTTTTCAATTCATCTGGATAAATACCAAGGAATGCAATAGCTGGACTATATGGTAAGAATATGTTTAGTTTTATAAAGAAGTACCAAGTTGTCTTTTAACATTTTTGCAATCCCATTTGCATTTCCACCAACAATGAATGAGAATTCCTGTTGCTCCACATTCTCATCAACATTTGGTGTCATCAATATTCCAGATTTTGGCCATTCTATTAAGTGGGTAGCGGTATCTAATGGTTGTTTTAATTGTGTTTCCCTAATAACATATGACTTGAGGCATCTTTTCATGTGCTTATTTGCCATCTGTATATCTTCTTTGTTGAAGTGTCTCTTAATGTCTTTGGCTCAGGTTTTTATTTAGACTGTTTTCATATTGTTGAATTTTTAAATTTCCTTATATATTTTGTTCTTTATCATATGTGTCTTTTGCAAATATTATCTCCCAGTCTGTATCTTCTTATCTTCTCTTTCCCTTGATATTGTCTTTTGCAGAGCAGAAATTTTTAATTTTAATAAAGATCAGCTTATCAATTATTTTTTTGTGGCTTGTGCCTCTGGAATTGCGTCTAAAATGTCATCACCATACCCAAGGTCATTTAAGTTTTCTCCTGATTTATCTTTTAGAAGTTTTATAATTTTGTGCCTTACATTTAAGTCTGTGATCTGTTTTGAGTTAATTTTTGTGCAGAGTGTAACATTCATTGTTTTGCATGTGGATAGTCAGTTGTTCCAGCATCATTTTTTGAAAAGACTATCTTTGCTACATTGTATTGTGTTACTCCTTCCTCAAAGATAACCTGACTATATTTATGTGAGTGTATTTCTGAACTCTCTATCCTGTTCCATTGATCTATTTATCTATTCTTTCACCCATATCACTGTCTTGATTATTTTAATGTGTAGTAAGTCTTGAAGTTGTATAGCATCAGTCCTCCTTCAGTATTGTGTTTGATCTTAAAGATCATTTGCCTCTACATACAAACTTTAGAATCACTTTGTTGATATTTACAAAACTACTCTCTGGGAATCTGATTTGGATTGCATTGGATCTACTGATCAAATTGGAAAAACAGACATCTTGACAAAATTGAATCTTCTTATTCATGAACATAAAATCTCTCTCCATTTATTTAATTCTCCTTTGATTTCTTTATCAGGATATTGTAGTTTTCCTTGTATAGACTATGTACATATTTTGTTAGATTTACACCTAAGTATTTCATTTTTCTTAGTATTGTATTTTTAATTTCAGCTTCCACTTGTTCATTGCTGGTATATAGAAAAAGAATTGACTTGTTGCATCCCATAAAGTTCTAGTTCTAGGAGTGCTTTTTTGTTGATTCTTTTGGATTTTCTACATAGATAATCATGTCATCTGTGAACAAAGACACATTATATTTTTTATTCCCAGTATGTATACATTTTATTTCCTTTTATTAACTTATTGCATCAACTAGTACTTTTCAATAGTACAATGTTGAAAAGCAGTGGTGAGAAGGGACATCCTACTTTATTCCTGGTTTTAGTGGGAAAGCTTCTTGTTTCTCACCATTAACTGCGATGTTAAGCTAGGTTTTTCATAGGTGTTTCTTAACAAGTTAAGGAAGTCTCTCTCTATGTCTATTTTACTGAGAATTTTTATCATGAGCAGGTGTTGAATTTTGTCAAATGCTTTTTCTGCATCGACTGATATCATCATGTGGTTGTTCTTCAGCTCGTTAATATGAATTATATTAATGGATATTTTAATGTTGAACTAGCCTTGCATACCTAGGATAAATCCTACTTGGTTGTGGTATTATATTCTTTTTCATATGTTGTTGAATACAATTTTCTAATATTTTGTTGAGGACTTTTTCATCTATGTTCATGAGAGATGTTGGTCTATAGTTTTGTTTTCTTGTTATGTCTTTGTCCCGAGTTTTGGTATTAGGGTAATGCTGGCTGCATAGAATGATTGGGTAATATTCCCTCTACTTCTATATTCTGAAGCAGCGAATTGTATATGTAGTTGACCTTCTGTATCTGTGGGTTCTACATCCATGGATTCAACTAACTGCAGATAAAAATTATTTTTAAAATTCCATAAATTTCCCCAAAGCAAAACTTGAACTTGCTGCACACTGACAACTATTTACATAGCATTTATACTGCATTTGCAACTATTTAAAAGCATACCTCAAAGATATTGTGGGTTTGGCTCCAGACTACTGCCACAAAGTAGAAAAAAGCAAGTCATTTGAATCTTTTGGTTTCTCAGTGCATATAAAAATTATGTTTATACTGTAGTCTATTAAGTGTGCAATAGCATTGTATCTAAAAAGTACATACCTTAATTAAAAAATACTTTATTGCCAAAAAACATTGACCATCATCTAATCCTTCAGCAAGTCACAATCTTTTTGCAATAGTAACAAAGATAACTTATAATGGATCACCATAACAAATAGAATAATAATGAAAAGTTTGAAATATTGTGAGAATTACCAAAATGTGCCACAGAGATACAAAGTGAGCAAATTCTGTTGAAAAAATGCCACTAATAGTCTTGTTCAATGCATGGTTGCCACAAACCTTCAATTTGTAAAAAATACAATACCTGAAAAGTACAATAAAGTGAAGCACAATAAAACGAGGTATACCTGTAGATAACATTTACATTGTATTAGGTATTATAAGTAACCTAGAGATGATTTAATATATACCGGAGGATATGTGTAAGTTATATGAAAATACTATACCATTTTATATAAGGGACTTTAGCATCCCATTTTGGTATTCTTGGGAGTCCTGGAACCAATCCCCCAGATACTGAAGAACCACTGTAATTGTAGAGAATTGCTATAATTCTTGCTTAAAAGTTCGATAGAATTCACCAGTGAACCATTTTGGGCCTTATTTTTTTTGTTTGTTTGTAAGATTACTAAGTTTTTTAATAGATAGAGGCCTATTCAGATTGTTGGTTTCCTCACGTGTAAGTTTTGGCAGATTGCGTCATTCAAGGAATTGTTACATTTCATATGGGTTATCAAATTTGTGGGTGTAGAGTTATTCATAGCATTTGCTATTATCCTTTTAATGTTTATGGAATCTGTAGTGGTGTCCCTTCTTTCATCACTAATGTTAGTAATTTGTACCGTCTCTCCTTTTTTTTCTGTAGTTAACCTGATAGAGCCTTATTACTTTATTTATCTTTTCGAGGGACCAGCTTTTGGTTTCATTGATTTTCTCTACTGATTTCTTGTTTTCAATTTCAATGACATCTGCTCTAATTCTTACTATGTATTTTCTTCTGTTTACTTTGGATTTAATTTTATCTTTTATTTTCTAGTTTTCTAAGGTAGAAGGTTATTAATATTAGATCTTTCTTATTGTTCAATACATGCATTCAGTGCTATAAATTTCCCACTAAACACTGCTTTCACTGCATCCTGCAAAATCTGATGTTTTTTTCACTTGGTTTACGATATTTTTAAAAAATTTCTCTTGAGATTTCTTTTTCTGACCCATATGTTATCAGAAGTGTATTGTTTAATCTCCAAGTATTTGGAGATTTTCTAAGCTATCTTTCTGTTTTCAATTTCTAGTTTAATCCTACTGTAGTCCAAGAGCAGACATTGTATGATTTCTATTATTTTAAATTAGTTAAGGAATGCTTATGGCCCAGGATGTCCCATATGAGCCCGAGAAGAATGTGTATTCTGCTGTTGTTCGATGAAGTACTCTATATATGTCCATTATATCCAGTTGATTGATGGTATTGTTGAGCTCAACTATATCCTTATTGATTTTTTGCCTGCTGACTCTGTCCATTTCTGATAGAAGGGTGTTGAAGTCTCCAGCT
Organism: Aethalodelphis obliquidens; assembly: GCF_003676395.1. Classification (NCBI taxonomy): domain Eukaryota; kingdom Metazoa; phylum Chordata; class Mammalia; order Artiodactyla; family Delphinidae; genus Aethalodelphis; species Aethalodelphis obliquidens. The sequence goes on along the minus strand of NW_020837954.1, from coordinate 5,400,170 downwards.
GTAATAGTGGATTCATTTGTGTCTCCTTGTAATTTTATCAGTTTTTGTCTTAGTATTTTGATGCTTTGTTTTTAATTGTGTACACATTAAGTATCATCATGTCTTCTTGGAGAACTGACCCCTTTATCATTATGTAATGCCACTCTTTATCCCTGATAACTTTCCTTGGTATGAAGCCTGCCCAATCTAAAATTAATATAACTGCTCAACTTTCTTTTGATTAATGTTAGCATGGTATATCTTTCTTCATCTATTTACTTTTTTTTTAACATCTTTATTGGGGTATAATTGCTTTACAATGGTGTGTTAGTTTCTGCTTTATAACAAAGTGAATCAGTTATACATATACATATGTTGCCATATGTCTTCCCTCTTGCATCTCCCTGCCTCCCACCCTCCCTATCCCACCCCTCCAGGCTGTCACAAAGCACTGAGCCAATATCGCTGTGCCATGCGGCTGCTTCCCACTAGCTATCTACCTTACTACGTTTGTTAGTGTGTATATGTCCATGACTCTCTCTCGCCTTGTCACAGCTCACCCTTCCCCCTCCCCATATCCTCAAGTCCGTTCTCCAGTAGGTCTGCGTCTTTATTCCTGTCTTACCCCTAGGTTCTTCATGACATTTTTTTTTTCTTAAATTCCATATATATGTGTTAGCATACGGTATTTGTCTTTTTCTTTCTGACTTACTTCACTCTGTATGACAGACTCTAGGTCTATCCACCTCATTACAAATAGCTCAATTTCGTTTCTTTTTAAGGCTGAGTAATATTCCATTGTATATATGTGCCACACATTCTTTATTCAATCATCCGATGATGGGCACTTAGGTTGTTTCCATCTCCAGGCTATTGTAAATAGAGCTGCAATGAACATTTTGGTACATGACTATTTTTGAGTTTTGGTTTTCTCAGGGTATGTGCCCAGTAGTGGGATTGCTGGGTCATATGGTAGTTCTATTTGTAGTTTCTTAAGGACCCTCCATACTGTTCTCCATAGTGGCTGAACCAATTCACATTCCCACCAGCAGTGCAAGAGTGTGCCCTTTTCTCCACACCTTCTCCAGCATTTATTGTTTCTAGATTTTTTGATGATGGCCATTCTGACTGGTGTGAGATGATATCTCATTGTACTTTTGATTTGCATTTCTCTAATGATTAATGATGTTGAGCATTCTTTCATGTGTTTGTTGGCAGTCTGTATATCTTCTTTGGAGAAATGTCTATTTAGGTCTTCTGCCCATTTTTGGATTGGATTGTTTGTTTCTTTGTTATTGAGCTGCATGAGCTGCTTGTAAATTTTGGAGATTAATCCTTTGTCAGTTGCTTCGTTTGCAAATATTTTCTCCCATTCTGAGGGTTGTCTTTTGGTCTTGTTTATGGTTTCCTTTGCTGTGCAAAAGCTTTGAAGTTTCATTAGGTCCCATTTGTTTATTTTTGTTTTTATTTCCATTTCTCTAGGAGGTGGGTCAGAAAGGATCTTGCTGTGATTTATGTCATAGAGTGTCCTGCCTATGTTTTCCTCTAAGAGTTTGATAGTTTCTGGCCTTACATTTAGGTCTTTAATCCATTTTGAGTTTATTTTTGTGTATAGTTTTAGGGAGTGATCTAATCTCATACTTTTAAATGTACCTGTCCAGTTTTCCCAGCACCACTGATTGAAGAGGCTGTCCTTTCACCATTGTACATTCCTGCCACCTTTATCAAAGATAAGGTGTCCATATGTGCGTGGGTTTATCTCTGGGCTTTCTATCCTGTTCCATTGATCTATCTTTCTGTTTTTGTGCCAGTACCATACTGCCTTGATTACTGTAGCTTTGTAGTATAGTCTGAAGTCAGGGAGTCTGATTCCTCCAGCTCCTTCTTTGGCTATTTGGGGTCTTTTGTGTTTCCATACAAATTGCGAAATTTTTTGTTCTAGTTCTGTGAAAAATGCCAGTGGTAGTTTGATAGGGATTGCATTGAATCTATAGATTGCTTTGGGTAGTAGAGTCATTTTCACAATATTGATTCTTCCAATCCAAGAACATGGTATATCTCTCCATCTATTTGTATCATCTTTAATTTCTTTCATCAGTGTCTTATAATTTTCTGCATACAGGTCTTTGTCTCCTTAGGTAGGTTTATTCCTAGCTATTTTATTCTTTTTGTTGCAATGGTAAATGGGAGTGTTTTCTTGATTTCACTTTCAGATTTTTCATCATTAATATATAGGAATGCCAGAGATTTCTGTGCATTAATTTTGTATCCTGCTACTTTACCGTATTCATTGATAAGCTCTAGTAGTTTTCTGGTAGCATCTTTAGGATTCTCTATGTATAGTATCATGTCATCTGCAAATAGTGACAGCTTTACTTCCTCTTTTCCAATTTGGATTCCTTTTATTTCCTTTTCTTCTCTGATTGCTGTGGCTAAAACTTCCAAAACTATGTTGAATAAGAGTGGTGAGAGTGGGCAACCTTGTCTTGTTCCTGATCTTAGTGGAAATGCTTTCAGTGTTTCACCATTGAGGATGATGTTTGCTGTGGGCTTGTCATATATGGCCTTTATTATGTTGAGGAAATTTCCCTCTATGCCTACTTTCTGCAGGGTTTTTATCATAAATGGGTGTTGAATTTTGTCGAAAGCTTTCTGTGCATCTATTGAGATGATCATATGGTTTTTCTCCTTCAATTTGTTAATATGTTTTATCACATTGATAGATTTGAGTATATTGAAGAATCCTTGCATTCCTGGAATAAACCCCACTTGATCATGGTGTATGATGCTTTTAATGTGCTGTTGGATTCTGTTTGCTAGTATTTTGTGGAGGATTTTTGCATCTATGTTCATCAGTGATATTGGCCTGTAGTTTTCTTTCTTTGTGACATCCTTGTCTGGTTTTGGTATCAAGGTGATGGTGGCCTCGTAGAAGGAATTTGGGAGTGTTCCTCCCTCTGCTATATTTTGGAGGAGTTTGAGAAGGATAGGTGTTAACTCTTCTTTAAATGTTTGATAGAATTCGCCTGTGAAGCCATCTGGTCCTGGGCTTTTGTTTGTTGGAAGATTTTTAATCACAGTTTCAATTTCAGTGCTTGTGATTGGTCTGCTCATATTTTCTATTTCTTCCTGATTCAGTCTTGGCAGGTTGTGCATTTCTAAGAATTTGTCCATTTCTTCCAGATTGTCCATTTTATTGGCATAGAGTTGCTTGTAGTAATCTCTTATGATCTTTTTTATTTCTGCAGTGTCAGTTGTTACTTCTCCTTTTTCATTTCTAATTCTATTGATTTGAGTCTTCTCCCTTTTTTTCTTGATGAGTCTGGCTAGTGGTTTATCTATTTTGTTTATCTTCTCAAAGAACCAGCTTTTAGTTTTATTGATCTTTGCTATTGTTTCCTTCATTTCTTTTTCATTTATTTCTGATCTGATTTTTATGATTCCTTTCCTTCTGCTAGCTTTGGGGTTTTTTTGTTCTACTTTCTCTAATTGCTTGAGGTGCAAGGTTAGGTTGTTTATTCGAGATGTTTCCTGCTTCTTAAGGTGGGCTTGTATTGCTATAAACTTCCCCCTTAGAACTGCTTTTGCTGCATCCCATAGGTTTTAGGTCATTGTGTCTCCATTGTCATTTGTTTCTAGGTATTTTTTTTATTTCCTCTTTGATTTCTTCAGTGATCACTTCATTATTAAGTAGTATATTGTTTAGCCTCCATGTGTTTGTATTTTTTACAGATCTTTTCCTGTAATTGATATCTAGTCTCATGGCATTGTGGTCAGAAAAGATACTTGATACAATTTCAATTTTCTTAAATTTACCAAGGCTTGATTTGTGACCCAAGATATGATCTACCCTGGAGAATGTTCCATGAGCTCTTGAGAAAAATGTGTATTCTGTTGTTTTTGGATGGAGTGTCCTATAAATATCAATTAAGTCCATCTTGTTTAATGTATCATTTAAAGCTTGTGTTTCATTATTTATTTTCATTTTGGATGATCTGTCCATGGGTGAAAGTGGGGTGTTAAAGTCCCCTACTATGAATGTGTTACTGTCGATTTCCCCTTTTTTGGCTGTTAGTATTTGCCTTATGTATTGAGGTGCTTCTATGTTGGGTGCATAAATATTTACAATTGTTATATCTTCTTCTTGGATCAATCCCTTGATCATTATGTAGTGTCCTTCTTTGTCTCTTTTAATAGTCCTTATTTTAAAGTCTATTTTGTCTGATATGAGAATTGCTACTCCAGCTTTCTTTTGGTTTCCATTTGCGTGGAATATCTTTTTCCATCCCTTTACTTTCAGTCTGTATGTGTCTCTAGGTCTGAAGTGGGTCTCTTGTAGACAGCATATATAAGGGTCTTGTTTTTGTATCCATTCAGCCAATCTATGTCTTTTGGTGGGAGCATTTAGTCCATTTACATTTAAGGTAATTATCGATATGTATGTTCCTATTCCCATTTTCTAAATTGTTTTGGGTTCATTATTATAGGTCTTTTCCTTCTCTTGTGTTTCTTGTCTAGAGAAGTTTCTTTAGCATTTGTTGTAAAGCTGGTTTGGTGGTGCTGAACTCTCTCAGCTTTTCCTTGTCTGTAAAGGTTTTAATTTCTCCATCAAATCTGAATGCGATCCTTGCTGGATAGAGTAGTCTTGGTTGCACTTTTTTCTCCTTCATCACTTTCAATATGTCCTGCCACTCCTTTCTGGCTTGTAGGGTTTTTGCTGAGAGATCAGCTGTTAACCTTATGGGGATTCCCTTGTGTGTTATTTGTTGTTTTTCCCTTGCTGCTTTTAATATGCTTTCTTTGTATTTAATTTTTGACAGTTTGATTAATATGTGTCTTGGCGTATTTCTCCTTGGATTTATCCTGTATGGGACTCTCTGTGCTTCCTGGACTTGGTTAACTATTTCCTTTCCCATATTAGGGAAGTTTTCAACTATAATCTCTTCAAATATTTTCTCAGTCCCTTTCTTTTTCTCTTTTTCTTCTGGAACCCCTATAAATCGAATGTTGGTGCATTTAATGTTGTGCCGGAGGTCTCTGAGACTGTCCTCAGTTCTTTTCATTCTTTTTTCTTTATTCTGTTCTGCAGTAGTTATTTCCACTATTTTATATTCCAGGTCACTTATCCGTTCTTCTGCCTCAGTTATTCTGCTATTGATCCCATCTAGAGTACTTTTAATTTCATTTATTGTGTTGTTCATCATTGCTTGTTTCATCTTTATTTCTTCTAGGTCCTTGTTAACTGTTTCTTGCATTTTGTCCATTCTATTTCCAAGATTTCGGATCATCCTTACTATCATTATTCTGAATTCTTTTTGAAGTAGACTGCCTATTTCCTCTTCATTTGTTAGGTCTGGTGCATTTTTATCTTGCTCCTTTATCTGCTGTTTTTCTGTCTTCTCATTTTGCTTATCTTACTGTGTTTGGGGTCTCCTTTTGCAGACTGCAGGTTTGTAGTTCCCGCTGTTTTTGATGTCTGTCTCCAGTGGCTAAGGTTGGTTCAGTGGGTTGTGTAGGCTTCCTGGTGGAGGGGACTAGTGCCTGTGTTGTGGTGGATGAGGCTGGATCTTGTCTCTCTAGTGGCAGGTTCACGTCTGGTGGTGTGTTTTGGGGTATCTGTGGCCTTATTATGCTTTTAGGCAGCCTCTCTGCTAATGGGTGGAGTTGTGTTCCTGTTTTGCTAGTTGTTTGGCATAGGTTGTCCAGCACTGTGGCTTGCTGGTTGTTGAGTGAAGCTGGGTGCTGGTGTTAAGATGGAGGTCTCTGGGAGATTTTCGCCGTTTGATATTATGTGGAGCTGGGAGGTCTCTTGTGGACCAGTGTCCTGAAGTTGGCTCTCCTACCTCAGAGGCAGAGCCCTGACTCCTGGCTGGAGCACCAAGAGCCTTTCATCCACACGGCTCAGAATAAAAGGGAGAAAAAGTAGAGAGAATTAGTAGAAGTATGAAGAATGAAAGAAAGAAAGGAGGGAAGGAAGGAAGAAAGAAAGAGGCAAAGAAGGAAAGAAGACAAGAAGGAAAGAAAGGAGGGAGGGAGGGAGGAAGGAAGGAAGGAGGGAAGGAAGGAAAAAAGACAGAAAGAAAGAAAATACAGTAAAATAATATAAAGTATAATAAAGTTATTGAATTAAAAAATAATTATTTAGAAAAAAAAAAGGGACGGATAGAACCTTAGGACAAATGTTGGAAGTAAAGCTATACAGACAAAATCTTACACAGAAGCATACACATACACCCTCACAAAAAGAGGTAAAGGGGAAAAAGTCATAAATCTTGCTCTCAGAGACCACTTCCTCAGTTTGGGATGATTCGTTGTCTAAAAGAGGGAAGGAAGGAAGGAAGGAAGGAAAGAAAGAAAGAAAGAAAGAA